>NC_057402.1:400805-709532 GCF_019320065.1 Cervus canadensis | reverse complement strand
AAGGAGATCCAACCAGTCCATCCTAAAGGAGATCAGTCCTGGGTGTTCATTGGAAGGACTGATGTTGAAGCTGAAACTCCAATACTTTGGCCACCTCTTGCGAAGAGTTGACTCATTGGAAAAGACCCTGATGCTGAGAGGGATTGAGGGCAGGAGGAAAAGGGGATGACAGAGGATGAGATGGCTGGACGGCATCACCGACTAGATGGACATGGGTTTGGATGAACTCCGGGAGTTGGTGATGGACAGGGAGGTTTGGCATGCTGCAGTTCGTGGGATTGCAAACAGTTGGACATGACTGAGTGACTGTACTGAACTGAACTGAAGTTGCAGTAAATTGTTATAGCAGCAACACAAAATTAATACACTCATCATGTGATCCCTGAAACCAAGACAGGGAGGGAAAAGGTGATCTGACCTCTTATCTTAAGGCTTCACCCACCTGGGGAGTGTCACACAATTTGTTTTAGGTTCTCCTCACTTGAAATGGACCCACCTTCAGATATGGGTTTCAGAAACCCAATTTTATATAAGAAGACCTTAAAGGTCCAGAAATGGTAAACAAATTGCATAAGACAATACAGCCAGTGAGAAACCAAGCTGGAACTGAGACTCAGTGTAGTCTAGCTTTTTCTACCAAACTTTCCTGCTTCCTGTTAATTCTCTCCTGTATCAGCCTAATTGACAACTCTTCCCTCTACGAACCACCATCTGGGTCTTTGAGCTCTGCAGCTCCAGCAGGACCTGGGTATGAGGAGGCTCTTTCATGGTAGAAGAGAGTGTAGGATAGGCAGTAAATATTCAACCACCTTAATGTTTGGTTGGAGGCATCCCCAGTGGCTCAGAGGGTAAAGAATCTGCCTGCAATGCAGGAGACGCAGGAGACACGAGTTCAATCCTTGGGTCAGGAAGATCCCCTGGAGGAGGGCATGGCAACCCACTTCTGTATTCTTGCCTGAAAAATCCCATGGACAGAGGAGACTGGCAGGCTACAGTCCAAAGTTTCGCAAAGAATTGGGCACCACCGAGCAACTAAGCAAGCAGTGTTTGTTTGGAGCAGCATGGTGGGGGAGGGGACAACTGGTGTGGTTTCAGATGCTGGGCCTGGGTTGACACGAAGCTGAACCGAGAGAGGCTACCCCTGTGACCTGCTCCGGCTCTGAAACAGGAGCTGAGATCAGCTGCTTTCTCTCTTGAGTGAATATTTAGAAAGATCACTTCCTCTTCTGAGAGTGAAACCTGACCCATTTCTGAAAACGCCTGTAACCCTATCTTTACAGCATTATAGACTGATGCCTGCACTATAAATGCCACGTTTGCAGTCCTTGTCGGCTTGTTTTTCTTAATCCAATGCTTGCTTTTCTACAACTTGTTTTTTTTTTTTCTCAATCATAGTCTTTTTCATCTGTTAAATGAGAGCACCAATGCAGAATTCAGGGAGCTATTAGGAGGGCACAGTAAAGAAAGTCATACATGTGAAAACATTAGGAAAACTGCAATATGCCATGCAAATTTCATTTCCTAGTTGATTAATTGGTGAAAGCAAGATGTCCCTTGGACAGCAAGGAGATCAAAGCAGTCAATCATAAAGGAAATCAATCCTGAATATTCACTGGAAGTACTGATGCTAAAGCTGAAGTTCCAGTATTTTGTCTACTTGATGTGAAGAGCTGACTCACTAGAAAAGACCCTGATGCTGGGGAAGATTGAGGGCAGAAGGAGGAGGCGACAGAGGTTGAGATTGTTGGATGGTATCACTGGCTTAATGGACATGAGTTTGAGCAAACTCCAGGTGATGGTGAAGGACAGAGAAGCCTGATGTGCTGTAGTCCATGGGATCACAGAATCGGACACAACTTAGAGACTGAACAACAGCAAGATGAAACTAGGGAAAATGAAAATATTAAAAGGCATAAAGAGAGGTCTCAGGTCTCTAAAATGCTGTCGATTGACCATGTGTGTCTCAGTCACCTACTGTCTGACTAAAGTGAAGATCACCGAGCCCTCCCTATACCGATTCAATGGTTGTATTTAAGGGAAGATAGGCAAACAGCATATTTGCTTATTTCCATCTTCAGGTAATTCACACTAAGGTTTGAGGAACACTGTTTACCAAAGTTTTGAAAAATTACTCAAAGAAAATTACAAATTTCACCCCAAGCCTTCTCAGGAGTCAACCCAAACATGGTCAATTAAATGTTCAAAAATGTCATCAGCTAAGAACAGATCGATTTTTCAGGAAACACTTTTTTTCTGGTTTAAAGCCTGAGAGAAATCTCTCTGTTGTGACATGCTCAGAAGATCAAGTATACAGTGCAATATGGCCATGGATGGAAGGTTGGTGGGGCCATAGCAAACAGCTAGGCAGACGGACAGCTTGCATCTTCAGGGTCTGTCTTCCAGGGCTGTGGTGTGGCTGAGTTCCCAGGGGGTGCAATATGCAAGCTGCTGGGAGAGATATACTGGCTGATGGAGATCTCACCAGACTCTCTCTTTGTCGTGATTGTGAAGCAAAGTTGCTTCACACGTGAAATGGGTCAGAGGATGGCCTTGGCCACTGAGGCAGAGAAACACTAGATGCAGTCCCAGAGGATGCCGAGAAACAAATCTAATCCATATACCTAGCATCACCATCCTCCAGGTATCCTTGAAATATGGCATCTCCACAAAGATTTCCTCTTCCTTTTTCTCAGCCCTCGCCAATGTTTAATGAAATGCTACATTTCATCATTTCTTAGATATTTCTCTGTGTTGTTCAGTTTTTCAGTTGTGTCCAACTCTTTGCAACTCCATGCACTTCAGCAGTTTGCATTTGATTCTTAATAAGTTCCTTTTTAAAAGCCAGTTTTATTGCTATAGATACACATACCATACAACTCACTCATTTGAAGGTTACAATTCAATGTCTTTTTAGTATATATACTCAAGGTTAGGTAATCATCACTAGAATCAAACTTTAGAATATTTATGTTCCTTTATTGAAAGAATTCTGCCCATATTCATTGACAACTCCCACTTCCCTCTTTTTGCCCTTCCCACCAAGCCCTCCTTCCTCTAGAAAACCACTGATCTACTTTCTGTCTCTAAATTTTCCTATTCAGGACATTTCATATTAATGGGACCATATTATATACTTATATATATCACTACTTACATACACAAATAAATCACTTACATACAAATATATATTTCTTACACACACACTCAAATATATACCCATATATACATAAATATACTTATATAAGTATATGGATATGTACTTATATACTATATGTAAGTATGTGTACATATGTACTTATATACTTATATATGATGTATATACACTTACGCATTTTATACTTATGTGTATGTATGTTGTTGTTTAGACACTAAGTTGTGTCTGACTCTTTTGTGACCACATGGACTGTAGCCCACCAGGTTCCTCTGTCCATGGTATTCCACAGGCAAAAGTACTGGAGGGGGTTGCCATTTCCTTCTCCAAGGATTTAATCCCACCAAGGGATCAAACACACGTCTTCTGCACTGGCGGGCAGATCCTTCACCTCTGAGCCACCTGGGAACCTCTGTGCTTGTGTACGTGTGTGTGCGGGTATATATGTATATACATATATATAATCAGTTCAGTCATCATTTCAGTCACTCAGTCCTGTGTGATTCTTTGTGACCCCATGGATTGCAGCATACCAGACTTCCCTGTCCATCACCAACTCCCAGAGCTTGCTCAAACTCATGTTCATCGAGTCAGTGATGGGATCCAACCATCTCATCCTCTGTCTTCTCCTTCTCCTCCTGCCTTCAATCTTTCCCAGCATCAGGATCTTTTCTAATGAGTCAGTTCTTCGTATCATGTGGCCAAAGTATTGAAACTTCAGCTTCAGCATCAGTCCTTCCAATGAATATTCAGGACTAATTTCCTTTGGGATTGACTGGTTTGATCTCCTTGCAGTCCAAGGGACTCTCAAGAGTCTTCTCCAACACCGTATTTAAATAGCATCAATTCTTCAGCACTCACATCCAACCATGATTACTGGAAAAACCATAGCTTTGACTGTACAGACCTTTTTTGGCAATGCAATGTCTCTGCTTTTTAATATGCTGTCTATGTTTGTCATAGCTTTTGTTCCAGGGAGCAAGTGTCTTTTAATTTCATGGCTGCAGTCACCATCTGCAATGATTTTGGAGCCCAAGAAAATAAAGCCTGTCACTGTTTCCTTTGTTTCCTCATCTATTTGCTATGATACATCCACAAAAAATACTTGTACATGAATGTCATAGCATCATTATTCATAATATCCATAAAGCGGAAAAGATTACTTACACATTTACACAATGGATCAACTTTTCGAACATGATGCTAAGTGAAAGATACTAGTCATACACACATGTACACATATATACATTTTGTAGCATGTGCAAGCATTTCATTTCTTTTTATTATCAACTAATATCCTATTGTATGGATGTAAACATTTTATTTATACAGGGAGCAGTTGATGGGATATTTTCTACTTTTTGGCTATTATGAATAATGATGCTGTGACATTCATATGCAAGGATTTTTGTGGATGTATGTCCTTTATTTCACTTGGGAATATCTAGGAGTGGAATTGAAGAAACTTGATAACTTCATGTTTAACTTTTTGAGAAACTGCCAAGCTGTTCCACAAAGTGGCTGCCCCATTTTACATTTTGACCAGCATTGCTGCCACTTCCTTGCCAACACTTGTATGTTGCTGTCTGTCTCTTTGATTGGAGCCATCCTAGTGAATATGAACTGGTAATGATGGTTTTGATTTGAATGACAGTAAGCATCTTTTCATATACTTACCTCCCTTTTCTATATCTTCTTTGAAGAGTTCTCTTTACAAATATCCTACCTATCTTTATTTGGCTTATCTGTTTTCTATTGGATTGTAATAATCTATTATATAGTCTGGATGGAAATTCTTTACTAGCTATATAATTTTCAAATATTTTCTTTCATCTGTGGATAGTCTTTTCACTTTTTTCACTTCGTGGCACACAACATTTTTAAATTTTACTCGTGTGTTTTAAAATTTTTTATCATTTTGTCACTTGTGTTTTTGGTCTCATACCTAAGGAACTATTACATGATATATAGTAATGAAGATTTACATATATACTTTCTTTTTAAAGTTTTATAGTTTTAGCCCTCACATTCGGGTTTATTATCCATTGTGTGTGTGTATATATATGTATATGTGGCATGAGGTAGCTCTTCAACTTCTCTCTCTTGACTGTGAATATCTAGTTTCTGGATATGTGGATACTCAACACCATCTGTTGGAAAAACTTTGCCTTCTCCACTGGATTGTCTCGGTGCCTTTGTCAAAAATCAGGGGACCATACATGTAAGGGTTTATTTCCTGGGCTGTCTGTTCTATTCCATGAATCTCTCTCTATGACTATCCACTCTTTGAGACTGAGGCACACCGTAGCCCTGGGATTCTAGAGGCAGATGCATTCTATGGATTCTGGTTAGGTGAGTAGAATCCAAGAAAATTCCTCTAAATTATTCACACACTAGTGTGTTTAACTCCTCTTTAAAAATATTTTGTGTATTTCTCCTTCAGTTTAGTCACTCAGTTGTGTCTGACTCTTTGCAACCCTGTGAACTGCAGCGCACCATGCTTCCCTGTCCATCACCAACTCCCAGAGCTTGCTCAAACTCATGTCCATCCATTGAGTTGGTGATGCCATCCAACCATCTCATCCTCTGTTGTCCCCTTCTCCTCCTGCCTTCAATCCTTCCCAGCATCGGGGTCTTTTCCAATGAGACAGTTTTTCACATCAGGTGGCCAAAGTATTGGAGTTTCAGCTTTAGCATCAGTCCTTCCCATGAATATTCAGGATTGATTTTCCAAGGACTGGTTGGATCTCCTTGCAGTCCAAGGGACTCTCAAGAGTCTTCTCCAATACTGCAGTTCAAAAGCATCAGTTCTTCAGTGCTCAGCTTTTTAATGGTCCAACTCTCACATCCATACATGACTACTGGAAAAAGATGATTGCTCCTTACCCTTTGGGAAAATCCAAACTTTAAAATACTTTATAAGTGCTTTCATGATACAGCCCTGGGCCCTACAATGTACGGTTCTTCATCATACAGCTTTTGCACTTGTTATTCTCTTTTCTCAGACCCCTTTCAATTTCTCCTTCTACTCGCCTTTCAGGAGTTTTCTCTGAGGAGCCTTTCCCTTTGGCTGTGAGTGGTACCCCAGCCCTGTGTTCCCAGAGCTCTTCAGGTCTCCTCTAGCATCACCCTTGTTGTCCCATATTTTACCTGCCTGTTACCTTGTCTTCTTTACTCTTGCACACAGAGAATGGGGCCCACCAGGCAGGTATGGGGATGTGTAGCTGAATTCCATCACTGCAAGTTCAGTATCTTGCATGGTCATTGGATGTGGTGGGAATGCAAAGTTGGACAACTCAACCAGGTTTTAGAGGTCAGGATAAGTGGTCTGGATGATGTGACCTCTGAGGATAATTTACCTTTTGTACATGAGTGGAAGGTCAAGTGATTTCCAGGTAAAGAGTGTATATGTAGACACTCAGGAGAGAGGGGGGACACCATGTTTGAAGACTAGAAGGAACCCAGATTATTTTTCTGATGGGGGAAAGTGAAAGTGAAAGTGTTAGTCGTTCAGTCGTGGTCAACTCTTTGCGACCGCATAGACTGTAGCCAGCCAGGCTCCTCTGTCCATGGGATTCTCCAGGCAAGAATACTGGAGTGGGTTCCCCTTCCTTTCTCCAGGGATCTTCCCATAAAGAACAGGTAAAGGCCAGAAGTTCTCAGAGGATATTAGAAGAACGAGTTCAGTCAGACCTTTCCTGCCTTTCAATATTTTTTTTTAAATTTTATATTGGAGTATAGTTGATTAACAATGTTGTATTAGTTTCAGGTGTTCAGCTAAGCCACTCAGTTATATGTATATGTGTATCTATCCTTTTTCAAGTTCTTTTTCTCATTGAGGTTATTACAGAACATTGAGCAGAGTTCCTTGGTCTATACAGTAGATCCTTGGTGCTTATTTATTTTAAATAGATCAGTGTGTACTTGCCTTGTCTGTTTTCTTTATGCTTGTTTTTTGGACAAAATACAGTCATTTCAAAAACCCTAACCTGGTTCATCTGGACTAAAAAAAAAATCTATAAACTGGATTAAGTTTTCAAGTAGCCTCAGCAAACCTTCCTTCCCTCAGACCCAGGCCAGTGGCAGAGATTTACTTAGATAAACAGAGGAGAAGGGAGAGGCATGGTCCAGAAGTGTGTAAACAGAGAGTTAAGGCTAACACAAAGTGGTGAGCTGAGTCTCCGCACTTCCTGCGGTGTCTGGTGGGGGGGCAGTGGGCTCCTCTCCAGGTGGTACTAATAAAGTCAGGCTAGGATAATGGGATAAAAGCCCAGAAACATAAAAGCTGCCTGGAGGGGAAAGAGAAGAAGGGGATGGAATATGCCTTCATCCCCATGTTAACTGTTCCCGCATTAATCAGATTCAAGTATCTCAAATTAGACTTGTCTGCTCTTCCTGGAACTTTAAGAGAAGCCGCAATTCCAGAGTCAAAGATCTTGAAAGCCGGAATAGCCTCTTTAATCATGTGGTCGAGCCTCCTATAGGGGAGGTAGAAAATGAGAGGCTCAGAAAGGGGCTGTGCCTTGGGAGAGGTTACAGAGTGAGCGGAGGCAAATTCGGTACCCTTGACCTTGACTTTCCTCAATTAGATAGTTGAGGGTTTGGGACCTGTTTTTCTGGACTAGCTTCATACCACACACATTAGTGTTCTAGAGAAGGAGAAAAGCAACAAAAAGACAAACGATAATAGCATAACCTCATGGAGGGGCAAGGGTTGTGAATCTAATGGGACATGGCAATGCTACGGTGACTGGGTGAGGAAGCAGACATGTGGGGTGGTGAGGCAGCGTGAGTCAAAGCCAGGGAGAGTCAAGAGGGACCGAGGGAATTCCTTCGTCTCAGCACCAGGACAAGGGATGGTCTTGATGTGATGTCAGGGGCACTAATGCCACGCCGTGAGCAGAGGTGGTTGGAGTTGAAACAAGGAGAGAAATCAAAAGGAAATGGCAGCTCGGAGATGGGAGGTGCTGATAGACCAGATGGCCTGGACAACCCAGCTGAGATAGTCCAAAGAATTAGCTCAACATCAGTGCCAGGATGGTGTAAGGAGTTCCGGGTTGACTGGGAACCCGACAGCTTTTACATGAATGAACGTCTGACTGTGGCTCAGCTGGTAAAGAATCTGCCTGCAATGCGGGAGACCTGGGTTTGATCCCTGAGTTGGGAAGATCCCCTGGAGAAGGGAAAGGCTACCCACTCCTGTATTCTGGCCTGGAGAATTCCATGGGCTGTATAGTCCATGGGATCACAAAGAGGCGGACACGACTGAGCGACTTGCACTTTCACTTTCATAGCAAAAACAGTCAAGAGTCTGTAGTAGCATCCTTAGGGGGCAGAAGCCTACCTTGCTGTTGTTATTCAGCCACTGAGTCACGTCTGACTCTTTGCGACCCCATGGACTGTAGCATGCCAGATTCTTCTGTCCTCCATTATCTCCCGGAGCTTACTCAAATTCATGTCCACTAAGTCATTAATGCTATCTAACAATCTTCTTCTTTCACCCTCAATCTTTCTCAGCATCAGGGTCTTTTCCAATGAGTTGGCTCCTTGTATCAGGTGGCCAAAGTATTATTTAGAAAAAGGAACAAGAAAGTGAAAAGAGGTTTGGATTCGGATAGAGTCTTGATGAATTTCAAGGAATGAATTTCGCTTGTGTAAACTCTCGTTGAAAGATAGAAGATCAGCTTCTTGTATCTCCAGTCGCAGAAGAAGGTGAGTGCCTATTGTCTGCAGCTACACTCCTGGGTCCACGTACCAGCTCTGGGGTCTCAGCAAACCTTCAGTCTTCATTTGTACTGTAGAGATGATTAAAAGAACCTTTCTCACAGAGCTATTGTAACGCATAGAGCACTTAGAATGGTCCCTGTGAATAACAGGTGTGATGTATCATCTGGCGCTTGACAGTGTATAATACTGGGAGCAGAACTTTACTGACATGACTGTGTGGGTGATTGCCAAACACTTAGGACAAACTTTTAGGCAATCTTCATCACAGTGAATAGAATGTGGGACATTTCCTATTATCTGCTTTTCAGCTGGGGTCCAAGGCCAAGAAAAACACTGACATATGCCTCCACATTCTAAAGTACGCTCAGTCTTGGGAGTTCCCCGGTGGCATAGTGGTTAGGATTTCGGGCTTCACTGTCCTGGCCCAGGTTCAGTCTCCAGTCTCTGGTTGGGGAACTGAGATCCCGCAAGCCGTGCAATGTGGCCAAAAAGAAAAAAAGTCTGTGGGTAATGGTGCCAGTGGGTAACCCATGGAAAATCCAAACACAGACACAGTGACAGACACAGGGGCCTCAGATGACCAGAATACAGAAGACTGAACCAGACCAACTATCAATGAGCAATTTGATAAAATACCACAATCTGTTGCTACCATTATGAGCCCATCAACTACCTCCAGAAGGATAAGAATTCATTGGAAAGAGTGGACAGTAAAAGCCTCTTTGCCAGGAGTTGTTGGCATGCTGTTTTCTCATCAACTTTAGCAACCAAAGAAAACATCAAAAGAATAGTTAGGGAAATTTAATATGTGTTCTTTGGATTTGGGAGTCAAAGGGACATTATCTCTTACCCAAAAAGTCTAAATGTAGGAGACTGGAATAGCTTAGGGTGGCAGAGAAAACCCAGGTAACAGCCTTCACATAAGATTTTTTTTAAGCTTTTTTTTTTTTTCCCAACAGTCCCTTGTAGGAGCTAGAGTTGCCAATAGAAAGATTTTACTTTGGGCTATCCAAGAGAATGTCCTGAAATGATGAGAGGATCTTAGTCTCAAGAGGCTAAAGGGACCCCTTGCATGCTGATGGCTGAGGGACTCATGAAAGACCCACTAGAGGGGATATCACCCTCATTAGAGGACCGCCAATGGAGTCCCCAGCAGGAGAATCTTCGAGGAACCCATGAAAACATCTCAGAGGAAACAATGACCTTTGGGTGCAGATGTCAGTGTCCAGGCAACTGTACAGAGCACAGAAGACACGGCTGACACTGATGTCCCCTCTGTGCCCACGCAGTGACTCCCACCCTGGAAGATCCAGACACATCTCAGGAGAAGGAGGAAAAGCAGGACAGGAAAGGGTTACTCCTTCTCTGCTGCTGGCATTGGAGCCCATCTGGCCCAAGCTAGGGATGAGACAGAGCTTTAGATTGGACAAGAAATGCCATGAGACTGGCCTCTCCATCTTAACCATTCAAAGACAAGGACGAAACTCGAAGGCAAGAAAATGATGTGAAAGGATAAAGTTGCTTCCTGACTGCACCGGACCTAGCCCAACTCAGTCACAAATTTTGACCTACAAATTGAGAAGCCGTCTGCTACCTCCATGGTCCAGAGGAGGAAGACAAGACTCTTAATCGCCATAGATTTGCCCCAGGTTTCACAGATGCTGAGAATCAGAACCGGAGCTCTGTACCCAAATCCATCTGCCTCCAGAGGCCACACTCAAACTACCCCGCCTGCTACCTATAGCAGAGTGAGTGTTAATGGAATGATTTAAGACCCAAAAGGCAGCATGCACATTCTCTCCAGAATGGCTTCAGTGTTGTAATGCACAGCACAGCCTGTTTATTGATGAGCCCCTTCCTAAGTACCTCCCTCATGTTTATGAAATGATGTGTGGGTGCTGCCCCGTTTTTAATGAATCCTTATTTACATGGAGCACGTTATTTATGGAAGCAGAGATAGCGCCATTGCAAACCCATTAGGAGGCGGAGATAACAGGAAAGCATTGTGCGCTCCCAGCGAGGACAGGATTCTAATTACTCAGGAGCTCCTGCCCTCCTCACCAGTGGTACCCAGCTCAATAAATAACACCCCGCAAGGAGACGGTGCTCGATGTAAATTGTGACTTAGTCCACGCAAATTGATGGTTGGCCGTCAGAGAGCTTCCAGCATTAGGCAAGAAAGTGAGTGGCAGCCTGGGAATTCGGAGACCTGGCTCCTCAGCAATGCAGCTCTGTTTCCTCCCTGCGCACTTCTCAGAAACAATTAGCATTTTTTATTTAAGTCATAAGCTCCGAAGAAGAGATGTAGCCGGAGATAATAGCACCGGTGCAATCAGGGGGTGTTTGGAGGTGAATCTGTGGGCACTTGGCATAATGAGATGACCATCCTCGGATGCCAATTTTCATCGAGTGTTTCAGTGCTAATCACTTTTCCAAGAAATAATTCTGCTGGTCCAACGTGGAAGTCGAACTTCAAAGGCGAAATTGCTCAAATAACTTTGAAATACGTGAACTCTTGGGAAATGCTGGTTGTGGGAGCAAAAAGACTGTCATTTTGGTTTGTTAAGGAGAGATGATTTGCTTTTACGAAGGAGAGATGGGTGGTCCTCCTGATGTGTGGGGAATGGAGCTACAAGATCACTCAGTGATTCTGGGAAAATCAACAGGGAAGGTGATGATTCAACACCCCGGTTTCCCTTGATCAGAAGGCAACAGTTAGGCTCGTCCAAGCCAATAGCAAAATAATTCCAGGAAGGAGTAGAAAATTGTAAGACTCCGTGCTTTGATTCAGAAAAGGGGCGAGGGATCCGAGTGTCCTCCTTCTAGCTATGGGAGAAATTACCAGCACACAAGAACAAAACTACTGGAGTGAAAGTCCAGAAATATACCCCATCCAGCCCACCCTACCCAAGGTCAAGCTGTGGAGACTCTTCCAAGAATTGGGATCTGCTACTCCGCCCCAAGGAGGCAGCTTGAACAGTAGAGTGACTTCAGGTTTTGCAGTCTACTGAAAATGAATTTGGATTTCCCAGGTGGTTCAGTGGTAAAAAAAAAAAAAAAAAAAATCCACCTACAGTGCAGAAAACCCAGGAGACACAGGTTTGATCCCTGTGTTGGGAAGATTCCCTGGAGGAAGGCATGGCAACCCAGCCCAGTATTCCTGCCTGGAGAATTCCAGGACAGAGGAGCCTGGTGAGCTACAGTCCGTGGGGTCACAAGGAATCAGACACAGCTGAAGTGACTGAGCACACATGCGTGAAGATGAATTTGCCTCCCATGATTGCTCCCTGAGTGTCCTGTGACTTTGGACATGTGATACAGCTTTCATTCATGCGTTCCTCATTCATCACATTTTGGGGCTTTTTCACTGAGCCAGGTTCAGTGGAAGCACTGGAGGTACAGATATTCTGGGCTCACAAAGCTCAATAACTGGGGTCCCAAGGTCTCACTCAAGTCTTAGAACCTTTGCTATTTGATCATCAGCTCACCAGACTTGGGCTCTTCCCTTCTGGAAGCTCAGAGTAGCTTCCCTGATGGCTCAGATGGTTAAGAATCTGCAAGCATTGTAGGAGACCTGGCTTCAATCCCTGGGTCAGGAAGATCCCTTGGGAAGGGAATGGCTATCCACTCTAGTATTCCTGCCTGGAGAATTCTATGAACAGAGGAGCCTCGTGGGCTACAGTTCATGGGGTCCCAAAGAGTTACTGAATGACTAACACTTTCACTTTTTTTCTTTCAAGCTCAGAGCTACACCCATGCCAATATAGGGCCGGGGGCCTTCATGTTCATTTTTTCATGTTTATTTTAGGATAAAAATTCAAAGGAAATATCACTAATCCCAATTTTACAGATGTGGACTAATTTGAAGAAGGCCCCAGTACAGGTTAGTGGTAGAGTAGGTTTTCTTGTTAATGAAAGTAGTGGTCCCGGTTGCTCCCTGCTGAAAAGCCAGGTTGGTGGAAACAAGAATTTGCTTTATTTTGGAGGCTGGCAACTGGAAAGGAGGACAGACTCCTGTCCACAGGCTCACTTTCCTGCCCCCTCACCCATAGACAATCAGTGGGCAAGAGGTTTTATAGGTGGAGGGAGGGGGCTACATGCAGTTCTGCAAAGAGTATAGTCAGCTCTGACAGTCATCCTGAAATTGATCATCTTGAGGTGGTCTGATCAAGTCATTTTGATTGTTTTCTGTACACTTAATCTTCAGTCCCAGGGTTGGTTTGCTCCAATTTCTTTGAGGCAAATTCTCAGAATTGTGGCAGCTTATGTCATGTCTGGTCATCATGTAGTTCACTTCTACCCAGCGGGGGTTTCAGTATCTGTAAGACAGCTCACAGGATAGGGCTCGAATATTATCTATTGCCTTCAAGAGGAATGAAAGGTCCAAGACTTTGCTTAATGACTTATTATTTAGTCTTATTGGACTGTTTTCCTTTTTTTTTTTTTTCCTGTACTTTTTCACTTCTGTGATTCAGCTTAAACTTGGGCTAAAGTTTTTCCACAGATAAAAGGCAAGCTGAGGACATGGTGGTAGGAGGCTGCTCTATTTCCTTCTGACTTTTTCTGAAGCCATGTGAGTCTTGACCATGGCAGCAGGCAGCAACAGGAAATTACACTGCACCTGAGCCTTGGACACTCACCACCCAACAAACCCAGCAGGTGGCACAGTTTCTGGGAGTCAAAGTTCACCATGATCTCCTCCATCTGCTACCCACCAATGACCCATGCACCTTCCTATCTAGTCCTCACTTTCCTGCTCTTTAAATTGGTCTTGGGGATACCCAGGGATGCTACCTCTAATTGGTCACACAAGCTCTTGATTAAAGGGCTAAATGAAAGTCATTCAGTTGTCTCCAACTCTTTGTGATCCAGGCCAGAACACTGGAATGGGTAACCTTTCCCTTCTCCAGAGGATCTTCCCAATCCAGGGATCGAACCCAAGTCTCCTGGATTGCAGGTGAATTCTTTATCATCTGAGCCACCAGGGAAGCCCAAGAATATAGGAGTGGGTAGCCTATCCCTCCTCCAGCAGATCTTCCGTACCTAGGAATCGAACCAGGATCTGCTTCACTGCAGGCATATTCTTTACCAACTGAGCTATCAGAGAAGCCTGGTTGAAGGGCTAGTGATGGTGAAATCCAACCTCTCCCCTTGCAAAGCTCTTGCTTTTGCCTGGGGCCCAGAAGAAGGAGAGCTCTTTCCTTAATCTATGAATCACTCCATGTGCTACTGAGTGTCTTATGGGGCCCAAAGTTCTCCACATCCCTTCCCAACTCCCTCTGAAATAGCCAAAGTGCACAAACCAAGGAGAGAGTGAATGAAAAGCTGTGAAAACACATGACACTACTAGGCATATACCCTGAGAAAACCATAATGCAAAAAGATATGTGTACCCCCATGTTCATTGCAGCACTGTTTACAATAACCAGGACACAGAAGCAGTCTAGATGCCCATCAACAGATGAACAAACAAAGATGCTGTGTTGTATGTATATACAATGGAATATTATGCAGCCAAAGGAAGGAATGAAATTGGATCATCTGTAGAGATGTGGATGAACCTAGAGCTTGTCATACAGAATGAAATAAGTCAGAAAGAGGAAAACAAGTTTTGTATGTTAAAGGACGTATGTGGAAGCTAGAGAAATGCTGCAGATGAACCTATTTGCAGGGCAGGAATAGAGATGCAGACATAGAGAATGGACACGCTGACATGGGAAGAAGGGGAGGGTGGGGTGAACTGAGAGACTAGGCTTGGAGTATATACACCACCATGTGTAAAATAGACCGCTAGTTGAAAGTTTCTGTGTAGCTCAGGGAGCTCAGCTCTGTGGTGATTAGATGGGTGAGATGAGGCAGGAGAGCTTCAAGAGGGGGGGGATATATGCCTACATATAGCCGATTCACTTCATCATACAGCAGAAACTAGCAAATTATAAAGCAAGTATACTCCAATTTAAAAAAAAAAAAAAAAAACAAAAAACAAAAAAGAAAAAGAGAAAAGAGTCTTATGCAAAAAAAAAAGGGAAAATGTGAATTTCATCACTTATGGTTCACGTAACGGGCATTAAAGAATCATTTGAGGCAAAGCTTCATTGTAGAAACCTTGAAGGCTTTGAGGACCTGCCTGGTCCTCATTCATGTTGTGATTTCAGACATCAGAATATGCCCTGCCTTTACCACTGTTTACCAAACGTTATAATATGCCAGGCCAGCCTGTGTATGATGTCACTCAATGTGCAAACAATGTCACTCAAACTTCGCCAACACTGACATCTCATTTTGCACAAAGATGAAGGGGTTTTGGCCACCATTAAAAAGTTGGAAAGGCGTCTTCACAGCTGGACTGGAATGCAAGATTCTCTAACCTGGAAACACATGATCTTGGCAGCATTGCTTGTTCCTTGACATCTCACCTCTCTGCATTTCCATTGCCTCGACTTCAAAGTGAAAATAACACAACTCTTCCCCAGTGATCCTTGTGATCACCACAATCTAAAAATATCAGATTAGGCCCGCGTGTCAAACCTGGCTTCCTTACTTTCTATCCTTGTGTCTTTAAACAACTGAGCCTCAATGTCCTCACCTTTTAAACAAAGACTACGCTAATCATCTCTAACTGAGAAGCTTGTAGTGAATATTAAAAGAAAATCATACACACACACACACATAGGCACACAGCCCTTACTTAACCCAGTGCCTGGCACATCATAAGTGCTCAATAAACCTGGGCTATTCTTAATACTTGGGAGTTGTTGAAGAAATATCAGCATTATGTGAATTTGTGGTCTGGCTCCTTGCATGATGTGGGTGCCCAGCAATCACTCATGATACGTCCTTCTTTGTAGAAGAGGAGAGGGGGGATCAGGAAAATGCATCAGTGGGAAGGGTGGCCTGTGAGGAAGGAGAAAGCATTTGGGAGCCAGCTGGGAATGTCTTCAGCGAGTCTCTGTTGACCTCAGCTCTCACTCACACACATACTGGTGTTCTTCAGAAAACAAGTACCCAGACTTAGAAATGTTAGCAATGCTTTTCTTTCTTTAAAAGAAAAAAGAAAAAATTGTATCTACTTAGTTATTGGCTGTGCTGGGTCTATGTTGCTATGTGGGCTTTTCGCTAGTTGCAGCCAGTGGGGGCTACTCTCTAGGTGTGATGCACAGGCTTCTCATTGCGATGGCCTCTCTTGTCACAGAGCACAGGCTCCAGGGCCCATGGGCTTCCTTAGTTATGGCATGAGAGCTCAGTAGTTGTGGCTCCTGGGCTCTAGGACCCAGGCTCAGTAGCTGTGGCACACGGGCTTAGTTGCTTCTCAGCATGTGGAATCTTCCCAGACCAGGGATTGAACCCACGTCTCCTACATTGGCAGGTGGCTTCTTCACCACTGAGTCACCAGAAAAGCCTGAAAAGCTGGAACTGTTGGTCAGAAAACCCTCTTCCAGCCAGTCCCCATCCATTCCCTCACCTTAGTGCAGGATCCAGGCATGAATAATGCCCCCCACTGGCTGCTGCATGTCAGGATGTTCACCTCTACCTAGGAACCTGGGTGGGGAGACATCCAGGTGGTTCTTAGCCCCCTGGAGGCCTCTGGCCTGCCTGCATCTTCCCACCTTCCCTTCACTCCCCTCAGACTCTGCTGCAGCCAAGAGGCCAAGTGTTGAGAGGTTGTCTAAAACACACATACACAGCCAACCCTGTAATCAACCAAAGTGGTCATTTGATCTATGTGGGAAAGCGTGCCCTCCCGTCGGCTCCCAGGCACCAGGAACTGACACCAGCAGTGAGGGGCCACCCCACTAATAGGAATAACTGCCATCTGTCCTAGGATGCCTGCTGGTCGGCAGGCATTTCACACGCCCCCCTGTCATTAGTCTTCACGGCAACCCCCTGAGGAAGGGCTCGCAGACTCTGTTTTACAGGAACAAGGGTCAGCGAGGTTAAGGAACTCACTCATATTCTCCACAGCTAATAGGTGGGGAAGCTGGGATTCTAGCCAGGTGTGGCTGACATGAGAGCCTGGGTCCTATCTACTGGACCCAGGCGCTGACATTCAACTTGAGGCAGTCACAAGAAATATACAGGAAGTAACAGGAATAGGTTTGCATCACAAGTAGTAAAGGGCCCCAGGTCCAGAGGGACATTTTATTTTTTTCAAGGCTTCAGAAATACTCTGAATGTCACTTAGTAGTTGATTATTGTCTTCCTTGAGCCAAATTCCAGCAAGTGTTTACTGAAGACCTATCATGTGCCAGAAACAATGTTAAGTGCCTGATACACACCATGTGGTAGATGGTTCTGTTCAGAATCCTAGAACTGAGTACCATGTACAACCTTGATGGAGTGATGCCCACAAATCACTTATCACCCCAGAACCTTATGTCCTTATTTACACTATGGAGATCATCAAGATCAGAGATAAATATCAAGCACCTAATGACAACCCACTCCAGTGTTCTTGCCAGGAGAATCCCACGGACCGAGGAGCCTGGCAGGATATAGTCCATGGAGTTGCAAGAGTTGGACATGACTTAGCGGCTAAACCACCACCACCACAATGCCTAGCCTGAACGAGGTATGGAATCACTGCTACAAGTAGCAGTTGGTGTGGTTATCATTATTGTTTTCCTTGTTTGGTCCCCCGGGGTCACTTCCCCATATGGCCCTTCCTTTGTCCTCACCAGCCTGAGGACCCAGCCCACTTGCTTCTCTTTCATCATTAAGCTACTTGAGATCTGTCAGGTTTCCTTTATCCCCAGTTGTGTCTGAAAAATAGGACTCAGCATTCCTTTCTCTCTCTTATCTTGATCTTCCCAGGGATAAACCCAAGGCCCTCTCACTGTAAAGAACATTTCTAACCACTTGTCCTGATTACAGAAAGTGTTAAAATTGGTTCCAGGCAGAAAAACATCAGTTGAACATGTTTCTGAATACTTCTCTGAAGTGGTCCTAGCATTTTCCCTTCCACCCTGGCTCTGAGTGGCCTACTGCTCTGGGATTGATGTAATCTAGCTCATGAAAGCACTCATCTCTTTCTGATAATTTTTAAATTTAAACATACCAAAATTGAGGCACATAAAGTTTCCATCATGTCAGAATTTATATAAATCTTTATATAACCATGAAGTGAAAGTGAAAGTCACTCAGTCATGTCCAACTCTTTTCAACCCTATGGACTAGTCCATGGAGTTCTCCAGGCCAGAATACTGAAGTGGGTAGCCATTCCCTTCTCCAGGAGATCTTCCTAACCTGGGATAGAACCCAGGTCTCCTGCATTGCACGCAGATTCTTTATCAGCTGAGCCACAAGGGAAGCCCAAGAATACTGGAGTGGGTAGCCTATCCCTTCTCCAGTGGATCTTCCTGACCCAAGAATCAAACCAGGGTCTATTACATTGTAGGCAGATTCTTCACCAGCTGAACTACTAGGGAAGCCCTTATATAACCATGGTAAGTGTAATAAGAGCTGGACTCAACTTGGCAATTGAACAACAACAAGCATATTAAAGAAAGACTGGAAATTCTATATCTGTAAACTTTTAGTTAAATATTTTGACTTGATGGTGGGAATGAGTATCTCCAAGTTTACAAGATTCATGATGTTTCTAGGATAGAATGGAGAAGCATACAAGCTGTAAGATAATAAAAAACTAATGCTTAAGGATTCCCTGGAATCTGAAGAAACAAAAGTTCCATGGTTACTTTTTAAAAAATTGTGCTAGAATGATTCATGATCAATCTGGGGAAAAGGTGAGATCCCTACCTCACACTATGTGCATAACAATAAATTCTAATGGATTTAAAAACCTATATATCAGAAGAAAAAGAACATTTAGACTATTAGAAGAAAAAAATGGTGATTGCCTCCTTGACTTCAGGGAAGAATTTCATAAACCAGACAAACCATTAAGGAAAAAAATTCTATCTAAAAAAAAAATAAAAATGAAAAAATAAAGTTATAGATTGGGAGATTGGTATCCAGAATTACATAAACTAGATATCTCTGAAGATTCTGAAGAAACCATAGGATGGCATAATAACCGTGTGGTAAAAGTCTTTAGAGACTTCCCACCTTAACCCTCTTGTGTGTGTGTGTGTGTGTGTGTGTGTGTGTGTGTGATTAGTCACTCAGTCATGTCTGACTCTTTGCGACCCCATGAACTATAGCCTGCCAGGCTCCTCTGTCCATGGAATTCTCCAGGCAAGAATACAGCAGTGGGTTGCCAGTCCCTTCTCCAGGACTCAGCCCTCTTACTTGATAATTGATGCAATGGGGCATGTGAATTTCAGTAGAAGTAAGACTACAATATTCATTCATGAGAAAAGTATCTTTGAGACCACTGCATGGACTGGGCATTGTATATAGACACTCCAGGACACCCTTGCATCTGTGGCACAGATCCTAGTGATCCTAGGGGAGCTCACAGGCCATAGAGCGGCCACCAAGAAGAAAGGAGAGGATCACATTGAGAACCACAGAAAAGGAGGTACCTCTGAAAGCAAGTTGTGTAGAGTGAGGTCTCTAGCAACTTCCAGGTGGGAATGGCATAAGCTTGGTCCTTGAAGAACGAATAGAACTTCTCAAAAACATAGGGTGAGGGAGGATATTACAGCATGAGCAAGGGAAAGAAGCACTAAAGACTGAAAGACCATAGTGTGTTCAAAAGGGACCAGGGATGTGTAGCTGGTGAGTTAGATTCCTGCTTGGGGATGGGAGGCACGGGGGAGGAAATTATTATTTTGGGCCCTATTGCATTCGGCTTTGTAAGCATCCAACTTATTCAATATTGCCAAGGGTTGACTCATGTCCTCCCAAGAGAGATATGTTGAAATCCTAACCCAAATATCCTAGAATGTGACCTTATTTAGAAGTAGGATTTTTACAGGGGTGATCAAGTTAATATGAGGTCATTAGGGTGAGACTCAATCCATTATGACTCTGCCCTTAAAAAAGCTGGACAGATACACACAGAAAGGAGATAGTGTGAAGACACACAGTGAGGGAGAATCCCATGTGAAGAGACAGCACTAGAGTGATGCTCCTACAAGCCAGAGACCAGAAGGCAGTCAGGGAACAGATTCTTCCCTCACATCTTCAGAGAGAGCACAGGCCTGCTGACACCTTGATTTCTGACCTCTGGCCTCTGCAACCATGAGAAGATAAACGTCTTTTGGAGTACCCTAGTGGTCCAGTGGCTAAGACCCCACACTCCCAATGCAGGGAGCCTGGGTTCGGTCCCTGATCAGGGAACTAGATCCCACATGCCGTAACTAAAAGATCCCTCGTGCCTCAAGGAAGATCCTGCATGTCACATCTCAGACCCACCCAATACAGCCAAATAAATAAATACGTATATATTTTAACTGTCTGTTATTTAAGTCATCTAGGTTGTGGTACTTTCATACACCATCACTAGGAAAGGAATGCTTGGGTATGCAGAATACTAAGTCACTAACAGTGAAGGCCTTGGCTGGATTAGAATCACCCATATGACCTTGGCAGGATGCATGGACCTACCCCTGAAAGGATAACAAAGAGTGGAAATTAGTGGTAAAGAGCTGGGCTTCTGACATCAGACTGTCTGCTTCTGAATTCCTGCCTTGCCTCCTTTAAACTATGTGACTGCTACCCCAGTTTCCTGATTTATCCAACTGGAAGATACTAACCAAAGGGCTATTGACAAACCAAAGATGATAACCAAAGGACTATTGCTGTTGTTGGTGTTCAGTCTCTAAGTCATATCTGACTCTGCAACCCCTCAGACTGCAGCATGAAGATGCTCATACCCAAAGGGCTATAGGGAAGCGGAAATCCCATGTGCTCAGTCCCCACCATGATGCTTGAGAGCAGTAAGTGGTCAGAAAGTTCTGTCTCTCCTGAGCCCACCTCCTTCGGGTATTTCTCAATTAAAACTGCTCTTTGCTTGATGTAATTTTGCCCAGAGGCCCAGTGTGGCAGAGACTCTTAGAAAAGAGTTTGTTTACAAGCATCGAATTACCAGCCTTTTTCCAAGAAAAGTGTTCTCTTTCACTTGAATATTTACTTACAAAAACTAGTCCTAGCCCAGGGGAAAATGATGCTTGTGGCTGGTGAGCTAGTCCTTGACCCAAAGCCCCTCCCTCGTGGTCTGCTCAGCATTTCTAGAATATATCCCCAAATAATCAAAAGCACAGGCAAGCATGTAAAGAAAGAGACGTGGCTTCACAGGAAAAAAATAAATAAATAAAAGGGTTTAGTCTGGGACTTGGATTTGAATTCCATTTCTGCCACTGAATCACAGTAGGAACTCTGACCTGTGACCAAGTCTTTAAGTCTCATTTTTCCTCACATGCAAACAAACTACTGCTTAGCTGGTGACGATGCCTGAGGATTTAGTGGGGCAAAGACCACAGTGAACCTGGCACACTGCTGGCACTCATCAGGCCCTTGGTGCCAACCATTCTCTGCATCTTTTCGTCTTCTGGTGAGATCAACCAATGCCATGGCAACAAGGGGAGGTGATGAAATGAAGCCGTATCAGTTGTTCGTGAGATCTGGAAGTGGACCCATCTCCAGCTGTCAGCCTCCAAATACTCAGCAGCCACAAGATGTATTCAGCACCGGTAAATGAAAGAACGCGTGGCTCACAAATTTCTTTTTAGCACTATTTTTACTGAAGTCAGATTTCAGTCTTGAGCCATCAGGATCTTTCCCGTAATGCTGGAAATGATTGGCCAACCAGATGCTGAGTATAAAGTGTCAGGAGGTTTTGGATTTGACAACAGAGTCATCTCTCTGGAGGAATGGAAGGAGGTGACTCACACGGGCTGGAAGGGACGATGCTGCTGGGCTGAGGCGGATCCCATGGTAGCAGAAGCCTCCAGGCAGCAAATGACCAGTCTTGTCATTACTATTGTCAGGAAAGATAAATCAAGAATTTTATACAAATTAAAACAGTCCCTTGAGGTAAGGACTCTTAAGAACAGCTTCCTAGAACTTACTCATCTTGTGCAACTATAGCTTTATGCCCATAAAACAACCCTCAACACCCCCCCACCAGCCCCTGAAAACAAACAAACAAACAAACAACAACAATAAAAATCCAAAGGAACACAAGGAAACTTTCAGAGGTGATGGATATGTTTATTACCTTGACTGTAGTGATGGTAACACTATATGAATATGTTAATTACGTGAAGTTTTTATTTGTTTGCTTCTGTGTTGGCACCTTGTGGATTGTGCAATCTTAGTTCCCCAAACAGGGACTGAACTCAGGCCCACAGCGATGAAAGTGCCAAGTCATAACCACTGGGCCACCAGGGAATTCACAACGTGAAGCTAGGAATGTGGCAATCCCAGTCTTCCGATTTATCCCTCCCATGGTACCATACCTCCCTATGGCACTTACCCCTGGTAACCATAGGTCCGTTTTCTACATTTGTAGCTCTATTTCTGTCTTGTAGATAAGTTCATTTGTACACACTACTATTTATAAAATAGGTAACTAATAAGAGTCTTCCATACAGGAGAGGGACTGTACTCAATACTCACAATGACCTATATGGGAAAAGAATCTAAAAAAGAGTGGATATATACATATAGATATATAATTTGTGATACCAGAGACTGTAGCCCACCAGGCTCCTCTGCCAATGGAATTTTCCAGGCAAGAATATTGAAGTGGTTTGCCATTCCCTTCTCCAGCAGATCTTCCCAACCCAGGGATCAAACCCAGGACTCCTGCACTGAAGGCAGATTCTTTACCATCTTTAGCCACCAGGGAAGCCCCAGAAATATATACATATTTACATATTTATAATATATTATATATAAAATATATACTTACATTATAGTATATATTTTATATTTATTTTTATATTATATATTTTTATATATTTATATATATTTATATTATATTTATATTTTATTATATATATTATATACAATTATAATACTTATAATAATATAATAATTATATAATATAATGATTATAATTACAATATATAATATATTATATATATTTATATAAAAATATATAAATATATATAATATAAATATATATATAAGCCCCAGAAATATACATATATATATAAAACCAATTCACTTTGTCGTACACCTGAAATTAACACAACATTGTAAATCAAGTATACTTCAATAAACTTTTTTAAAAGATGTGAAGTTTTTATTTACCAATTATACCTTAATAAAACCAGAAAACAATCTTTTCAGACTCAAAAGTCTGTTTTCAGAGTGACTTGGTTTTGCGATGCTATGGCATCCTCTCGAATCCTTCCACCTTGATAGTACATATCACACAGATCCGTATGTGAATGGGGGATCATGACCCATGGCAAACATGAGTAGCATTCATATGCCCCTGATGCTTCTTACACAGGTGACTTCCATGCTAACAATGTCCTCACCTGAAAAGGTGGACTAATAGTACTGACCCCCTGGACAGCTATGCCATTCTGAAAGTAAAGAATATCATACGTTGACTTACACAGGGCCTTACGATTCGGTTGCCTATCAGCAAGTCTTAACTCCTTTTGAACTTGTTCTTATCGTTGTTTATAAAACAGGTCATATCTGTTTTTACGGTGACGCTTTCCATAAAGCAACGGTTTCATTAAAGTTCTCCAGCAGAATTAAGAGCAAATGGGTTAGTTCTTCTGGGCATAAGGTTTGCAGAAGGTGGGGCCAGGCCTTAGGGCACAAGTGACCATGGTGCCAGGGGGAAGGCACCAGAGGAAAAAGGCCCAGAGTCTGCTGGCTGCCCTGCCCATCATCCACCCAGGTCCTGCAGCCATTCCTGGGCCCGGTCTGATTATTTTCTGCTGGTACCTAAGCTGGGTGACTTTCACAGGGGGCCAAATGGTGTGGTCAAGCTCTGTACATTTCCCACTGGGCTTCTGGAATTCCAGCTGTCCAAGGAAGGCGAGTGGCATGCAGATGAGTAAGGGTGAAGACATTGCAGTGAGTGAGAGTCACTCAGTCCTGTCCAATTCATTGTGATCCCATGGACCATACAGTCCATGGAATTCTCCAGGCCAGAGTACTGGAGTGGGTAGCCTTCTCCAGGGGATCTTCCCAACCCAGGGATCGAACTCTGGTCTCCCGAACTGCGGGTGGATTCTTAACCAGCTGAGTCACAAGAAAAACCCAAAGATAGTGCAGAGCTAGTGGTGAATTGCTCAGATAAGTCCCTTGGACTGCAAGAAGATCAAACCAGTCAATCTGGAAGGAAATCAACCCTGAATATTCATTGGAAGGACTGATGCTGAAGCTGAAGCTCCGACAGTTTGCCCACCTGATGCAAAGAGCCAACTCACTGGAAAAGACCCTGATGCTGGGAAAGGAGGAGAAGGGGATGAGAGAAGATGAGATGGTTGGATGGCATCACTGACTTGATGCACATGAGTTTGAGCAAGCTCTGGGAGTTGGTGATGGACAGGGAAGCCTGGTGGGCTACAGTCTATGGGGTCACAAAGAGTCAGACAGGACTGAGCGACTGAACAACAGAAGAATAAGGAAATTCATCACAAAGCTTCATTCTTCGTTATCAGTGACTTATCATGGGGATGTCACCACGCTGAGCTTGATGCCTGCTGGCTGGGGCAAGGGGACTGGATAAGAATACACAGCTGCGTGGCCCCGGTTTGGACAAGAGAAGCAGAAGCTGCAGGGTCAGAAGGAACTGGTTCAGAAGAAGGAAAGACACTGACTGTATAAGAGGAATAGTGATGCTTCTGGAAGCAGGGAGTTGAAATATCGAAGGACTGAGATTTAAACATGCATCTATGGAATGAGGGAATGTCAGGCTGGAGTGTAGGGGATTCATTGAGTACAGAGACAGGTCCAGAGGTGTGAAGGCCCCAGTGAGGAGCTTGAGCTCAAATCAGGAGGTGATAGGAGGCCACTGAAGATATTTGAGCAAGAGAGGTATTCCAGAGCTACACTGCAAAGGATTGAGGACTAGAGCTTGGGGATCTGATTGGCTGGGAACAATCTAAGGAGCCAAGAACCCAGTTGAAAGGGCATTGGGTTGGTAAGAGTGAAAGACGGAAATTAGACCCAGCTTTGAAGATAAGGGACGCCATCTCACTAGGAGAGGCTGGTGCTTTCCCACCTCTGGATAATGCTCGTCACTAGCACTCAGAGAGCAATTTTAGATGTGGTCACAGGAACATCAAGCATCCTGCCTAAGTTCAGAGGGCTGATCAGTGGCAGCACCAGGATTGGATGCTCTGATGCTCAGGCCACACCCCTCACCATGGTTCTTTGTGGTCTGAGCAGCTGGCAGTGGTCAGGAGAGGTGGGGAGGACCTCTGGGGAGCACCCAGTGTCAGGGTTGGGCTTGCTGACCTCAAGCATTGATCTCGGAGATCTGGTGGGGGCGTAGGGAGTAGGGGATTGGGTGGAGGGTATCCATCAGGAAACTGGAAATAAGGCAGGAGGTAGATAAGCCCAAACCTAGCTCCCCCTACTCCTGACAATCCCTACCTCTCTGGAGCCACCTCCTTCTCTGGAGTCACCTACTTCTCTTGGTCCCTCTGACTGATCCCAAACTCTACATCCCTATATCTTTCCATATCATCTGTCACCCCAGGAAAGAGGCCAGGCCCTCTGGGATGACTCACACTGGAGCCTTTATCACCCAACACCAAGGAAGTTACTCCCTCTTCGAGAAATGGCAAATGTTGAAGGGACAAGCAGAGTACGTGTAGCCCTTCCCGTAACTGACTTAGCCCAATGCGAACAGAAACCGGGTGGATTCTCTGAAGACCCTAGGAAGTTTGCTGAAGGGTTTCATGCCCTCACTCTGCTCTAAGAGCTAACCCAGAAGGATGACAAAGCAGTCCTATATCTACTTGTTAAACTCCTGGGGGAAAAAACAGAGAATCTGGACCCCAGTCCAGCGACACACTGATCAGTTTCCCAGAGACCAACACAAACATTACACAGTGGGCGAAGATGCCCTCGCAGATCAGGCACCCCCCTTGGGATTATACTCTCCAGGTGGGAACAGAAGCCAGGATGTATGTGATCTAATGCGTATTAGAAGGAATGAGAAGTATGTGCTCTCTTATCTTGTATCTGGACAAGGTCCAGCCTCCTCTCTCAATTGTCCTGTTATTGATATTTTGCAGTTTCCAGCCACAGAGAATGCACTCCAGCTGCTTTCCCTGGGGTGAGGTGGAGTGGGGGGCATCTACCTCCTGCCTCAGAAAGGCAGATGAAAAGTTGGAAGAGACATGAGGGGAGAAAGCAGCTAGATAGGGGGGTCCACTTCAAGGTCTATGCATGAAAGCCTTGTTGATGGGTGAGTTCCTTAAAGGACAGAACACGACCTTGCCAGCACCTTGATCTCAGACCCCTTACCTCCAGAACTATGAGAAAATATATTTCTCTTGTTTTAAGCCTCCCAGTTTATAGCACTTGGATACAGCAGTCCACACAAACTAACATAGCACTTACTGTCTGTTACCAGCAAACAAACCTATCTCCTAACTATTACAAAAGGCCATTGGGAACCCTCAAGCCAGCAATTTTATAAAAGCAATGGGACAGAATCCAAATTGCTAGTAGCAAATAGTGATATTTGGGGTGAAGGTGGATATCTGCTGCCTCCTTTTTAAGATCTTTAAGTGAAATATTTAACTTCTCCAAGTCTCGGTTTCCTCAAGTTGAACACAGAGCTAATAATAACACAGATTTGTTGCTGAGAAAAATAAATGAGCTATTGTCTGTTAAATATTCAGCACAGAGCATGAAAGGAGATAAGCAGTCTTATGTTGAATAAATGGAAACAATTTTTAAAATAGGCAAAGGCTTAATATGCACGATAGGTTGAAATGGCTGGAAACTTCATTAGAGATTCAGTAACTTACACTTTCACTCATCAAATATTAATTGAGCTTTTATTGGGTGCCAGCCGCCATCCTAGGCACTGGGGATATGTCTTGGAAGGAAAGGACGGATCTTTCTTGTTTTCTAGAAGTTCCATGTTGGATGAAGTCATTGCCTCCGCTGCTAATACAAATGCTGCCTCCTTCTCTGGGTAAGGAAAGGAGATCCAGGGCACAGACTCCAGATGAGAAAGTGAACTGAGCACCTACCAACTCTCGTAGCTGAGAATCTGACTGCTCTGGAATTAAAAACTGAATGGAAATGGATCCTGAGGGTCTGAAAATAAGATATGTTCCAAATCAGGAGTTAAAAGAGAAGGGGGGGGGGTAGTTTTGTTTTGTTTTGTTTTGTTTTGCTTAACTTGGAAGGCATTGTTATTTAAAAGACATTGCCAGAAAGATTATTTAAAAGCATTGTTAATGGATGGATCTAGAGATGATCATACTAAGCGAAGTAAAAGAAGGAGAAAGACAAGTACCACATGAAATCGCTTGTGTGTGGAATCTAAAATGCAATATAAATCAACATATCTATGAAACAAAAACAGACTCAGAGACACAGAGAGCAGACTTGTGGTTATCTGGGGGAGGGGGGGGGACGGTGGTAAAATAAGGAAGGAAAGGAGGTTCAGGATCAGGTTCAGGATCAGAGGCACACTATTATCATTTCATTTCAGTTCAGTTGCTCAGTCATGATCAACTCTTTGCGACCCCATTCGACCCCAGGCTTCCCTGTCCATCACCAACTCCTGGAATTTGCCCAAACTCGTGTCCATTGAGTCAGTGATGCCATCCAACTGTCTCATCCTCTGTCATCCCCTTCTCCTCCCACCTTCAATCTTTCCCAGCATCAGGGCCTTTTCCAATGAGTCGATTCTTGGCATCAGGTAGCCAAAGTATTGGAGTTTCAGCTTCAGCACCAGTTCTTCCAATGAATATTCAGGACTGATTTCCTTTAGGATAGACTGGTTGGATCTACTTGCAGTCCAAAAGATTCACAGAGTCTTCTCCAACACCACACAGTTCAAAAGCATCAATTCTTCGGTGCTCAGCTTTCTTTATAGTCCAACTTGCACATTCATACATGACTAGGATGAATAAACAACAAGGCCATGAGTATAGCAGAGGGAACTGTAATCAATATTCTGGTACAAAACATAATGGAAAAGAATATGAGAAGGAATATATATATATATATACCCATGTGTGTATAACTTTGCTATACAACAGAAATTAACACAATGTAAATCAAATATATTCAAGTGTGTTTTTTTTGGAAAAGCATTGTTTGAAGATCATGGGTTTGCAAACATGTTTCTTTGGTCATGTAGTTTTCAGGCTTTGAAAGAGTCTTGAATAGTAATGGTGCAAACAAGCAGATAATAAATAAATGTGGACAATTTCTAAGCCAAAATACTCTTAGACCTCTAGGCAAGGGTGTCACCACCTGCTGATGACCGCCCCTGGACACAGGACCAAGCCTCTGATGCCTACGGGATGGCCCACACATTGGGTCCTGTTGCCCTGTTGTCAGGGCTCTGACAACTCAGGAAAGGTCAGCTTAAGAGACTCTAAGTTCCCCAGTGCACCCAATTCCCCCACCCACAGGTGCATCCTGGAATCTGCCTTTCTTATTTGTATCACATCATGATTTCCAGAGTGGTTCACACATGCCTTAAATAACACATAGAACCCAGCTTGGAGGTTTATGAGATTATTAAGCTGTAACTGAAGAGTCCTCAGACCTGAGCGGATAGGATATTCATCTCTCACGGTGTGCATCATGGTTTGTGACCTTGCCCATCTCCCCACTTGTCTAATTCATCTCTATACCCAGTACTTCCAGCAGGTCTGGCTACATGAAAGTTTATCAGTGTATAAATGAATAATTGAACACATAAGTGATAGAGTAAAAGGGATACTTGAAGAGGAAAGAGTCAGAGAAGACTTTGTCTGTGAGGTCACTTGCATTTATAAGATGAGTAAGTTCTGAGGATCTAATGTTCAGCATGGCAATTACAATTAATAAAACTTGAAAGTTGCTAAGAGAGTAGGTCTTACATGTTCTCACCACGAAAAAGAATTGATGATTATGGGATGCAGTGGAGATGTTAGCGTATGATATTGTGGTCATCATTTCACAATATATACATAAGTGCATGAAATCAATGGGTTATATACCTTAAACTTACATGTTATATGTCAGTTATATCTCAATAAACTTGGAAAAAAGTTAAAGCTAAAATTGAAAAAAGAAAAAAACTAAGGGAACTGGAGTGATCTGATTAAAGATAAGAAGTGCTAAAGCTTGGACTTGAACTCAATTTTGCCCGCTTCCAATGTGCACACCCTCAGCTTTCATGAGGCTCTTGTCGCACCTCCACCGTACTCCAACACAAAGAAAGCCTGTGTTACCCCTGCCCCAGCTCCAGGCCAGCCTACTGTCTTCCCTTCAAAGGTAACACTTGGACAGCCCTTTTCTACAGTCTCCAGCATCTTTCCTGGGTCATGCCAAGGCCAGACATCCCTATGCACTTTGTAGTAAGGGAATCCACCAGCAAACCTTGTGGGTGCTCTCTCAGCCCAGCATATGATGGATTTAGTGGTCAAAACACCAGGATGGGAAAAAGGATTGAAATTGGGCTTGAGCCATCAGTCCCGGGTTGATCCCAAGATGCACAGAGTAAAGTTCCATGAACTGGAGAAGCCTCCCCACTTTGGAAGTTCTTACACAGGCTAGTGTGTGTGTGTGTGTGTGTGTACGTGCTCAGTCATGTCCAACTCTTTGCTACCCCATGGACTATAGCCCTCCAGGCGCCTCTGTCCATGGGATTCTCCAGGAAAGAATATTGGAGAGAGTTGTCATTTCCTTGTCTAGGGGATCTTCCCAGACCCAGTGATTAAACCTCCGTCTCTTGCATCTCCTGCATTGGCAGGTGAATTCTTTACTCTTAGCACCACTTGGAAAGCCCCCTAGGATTGTGAGAAGCCCGTTACTCTGGTTGTCTGTTTTGTAGGCAGTAGTAGTAAGGGTTCTAAGAAGGTAAAGACTGTGGATGTGTGCTCTGTTCTTTAAAGAGTGAAAAATCAATTTTCCCATGGTAAGTCCCAGTGCACTCTCCAGCATCCTTTCATTCAAAACAATAGTGAATTATTAAAATATGATCATGGCCCCTGAGGCTTCTTTACTAAAGACCTGAAGAGCTTGTTTCCATGTGAGCTCCAACACTATCCAACTTAATATTAAAGCCCCAGGCTGGGACATTCCCACCTGGCTGTCCTCTTAGTGACCTGAACTCAACAAATGTACATGGAAACTCAGCTTCTCCGCTCTGATGTCTTCCCCACTGCCCAGCTCACTAATTAGCACCATTGTGCTGCTGGACTCTGAAGCTCAAAAGCTTCCTTTCACTTCCCATGCTGGTGACCCCTTGTGCCCAGGAAATGTTTTTAGATTCTTTCCCTCCTCTCGCCTGACATTCATCCTCTCGTGCTAGGACTTTGACATTTTTCACTAAGTCCCTTGGTTGCTGGTTCCCAGGTTGGTTCCCTCCCTCTCTCTATGACCTATTCACCCAGTGGTCTTTCTCAATCTGAAATCAGTTATTGTCATCCTCTTCTCAAAATCCATTCTTAATACTCAGCTGTTTTCCAGAGAGACTCCAAATTCAATGCGGAGGCACTCTGTCTCCTGGTTGAGTCCAGATCTGATCTCCAGGCTCATCTCGGGTAAATCCATGACTTTCTCTAATTACCCAGGAGTTAGGAGTTTTCATGATTCCTCACCCAGGGCATGAAGTGTCAGGACAATAGAACTGTGCACACAATTGTTGACTTAAAAATACGTACAACCTCACAGCTAAGAAGTTTGTTTTATTTGGTGGACTTTCTGAGGACTTAAGCCCAAGAGGCAGCCTCTTAGATAGCTCTGAGGGACTGCTCCAAAGAGGTAATTGTGGATGTGCTCAGTCACTTAAGTCGTGTCCGACTCTTTGTGACCCCATGGACTGTAGCCCACCAGGCTCCTCTGTCCATGGGGATTCTTCAGGCAAGAATACTGGAGTGGGTTGCCATGTCCTCCTCCAGTGAATCTTCCCTGGGATTGACCCCAGAGATTCAGCCCAGGTCTCCCACATTGCAGGCAGATTCTTTACCGTCTGAGCCACAAGGGAAACAGATAGTTGGAAGATTCAAAGATTGCTATTACAGAAATAAGAAACAGACATTAAGTTAATGAATTTAGTGCTTATTCTATGTTTGGGAAGATGCAAGAATCTGAGCTCATCAAAATTATCCCTTAGATGTGCACCTTAGCTGTGTGGGGCCAGCATTCTGCGTTTTCCCATCCTGAATATGCTCAGGGTGCACAGTCTAGGTAGGGTTGCTGTTGGCTGATGGCTTGATGACCACAACATCCTTTGTTCACTGCTATGATAGTGGATATTCCTCATCCACACAAGGGTTCTTCTGTTCCCAAAGCTTCCCCCTCCCCCTTCATATAGGAAACTCATCTTCATCGTTCAAGACCCACTCACCTTTGACCAACATCTCCCCACTTCCTCCACCCCCCCAGCTCCTAGTAACCACTGCCTTACTTTGGTTCTGCAAGTTCTAGATTTTTAGATTCCATATATAAGTGAGATCATGCAGTGTTTGCCATTCTTTATCTGACGCGTTTCACTTAGCATAATATCATCAAGGTCCATCCATGCAAATATCAGGATTTCCTTCTGAATGATATTCCTCTGTGTGTGTGTACAATTTTTTATCCATTTACCCTTCGACAGACATTAAGTTTTTTCCATATCTGCCTATTTTATTGTATACTGCTGCAATGACCATGGGTGTGCAAATATCTCATTAGGATACTGATGTTATATTTTAGATATAGTTCCAGAAGTGGAATTGCTGGATCTTATGGTAGTTCTATTTCTAATTTTTTTGAGGAAACCCCAGACATTTTTCCACAGTGGTTGTACAAATTTACATTCCTACCAACAACAAATTTTCTCCACATCCTCACCAAGCCTTGCTATTTCTTGAGTTTTTTATGCCGTTCTAACAGGTGTGAGGTGATAGCTCATTGTGGTTTGGATTGGCACTTCGCTACTGATTGGTGCTGGTGGGCATCTTTTCATGTACCTATTGGCCATCTGCATCTTCTTTTGAAAAATGTCTCTTCAGGTCCTCTGCCCATTTTTAAAACCAGATTGTTCATTTTACTTTTTCTTTCCTATGGAATGGTACAAGTTCTTTTTATATTCTGAATACTAATCTCTTAATAGATATATGATCTGTAAATATTTTCTCTCATTCCATAGGTTACCTTTTCATCTTGCTGATTTTTTTTTTTTTTTTGCTCTGCAGAAGATTTCTAGTTTGATATAGTCCCACTTGATTTTATAATATCTTTAGTCTTGGTTAAATGGGAAGATTATGGGGTGTTGCCTGCTAGGTTCTTTCTCAAAGTATGACTCTGTAGGTAGATACTTGACTACAGCCTGGCACTTTGTAACGGCTAAGTCCATATGGTCAGACAAGACAAAGTTGCTTGGCCCACATTCTATGTGGTGGGATTGTTTTCTCATGAACCTAGCCCTTGTGTCTGCCCTTAAAGGCACAGGGCTTTACACCAGATGCCTGACAGCTAGTAAATGTTCAAGAAAAGAAAAAGCAATCCCAGGCAGTAAATCAAAGGACAGTTTCTAATAAGAGAAACAACAGAACAAAGAATACAGGAAGCATTTGAAAGAGTCAGAATCATAGCATAAAATAACAGTGTGTCTGAACCTATAAATAATCACATGTGCTCTGGGGGAGAAATTTTTCCTTTTGGATAGGTTCATTAAACCAGATGAAGGAAGCAGGGTAGGTATCTGCGTTTGGTGCCAGAAACACACATGAACTTCCATGTCTTGAAATTTCCCCTCACCAAAGTAGCACAGATGAACACAGTTGCCTGGCAATAATTCAGGGTGAGAAACAGCCTCAACATAATAAAATTGATGCCTGATTGTCCAGGGGCTTAGTCTACAGAGTACAGGGTAGGAAGGGCCTGGTCTGATTCTGCAGCTTCATTTTCGAATTGAGAGCAGGTTAATGAAGTTTGCCAAAGATATCCTAAATCATAATGGCCTGGGACCAGGATCAAAGCAAGAGGCATCAGGCAAGGAACTCATCAAAGCTGGGATGATGAGTTAAAAATACGACGCAGCTTGGAAAAAATGCAAACGAGCCTATCTGGAGAAACTGATCAGAAACAATCGGAAAATGCAGTGGAATCCCGGCAGAAAAAGCAGAAGTCCTGATGGAGATAAAAAAGGGTCATAAACTCCAAAGGGGAAGAATGCAATGGGTTGCATGAGCCGAAAGAAATCAAAACGATGTGTGTTCCACTGCCCAAAGTCAAGTATGAAGGTCCTGATCCCAGGAAGGCATGGGCTTCCCAGGTGGCATTAGTGGTTAAGAATCCACCTGCCAATTCAGGAGACATAAGAGATGCAGGTTCAATCCCTGGGTGGGGAAGATCCCCTGGAGGAGGGCACAGCAACCCACTCCAGTAATCTTGCCTGGAAAATCCCACAGACAGAGGAACTGGCAGGTTACAAAGAGTCACATGAGCCTTTGCAGCCATGGGGTCACAAAGATTTGGGACACTACTGAAGCAACTTAACACACACACAGCACACATTCACGAGGAGGCATTGCCCTGTCTCTCCAGAGAAATTCTAGAATGTTAGTTGAGGACTTAGAAAGGTCCTCAAATTAGAAGCAAACCCATACCAGCCCCAGCGACCTTAAACATGTCTCCTCTACTCCTCATGGCTCATTCTGTAAAGCACATTTAAAAATAACAGCCATCCCCATAGTGGAAAGTTCTGGTGGGATTCAGTGGATAATAATGGGAAGAAATTGAAAATTATAAAGTGTTTCTCAAACATCAGCCATATTATGGGTTCAAACAAACAAAATTGATGACAGTTGCATAGATCCATTGATTTTTCTGTTAAATGGAGATTGTTCAAAAAGTGCCAGCCTCCTGGGTTTGTGAGGATTAAATGAGTGACTGCATATGAAATGTGTAGAAAAGTATCTGACAATAGAAAACCACATCGCAACAATACCTATCATGCAATGGATCACTCTATCTTTGTAAACTAGTTTATCTCACTGGAACTCGTACTTCTTAAGGAACAAAGCCACTTTACCTGTGTTTTAGCTTCTAGCACAGAGTAAGATATGTTGACATTGAAGTGTGCCTGATTATATGTTATAATATGACAGTTATTATTTGTTTATAGGGAAAAAAAGAAAAACAAGCAAAAAATATTTATTTATAGGGGCTTCCCTGGCAGTTCAGACAGTAAAGAATCCACCTTCAATGTAGGAGCCACAGGTTCGACCCCTGGGTCGGGAAGATCACCTGGAGAAGGAAATGGCAACCCACTCCAGTATTTCTTGCCTGGAGAATTCCATGGACGGAGGAGCTTGGTGGGCTAAAGTCCATGGGGTTGCAAAGAGTCAGACACGACTGAGCAACTAACACTTTCACTGGTATGCATCATCTCTTGGTTGAGGAATTATGTGAATTGTTTTGCCTTATTTAATTCTCACAACAGCAATTCAAATTAGCAACTAACATCAGTATTATTTTGCTGACATGGAAAGAGATGCAGAGAATTGCTAAGCTGTATGATGAGAAATGGGTAGAATTCAAGCCCAGGCCATCCTTTGGACAATACCACAGTCTGTGCTTCTCACAACTAAAATAATGAATGAACTAAAGCATGAACAAATGAAAGCATGATTGAATGAGTGAAGGCATGAGTGAATGAAATGCATAAAAATCATCCACTATGTTGGAGCTGCAGCCTGCCTCCCAGGACCCTGAAATCTTACTTGGGAATAATACACACATTAAACAATCCTTTAACAATCCAAGAGCAGCCAGAGGTGACACCCACATACGTATAGCAGGCAACTTCAGTCACAGAAGAATCCAGAAAGCTGGCTGGGAAGGTGAGCTCTTCAGACCCCTCTCTCAGTTCTCTAGGGGCCTCTCCTAAATTTCTGACAAACCCACTTTCCTTCTCTCTCCTCCTTTAGAAGTCAACCACCTGGACACATTCCAGAAATGCCACTGAAACACCCTTAACAAATGGGTTATTTCATTAGAAGGATCTGAGTCAGATTTGCTTCCCTCTGAGCGGTTCAACCAGATGTTAAAAGTTTGGCAAATGTCACATTAGTACAGAAAGTTTTATGAGCATAATGGCAAGAGCCACTGGTGCAATGCAGGACACGGCCCCTCTGCACCTTCCAAGTGTAAGAACTGTGTCAAGGAAGTAAAATCTTGACAGTGTCTGCACCACGACAACCATGAGTAGTGGCCCTCTGACCCACCATGACCCCAGTACCCACCTCCCCTCAGTCTCTCATCTGGCCACAAAGCCACAGTGCACATGTGGTCATCTGGTCTGAGGGCAAAGAAGCCCAGGCTAAGTGCTAATATGCTAATGTAGAATCCACCTCTGATTTCTCTCTCCCAGGTCATCCCTGTAGCCCAGAATTGTGCTCTAGGCGAGCGACTTTCATGCCCATAATTGAGCGTCTGTTTCAGATTATAAGTTTTTAGCTACTGCTGTTTCTGTTTGTCAAATGTTAACACCTCTGAAACTGCACCTCATTAAACTTTTAATATCCTGCCATAGCCTCTCCTCTGGAGCTGATCTTAAACTCTGGGAGGCTTAAAGAGATATATTTTTAATAGTCTTATCACCTTGGGCATGACAAAGAAGTTTATGCATCTTGTTTCCTCCACCACTTACTGCTGTTTATTTTTGGTCCTGCTCTTCCATAACACCATGTGGTTTAAGACACCGTCTGGATGACTTTTCAAATGGGGCAGCCGTGATTCCTTATCATGTTTCCGTGAGAAGTCCCTGAGACCTTGGAGGAGGGGAGTGGGGAGCAGCCACTTTCTCAGTCCCTTTCCTATCTCCGTGGGTAGCAGGAGAGAAGTTAACAGAGATGGATTCCCAAGAAAGCATCTTGGAAGCTGGATTGGGCTACCATGCCCCTGCCCTGCCCCAAATTCTACCCACGTGACTCTTACCTCCCCCATTAGTTCCCGCTGTGGATCTAAGACAATTTCAGGATCCAAGATAAAGACTCTAAAGATCAAGTCTAAGGACAACCCTGATGCTGGCTCCCACTGGGCTTTCGGAGGCCCCCAAAGCATCACTTATCTCAAACCCTGCACTTGCATCCTGGATGCATCCAGCACCTCACGGTGGACCAAGAGCTTCTCCATCCTCATGGGCTACAATCGTGAGAAGGGATTGATACCTTGGCTTCTGGAAGAGCCTTGCCCTACTGGAAGCAGAGCCTTCCCGCCCCAGGTCTGTCTCCAGCATGCACTCCTCCCGACCCCACCTCCTGCCGCATGCCTAGAACCACCCACCCATACTCCCTCTCGCCTAGATCTCCATCTCTGCCCTCCTCACAGCCTTCCTTCCCCAAGATCTCCCCATCACCCAAGTCCTACTCCAGGCTCCAGCCTCCTGCCACAGCCATCCCCCATCACTGGCCTGAGCCGCCTGTCACCGCTCCTTCCAGACACAGCCCTGCCCCCCTGTAGGAAGACCTTCCTCATCTCCAACTGGCTCTGCCTCCAAACCCAGCCTCCGAGCTCCTCCACACCTGCATCCAACCACTTATCTGACCTCTCCGACAGCTTCCCCAGCTCCTTCTCTGATTTTTGAGGATACTTGAGCCCCTCAGGGGGCTCCACTTGTGTGATAAGGTGAGAGAAAATTCTATTCACTATATATTAGTTCTGTTTTATTTACTTATTCCTCATTATTATACTAATTCTATGTATATATTATTTATTATATATGTTATATACTAATTATATTGTATGTTATTTATTATATACATAATATGGCAACAACAGAAAATGAGATGGTTGGATGGCGTCACCAACACGATGGACATGAATTTGAGCAAGCTCTGGGAGACGGTGAAGGACAGGGAGGCCTGGCATGCTGCAGTCCATGGGGTTGCAGAGTCAGACACGACTGATTGATTGAACAACCAATACATACACATACATATTACATATAAAAATAAATTTATGTATATTTATTTATTATTATAAATGTATATGTTATTTATATTTATATAAATAAATGTGTATATATATACATATATGAACTGGACTGGCATGCTACCGTCCACGGGGTCATGAAGAGTCAGACAAGACATGGGGACTGAACAGCAACAACATATCTGAATGAAGAGTGACGTTCACCACCCAGAACCCTCTCACGACATTACAACCCTTCCAAAGTCCTGAGCTCTAAAAGACTTGGGGACCCACCCAGGGCTGCGTGGTCAACCTGGAAAGCCTGACTCCCGACGGAAGAGACCAGCAGACGGGAAAGCAGGGGCACACAAACCTCAGAGGCCAGCTTTACCTCCTCTGAGCCTCACCCAAGCTTGGCATATCCTGCAAGCTCTAGAGTGTCCACTGAAAATCAGCGGCAAGGGAAGGGAGGCTGGATCCCACGATCAAAAGCCAGAGAGACACACAGACGGAGAGGGGACAGAGGGGATGAGTGGTCAGGACTGAGGCTGCAGAAGGGTTGTTCCAGGCGTTAGAGCCAGATCCTGAGTGGACTCCTGGGCAAGGCGGGCCTGGAGTGGGCAGCCACGGCTCTGGCCTTGGAAAACCCTGGGCAGGAGTGAGAAGGACAGAGATGCAAGGAATCGCTGTTAGTTGGTGAGAAAGCACATTGGTTTCCTGGGAGGGCAGGAACAGACTGCCACAAACTGGGTGGCTTAAAACAATAGGAATTGGTTTTCTCATGGTTCTGGAGGCCAGAAGCCTGGAATCAAGATGCTGGCAGGATTGGCTCTCTCTGGGGGCCTGCAGGGAGAATCTCTCCCATAACTTTCTCCCAGCGCTGGGTGGTTTGCTGTCAATCCCTGGTGCCCTTGCTGCGTAGACACATCGCTCCAGCTTCCGGCTACGTCTCCACGGGGGGCTCCCTGGGGCTGGCTTTACTTCATCTTCCCTCTCTGCCTGGCTCTGTGTCCAAATGTCCTTCATCTTATAATGACACCAGTCATTGGATTAGAGCCCAGAGCGACCTTATCCAGGATGAGGATGACCTTACGTTCATCTGATTATTCCTCAAAGATCTATTCCCCTGGGACTTCCCTGATAGTCCAGTGGTTAAAAAATCCACCTTTCAATGTAGGGGACAATGCTTCAATCCTTGATCAGGGAAATAAGATCCCACACACTGCAGGGCAAATGAGCCCTGGAGCTGCAACTACTGAGCCTGTGCTCTCTAGAGCCTGTGTTCTGCAACAGGAGAAGCCTGTGCAGAGCAAGGAAGACCAAGCACAGCCAAGAAAAAAAGATATACTCCCAAACAAGGTCCCACTCTGAGTTTCCAGGTGGACGTGAATTTTTGGAGGACACTCTTTCCTGATAGCTCAGAAGGTAAAGAATCTGCCTGCAATGCAGAAGACCTGGGTTCAATTTTTGCGTCGGGATGATCTCCTGGAGAAGGAATGACAACCCATTCTGTTATTCTTGCCTGGAGAATCCCACGGACAGAGGAGCCTGGTGGGCTATAGCCCATGGGGTCACAAAGAGTCGGACAAGGCTGAGTGATTAACACTTTCACTTTTTTCAGTCCAATACAGAAGGGCAGAACCAAGTTGGAGCCAAATCTTAAGAACATCTTGGGTTTCCAGAGAAACGTGGATGCCAGGGCATAGCATCAAACCTCAGAACAGCTCAAGAGAGAGGATGAGCGCGGGTCAGCTCAGGCCCCGGGACATAAATACAGGCCAGGCCAGACAGATGGGACCAGTTTGAATCCAGAATTATAAATTCCCCAGTAAGTTATACAGATTATGCTCATTTCTCTCCACCAGCAGTGGAGTCAGAAGCAACATCTTATATCCTGAGTGAGTCTTTGCCAACATGATGGCTTTAATGAGCCTGGAGTCAGGGGCTACTTTAATGAGAACGTGAAGCTCTACACTTATCAGTGTCTCAGGGCCCTTGTCCTTCAACCAAAAACAAACAGGCACAGATGACTGACTGAAGCGGGAAGACTTCCCCCGAAGCTCAGTCCCCCCGGGGCCATAAGTCCAGGCCCACAGTCCAGCCCCAGAGGCAGGGAGTCAAGGTTCTATTGCTTCTTGGCTAGTGTGCAAAAAACAAAACCAAGCAAAAGCTGTTAATTGGGAAATGAGAATAAAATGTTATAAGACACTATTCTGGGACTGAAAAAAAAAACCTCAAGAATGGCCATCATGACACCAAGCTATGTTAAAGTGTGTTTTAGAAACTTCTGTTAATTTCCATGTGACACATGAAAGGAGCTAATTCCTGGGTTCCTCCAACAAATCCTACCTGGTGGGAGAAGGGGAGGAGGCTCTCAGAAAAGAACACGTGTCCGTGTTCACTCGCTAAGTCATGTCCAACTCTTTTGCAACCCCATGGATGGCAGCCTACCAGGCTCCTCTGTCCATGGAATTTCACAGGCAAGAATACTGGAGTGAGTTGCTATTTCCTTCTCCAGGAGAACTTCCCAACACAGGGATCGATCCTGAATCTCCTGCATCTCCTGCATTGGCAGGCAAATCCTTTACCACTGAACCCCTGCTAAAATAGGAGGGAAGTCCCCCCATAAAAGGAAGGTTGATCAAATCTGTGTCCTGGGGGCTCCTCAGAGCTCATTCCCCTGGATGTTAAAAACACAATCTTCACATCACATGGAGGCCTTCCTCATCCCCTCCCCCAGGGCGCCCTGAGATTCCCCTTGCCTGGTTGTCATATAAGGGACTTCGGGTTATTCCTCCTGTTCCACCTGCAGTCACGGGCATAGATGCTGGAGTCAAAAGACGAGTGGTCTGACATTTAGCAGCTGTGTGACCTTGATCTCCTTCTTGGACTCTCTGGCCCCAGTTTATTTGTGTGCAAAGTGGAAGATTAGTAATAGCACGTGCCCAAACTCTCACAACATATGTAAACAGGAGGAAAATAATATAATTCCCATTTTTCAAATGAGAAAATTTTAACTCAGAGAAGTTGGAATGTTGGGCCACTAGTCTGCAAACTAGGTCTTCTCACAGGGTATTTTTGCTCACCTGGTAACCAGTACAACCCTGTGGCTGCAAAAGTCTTTTCTGGAAACATTTAAAATGCATCCTAACAGCACTGGTGGTGCTGCCTTTGGGGGCTTAATCATCACTGATCATCACTCTGTGGGGCTTCCCAGGTGGTGCTCGTGGTAAAGAATCCTCCTGCCGGTGCAGGAGATGCAAAAGACGCAGGTTCGATCCCTGGATCAGGAAAATCCCCTGGAGGAGAAAAGGGCAACCCACCCCAGTATTCTTACCTGGAGAAACCCATGGACAGAGGAGCCTGGTGGCCTGCAGTCCACGGGGTCACAAAGAGTCAGACACAACTGAGCACGCATACACACACACACACACACACACACACACACACACACATTATTGCGTGAGTGGAAGGGAGTGTCCACTGTCTTGAGGGGTTCACACACACAGTTCTGCAAACTCTTAACAACAGAATTTCCTGGTAAAGACTCTGTGATACCTTCCTGACAGTTTTAAATCAGAGTCAGAGAGTTTAAGAACCCTCTCTGTGGTCACACAGGCTAAAGATGGTTTAGCTGAGACTTCAACCTCTGAAGACCGACTCCAGGACCAGGCCTCTGACGGGCACCCGTCTGGGGTGTACCTGCAGTGTGGGGATCAGGGCACGTTCCCAAGCTCTTATTTCCACAGTCTGGAACCTCCTTCCTAAAGACGCATGAATAAATACATGCTGAATAAAAGAATGAATGAATGAATTGTCATGGTGCATCTTCTCATTTCATCTTAGGTCCTTCTCATCAGGACAGGGCCCTGCGCTGGCAAACATGGACAATAAATTCTTTTATAAAAAATATTTTTATAAAGGATATTTTTGTCTACCCAGGACATAGCATAGTCAGAGACAGTTTGCAAGATGTCCAGTAGATGTTTGTTGAGGGTCTGAATGATCACACTGGGTGTGCTAGTTTGTATTGGGGAGTATATTAATTTTCTGGGGCTGCCATAACAAAATGCCACAGAATGGAAGAAATGCATTTTCTCACAGTCATGGAGGGCAGAAGTCCAAGGTCAAGGTCTCCTCATGACTGGTTTCTTGTGAAGCCTCTCTCCTTGGCTTGACGGGGAGATGCCCTGTGGTGCTGCTCCTTTGCATTGCTGTCCCTTTATGTGCCTGTACTCTGGTATCAGTCTGCGTGTCCTAATCTCTTTACAAGAACACCAGTCATATTGCCTTAAGATCCATTCATACCATCTCATTTAACCTTAATTACCTAACTTTAGGCTCTGACTCCAAATATAGTCACATTGTGAGATATGAGCTGTTAGGGATTTTATATATGAATTTTGGAGAAAACGGATAAGCCCATAACAGTAAGATTAAAACTATTTTTGGTTATTCTTATTAGTTAAGTGTATGCATTCTGGAACTGTATTGTCTAGGCTTAAATCCTGGCTTTGACATTTATCAACTGCAATGCCTTAGAGAAGTTACTTAGCATGCTCGGTATTTCTGTTTCCCAATCTGTAAAATGTGTATAATAACACTGACCTCTTAGCATGGTTGTGAGTATAAAATTAAGAAAAAGAGCTTGTTTTGAACTCAGGCTGGTACATTGCAGTCACTCAGAAAATAGCTGCATGATTACATGTCTCTTTACCAGATGACTATGTCTGCAGTAAACATGCATGGCCATAATGAATGGATTATGTTAGTCACTCAGTAGTGTCCAACTCTTTGGGGCCCCATGGGCTGTAGCCCATGAGGGTCCTCTGTCTTTGGGATTCTCAGGCAAGAATACTGGAGTGGGTAGCCATGCCTTCCTCCAGGGGATCTTCCTGACCCAGGGATTGAACCCAGGTCTCCTGCATAGCAGGCAGATTCTTTACCATCTGAGCCACCAGGGAAGCCCTGGTAGAAATGAATGGAAAATATGGGCAAATTGCTGCACATGTGCAAGATATTACTGTGTTTGGGAGATGTCATGACAAATTCATCATTGCTACAATAATATAGCATAAAATCTCAGAGACCCTTTTTGGGTTTCTTAGAAAAGATAATATTTGCTAGATTTCAGAAACCTTGGAGCACCTAGAACTATCTCTGTGCAGAGATTTCCCAAGATTTTCTCATCCGGGACATACACAGTGGCTTTGTGTTTCTTCACTGGAATCTGAGCACATTTGCTGCCTAAGGAAGCTTTAGGTAAAAGAGAATTAATGCCCTGATGGTTCTGAAGTCCAAAGTATTTTACCAACTCCCCAAGCAATGCTGCAAACAACATTTCCAGTTGTCTCTGGTAATGGACCTTATCTTTCAACCAAATCACTAGAGTCTGGGGGTGGAGAGGGGCGGAAACAAGATTGATAAAAGCTGTGCAGCCTCTGCGTTCTTTTAGAGCTGGGAAACCTTCCATCTCCATAAGGCAAGTATGTCCTTGAATTAGAGCGTGGCTGTGTAATCCTCATTCACTCAGGTCCAGGGAGACTGGAGTACAGATGACTCAAGGTCAAGCTGCTGGTAAGGGCTGAGCTGGGACATGAACATGTGTCTTTGAACTTCAAACTCACAAACTTCAAACTCTTCTACATTCAGAGAGATAGTCATGTTGGTCTTGGGATGCTTAGTCAATAAATGTGTCAGGCATAGTTCTAGGTCCCTAAGGTTCAGTAAACAAAAAACTTCTCTGTACCCACAAAGGAGACTTTGGTTGACTAAGACCCTAATGATTTGACTATGATTTGTAGGATAAAACCATCAAGGAAGGGAAATGGGGAAGGAAGGAATGCTTTTTCTCAGCTTTACTCAAATTGCTTTATTAAACCCTGCAGATATCATTCCTTCTCAATAGGAACAATGAAAAAAAAATTTAGTCTCAGTTGGAAAGTGGTTGGTTCAAGAAGCTCCCGGTTCAGACAAGGAGTTTGCAGGCTACTTCTTCCTCTGTTTTGTTCTTCATCCTCTGTCAATGCCAAACTGCTTAGAGTCCCAATACCCCTCTATAAATCAGGGTAGATCTTAAAGTGAAAGTGTTAATCATTCAGTCATTTCCAACTCTTTGCAACCACATAGACTCTAGCACCAGGCTCCTCTATCCATGGAATTCTCCAGGCAAGAATACTGGAGTGGGTTGCCATATCCTCCTCCAGGGGATCTTCCTGACCCGGGATTGAATTTCTGTCTCTTGCATCTCCTGTATAGCAGGCAGATTCTTTATCATCTGAGCTACCAGGGCTTACTAAGCTACGATAATAAGTTAACCTCAGCGTCTCAGTGATTGAACCCAAACTCTAATACCTGTTGGGAGACCCCCTAGGGAAGTTGTCCTTCATGCAGTGACTCAGGGATCCAGGCTGCTTTGATTTTATCATGTGGTTCCCACGATTGGAGTCACAGAGGTAAAAGACCTGAGATTTCCACAATAGCTCTTAAGTGCTTGAGACTGGAACTGACCCACAGCACTTCTGCCCACAGCCTATAGGTTAGAAGTATTCCTAGCATAGTCCTAACAAGCCCTCCCTCTTGCAAATGGTCAATGACAGAGAACAGCTGGTTATTCAGTGATCAGTAAATATCTCTCCCATTGCCTGAAGGTGCTTTGCTTCCATATCTTCTGTATTCCAGTCCCCTCTTTCTGGCATATCTCCACATCCCCTGGACAACTTCTAGTCAGCCTGTAAGACCAAGTCCAGACAACAACACTTGAAAGGAGTATTTCACAAATTTTTAGATTTGTTTGAAAACTCTCATGTGTCCATAAGCTTCCATGTTTGTGTTTATCAACCCCATCACATTATTTTGTAATTTTCTCTTCCCTACTAAATTGCAGTTTTACTTATCTTCCCTGTTAACTTGTAATTGTTAATGTTGATGTGAACCAGTATCTGATAGGTAGTAGTTTTATTAAATGCTTGCTGACTGAATAAAGGTGTGATAAATAAATGCTACTGATTGCTTAGAATTTCCTGTTTAAGGACAAGTCCCCAAATTAAGGTTTCAGTTGGGAAACAGTCTTCCTACAGGTAGTTTCACATCTTACTCATATTTCTCAGTTGGAAGTCATCCCTACAGAAAATGTAGAACAACAGGGCTTCTTGTCATGCTGCTTAGACTTTACAGAATCCAGTGACAAGTTACTTTTCTAAAGCTGCTTGTACACACCTGCTCAAAACGAACACATACATGCTCATGCACAAAAGTCAGCACACAGGCAAACACACAGCTCACACGATCACACACACACACAGCATTCAGGCCAAATAGGTGCTGTTCTCATCTCCAGAATAGCCCAGGAGAGTACCACCACCATGCCTTCACCTATTTTATCACCAGGAGTGCCATTTTATCAGCCCTTTTTAAATGTCAGTACTTTGAACCCAGAGTTTATTCCTGATTCATTATTCAGTGCCATTCCTTTTGGTGGTTAGAAGTAGTCCAATGTGAGGCAAAGAACACAGGATTGGAATCAAATCAACATTGATGTATACACGTCTTAATTCTGCATCTCACTGGCTGTGGCACCCAGGGCAAGTCACTGCATCTTCCTAGTCTCAATACCCTCAGCTGATATGGCCTGACTTGTGAGATTGTTATTTGCCAAGTTCCTGACGTTTAGTGGACACTCCATGACAAACGAGGGTGTTCACAATATATTTGCCAACAGATGTGCATTTCACAGTAGTGGGATGGATGAGTCAGTGGTAGTTAACAGATGCCAAAGGCATTGAGGCAGGATGAGGAGGCAGCTTGAGGTCTATTAACTAAAGGCTATTTATATTTCTTGAACAGTTTCCCTTAGGGCCAGCTTTCCTGCCAGCTTGAATGGGGAGTCAGTGAGGCAGGGCCAAACTTGAGTTTCTTCTCTTTGGCGATGAATTAGAAAGAAACCTCTAAAACACTGCCCTCCTGACACTGACAAGCTATATGTAGGTGGTACCATGAGTCAGGTTGCGGCTGGTAACCCAGATAAGGCTGATGTCCACAGACTTGAAACTTCCTTTAGCAGAACATTTGGAGGAGGGTGGTTGTCAACAACAGCCAGAATAAAAACAACAAATGAGGCTAGAGAAATAAGCCAGGAACAAATTCACTTAGGTTCTGGCTTCTAGGTCTCTCGGGCTCCCCGGGTAGCTCTAGTGGTAAAGAATCTGCCTGCCAATGCAGGGGCCGCAGGAGACTCAGATTTGATCCCTGGGTAGGGAAGATCCCCTGGAGGAGGAAATAGCAACCCGCTCCAGGATCTCTGCCTGGAGAATCCCATGGGCAGAGGAGCCTGGAGGGCTAGAGTCCACAGGGTCACAGAGAATCGGACACGACTAAAGCAACTGAGCTCTCTCAGAAAGGGCTGATGTGAAGGATCAGCAAAGGGGAAAGAAGGAGAATAAAGTCTGCAATCCCGATGATGCTAGTTCCAGCTTGGGCTAAGTGTGTAACGTTGGGGAAAATGTCGGAAGAACTCAAATTTCCTGTTTCTTCCTGTGGCCCGTGGAGAGGCCAGCTCCCCTCGCCCTGGGTGGCCGTGCTAGCAGTGTTTAGCTGGAGCCTACACACAAGAGCTTCTCAGGCTGCCCGAGTGGGCTCAGCCAGGGAATGTTCGCTTACAGGAAGGTGGACGTGGCATTAGAAATGCTTTGGGGAGCTTTTTCTAACCAAAGGGTTCCACCTCACCCCACTGCGCTTGGGGCCAGGGCCCCTCCTTCTGTTTTGCTGGGTGCCTTGGATGTGGTGATGTTTTTCACCAGGACTGGGGTGGCTGTAAAACAGATTGTTTATACTGGGACATCTTGCATGATGAATGGGGCTGGGAGTTGGAGGAGCTACTAGTGGTTACCCTGCGACAAAAAGCCGATGGCATGTAAGGTCACCCTCAATAAAGAGACTAAAATGATCACTGCCATCTCCCCCAGAACCTGCCACCTTTCTTCTGCCCTGATGAAATTCCTCTCTCACTACTGACTTACTCCCCTTCATCCCCTGCCTGTATCAGGTCCCTCAGCCCCTCGGGATCACCTTCCTCGGAGTCCTTTCCTACTCCATCATGATGCTTCGCTCATCTACCTGCCCCGCCCACTAGACTGTAAGCTGTATGAGGTCAGAGATCACATCTGGGGTCCCCGAACCTCGGGCTCAGCACAGTCGTGGGGCCCGTGCCCACTGATGCCTCAATGATGCAGAGATGATGGGAACTATTTCCAAATCATGAGTTCCCATTGACACGCTCCTCCACCTTTATCAAACATGTATTACAGAGGACAGAAGGCGAACTGAATAGTTCTCACTATTTTCAGATGGAGTTCCAGTTGAGCACCGGCAGCCAGGTATAGTATTTGTACATTACACCAGTACATGTAATTTACATGTACAGCATGGCAGGAGTGCTCAGTACTGGGGCCTCTGGGGCCAGCATGAGTCTGGCTTCCTCCATGGGAGACACCAGCAGGACTTGAGTGAAGCAGGTGGAGGCTTGGGATGGAACAACGAGGGTGATAGCTGAACAGATGCGGGGTTTCATTTTGAAGGTAGAAAAAGCAGGATGCCTTGGTGCATTGGATGAGGGAGTTTACAGGAGGGAAGAAGCAAGCTTGACTTCTAGGTCTGGGGCCTAATCAGACAGATATAAGGTGGTACCACTGGTGAGATGGGGAGTAATTGAGATGGGACGGGAGTTTGTGGGGAGAGGGTGGGGAGGGAAATGTGGCAAGAGTTTTTACTACATTTTGCCCATTAGGTTTGAGATGGTCCATCAGCCAACCCAACAGAGATGCGAAGGAAGCATGTTGGGTTTGTCTGGAGTTCAAAGAATAGGTCCTACTGTGTGTCAGATCTTATCAATATGCCTGAAACGCCTTCTGCTATAGTTATAGCCACACCTGGCTCATTTTAATTCTCCAACGTTCCAGATTATCATCTTCTCCCAGGCCTTCACATGGCCCTTGATTTCCAATGGCCTTTAAATCTGAAGATGGTGCCACTTCCTTCAGGCAGCCCTCCCTGATGCCCTAGACTTAACATGAGCCTTTTCTAGGTGACCACACAATACCCACACACTTGGACGTTATGTCACTTATTGTACTCAGTTGTAATTGTCTCATTGTCTTTTTTTTTTTTTTTTTCAGTCAATCCCAAGTCTCCTGAGAGACTCTTCCTCGCCTTGTAGCTCATGGACAAATGTAGGACATAGCACCGAGAAGACCAGAAGACACTGTCTGCTGAACAACCAGCAGAGGGACCATCACGGCCAAGTAGAATCACCCTAAGTGAAATACCGTGTGTTAAGAACTGGCCCTTGTCACGAGAAACAGGCCCAGGCTGACCAAATTTCCAATACATATGGATTACGACTTCTCCAGTCAAAGTAATTAAGAGACCATGATAAATTAGAGCTTGATAAAAGGCTCCAGTCCATGATTGATGGCTCTTCCAGAATTCTTTCAAGTTCTCCCAAACATACAGGGACTGGCCTGTCTCCTGGAGCTGAACATCTGAATCCAGTTAGCACATCCCCGCCTGGCAGGGAGGCCCCCCATCTGCCGAGAACCATCGCATTGGGCAGGGCGCTTTAGTGGTCCTGGGAAACCAGAGCTGGGCCAGGAACAGGCGTGTTCTCACATATATATCCTGCTTGCCCCCTGTGCCTGGAGTTCTTGGCCAGCTGAGCTCAGCCCAGGAAATTCAGACCTTTGCTATCACATGTTTGAGGACCTTCTGAGGTCAGCAGGATTTCTCTCCTAAAAGGAACACAACTTCCTCTGCACCAGTGCGTGTGCATGTATTTTGAGATGGCTAATCCATAAAATGGGGTTGAGAAGGTCTATTTCACAGTGGCACAAGCATCTGCAATGGATGTAAAGGACCATGGCTTATGAGACCTCTGTGCTCAACAAATAGTATCTATAATGAGCTTAATAAGTGTGAAAGTGAAAGTCACTCAGTCGTGTCCGACTCTTTTCAACCCCATGGACCATCCATGGAATTCTCCGGGCCAGAATACTGGAGTGGGTAGCCTATCCCCTCTCTCCAGGGGATCTTCTCGACCCAGCTATCGAACCAGGGTCTCCTGCATTGCAGGCCAGTTCTTTGCCAACTGAGCCATCAGGGAAGCCCTAAGCTTAATAAACTATACTTAATAAATTCTATCAATAGTTATTGAATATCTGCATGTATCAGGAGCTGTACAGGTTTCTGGGCAAACAGAGGTTAGCAGGCTCACTATACCCCATGCTTCAGTGCAGCTGGTATTCCAGGGAGGGGTGAGGGAATAGGCAGTAATAAGTAAAACTAAACTAGTTCTCTAGAATGGTGAGTACTGTGGAGCATCGGGAACCAAGGTTGAGTAGCTGAGAGTGACAAGTGACGGAACCACAGGTGTTGGAGTTTGTCCCTTAAAGGCAGCTGGGGAACGTTCAAGCAGAAACCAAAGGACATAAGATGGGGTAACTAACCGCTGACATCAGAGAGGGATGATGCCACTGGGAGAGGGAAGATCTGGTAAGAGAGTGCCAGTAGTGATGATGAGGGGGAGGAAGGGAGGCAGAGTGTTTATAAGCACAGATACAAATTCACACCTTCATCCACCCATTTCTCCACTCAGTCCTTAAACAAGCACATGTCAAGCTTATACCCCTCTGTGCCAGGCTCTCCCAATCATACCTGCTTCTTTTCCTTTTATAACCTGAATATTTTTTTTTAACCATGCCATGTGGCATCTTAGTTTCTCAACCAGGGATTGAAGTCATGCCCCCCTTCAGTGGAAGCACAGAATCTTAACCACTGGACTGCCAGGGAAGTCTCTCAGAACTAGTTCTTACTCTCAAGAACTTTATAATCTTAGGGAGGAACTTCATCCATTCAAATATTCCCCTAATTTGCACTGGGTTGCTTTTCTGCAGCTATTGGGCTATTTTTCAGCCTTCATTGCAGTTCCTTTACCTTCACCTGCTACTGTCTTGCACGCCAGTGTTCCTATCAATAAGTTCAAATAAAACTCTAAATGGCAAAACTGGAAAGCCTCCCCAGCTGAACATCAAGTCTCTCTCTGGGTCCTCTGACCAAGTTCTTATGCTACTAGCCTCTGAGTAAACCTCCCCCTCAACCACTGACTTTCCAGGTTATAATTAGGTTAAAGTGTGTGCCTTCAGCTCAGTCTGAATCACCTACATGGACCTCAACTTTCTCTGCTACCTCGCCCAGCATTTAAGGGCTTGGTGTGACCAGGATCAAGCTTAGATAATGAAAAACATTTAGGCAGTGACCTCATCATATTTGTCTGACTTAATGGGTATCAGCCCCTTTTCACATCTGCATTTTCCTGGGTCTTTCCAGGGCTTCCCTGGTGGCTCAGATAGTAAAGCATCTGCCTGCAATGTGGGAGACCCAGATTCGATCCCTGGGTTGGGAAGATCCCCTGGAGAAGGAAATGGCAACCCACTCCAGTACCCTTGCCTGGAAAATCCCATGGACAGAGGAGCTTGTTAGGCTACAGTTCATGGGGTCGCAAAGAGTCAGACATAACTGAGAAACTTCACTTTCCAGAGCTTAGAACCTCTTATCAAAGCTTATTTGTTGAGGTCTGTGAATTCCTCCTGGTTCATAGGGAAGAAGGAATCACATGTCACATTTGTTCCTTTGTTTACAAAGTGCTCTTATGTACAGAGTACAGAGCTCTCGAGACTCTCACTGTCTCCTTGGGGTTAGGATTAATGACCTCATTTTATAGGGGGGACACAGAATTTCCAGGAGGTTGGGGCTGCAGCTGGGAGGGTTGGAGATCTAAAACTGTGTGCTTCTCTGATCTCATGATCTGCCACAGGATTTCTTCCAAATGGCTTCTTAAAAAGCCCACTTTGCAGACAGGTATCAGCAAACTCAGTTTCAGCATAGTAGAGTCAAGACTCAAGCAAGGGCGTCCAACTCTCAGTCCAGGGCACTTTCTGCTACGTGATGCTTTCTTCACTGTTCTGAAGATAAGCCCGATGGCTCATCACCTGCGTGGTGGTGGTTGGGAAGCCAGAGGGAGCAGGTGGATGGATGTTCCAGACTCAGGCTCTCTGAAACCCCTCATGGAGGTTCCTGATCATGTTGTATTGTAGAAGGATGGGCACTTGGGCTATTTTAGAATCATGGGTCAAATTCAAAGCAAAAGTTCAAGTACTTCATGAAGATTCCTGTAGAATGTTCATTTTCCATAAATGGTGGCACTAGTGGTAAAGAAGCTTCCTGCAATGCAGGAGATGCAAGAGATGCAGGTTCAATCCCTGGGTTGGGAAGATGCCCTGGAATAGGAAATGGCATTCCACTTCAGTATTCTTGTCTGGAGAATCCCATGGGCAGAGGTGCCTGGTGGGCTACAGTCCATGGTGTCGCAAAGAGTCAGACACAACTGAGTGACTGAACACAAGAAAAATCATAGATCAAATATTCTCTAACATGTATGTGCATGCATGCATGCTAAGTTGCTTCAGTTGTGTTGACTCTTTTCGACCCTCTTGACTGTATCCTGTCAGACTTCTCTGTCCATGGGATTCTCCAGCCAAGAATACTGAAGTGGGGTGCCATTTCCTACTCCAGGGGATCTCCCTGACCCAATGATTGAACCAGCATCTCCTGCATTGACAAACATTCTTTAATACTGCCACCTGGGAAGCACAATATTTCAATAAAATTAAAAAAAAAAAAAAAAAAGACATGCCAGGCCTTCATAATAGCCTCCCTGTGTTCCCTATTCCCTATGCCAAGGAAGGGCCTTTTGTCTGGAAGGATCTCTCTGCTGAACCATCAAATCAAATAAATAACAAAGTAGAAGAGTGAACACTGTTGTCTCCAGTCCTCCTGCCTGCATTGTGCCCTCAGAGACTTTTCTAGGTCACTTACAAGGGACCAGGCACATTGCTGCAAGCCAATGACATGAGTTATTAGCACATTTATCCTTACCAAGACCCCAGGAGAACAATTATTATTCTTGTCTCCAATTATGTGTGTGGAAACAGAAGGCCAGGTAAATGCACTTGCCCAGGATACTATAGCTAGGAAGTGCATGGCCCAATTTGAACCTGGTCAATATGGTGACAGATTTAAATTTTTTTTGTACTCCAAACTCACTGCATATGATGACCACAGCCATGAAGTTAAAAGATACTTGCTCCTTGGAAGGAAAGCTATGAGAAACATAGATAGTGTGTTAAAAAGCAGAGACAACAAAGTCCGTATAGTCAAAGCTATGGTTTTTCCAGTAGTCATGTGCAGATTGTTGGACCATAGAGAAGGCTGAGCTCTGAAGAACTGATGTCTTCAAATTGTGGTGCTGGAGAAGATTCTTGAGAGTCCCTTGGGCAGCAAGGAGATCAAACCAGTCCATCCCAAAGGAAATCAACCCTGAATATTCATTGGAAGGACTGGTGTTGAAGCTGAAGCTCCAATAATTTGGCCACCTGATGCGAAGAGCTGACTCATTAGAGAAGACCTTGATGCTGGGAAAGATTGAAGGCAGGAGGAAAAGGGGATAACAGAGGAAGATATGGTTGGATGGCATCACTGACTCAATGGACATGAATCTGAGCAAACTCCGGGAAATAGTGGAGGACAGAGGAGCCTGGCATGCTGAATTCCATGGAGTTCAGAGTCAGACACAACTTCACAATGGAACAACAACAAAGTATGGTTCTGGAACTCATGCTCCTTCCTCCAAGAGACAAACTTTCAGAATCCTCTGAAGTCCCAGTGGTTTTGGACACTGGGACCTGGTTCTCTCCCTAGGCAGGATTCTGGAAACCCTGAAAAACATCGTTTACCCTTTTAAGGGCTCAGCTCAGTAAATGCCCTGCCCATCATGCTGACCCTCCTGCCCTACTGTAGGGCTGCTATCCTGGCCTGCCCTGCCCCAGTGTGCTCACTGCAGACAAGGAAAGATCCATCAGGCCAGGCAGGCCTGGATTCCAACCCAGGCCTTCATGAAGATGAGAGGCTTGTGCTGAGAAATGGACACTTCCTTCAGGGAAGAAGCACCAGGCATCCCCTGTCCATCAGAGCCCTTTAGGAGCTCATGGACCCTGAATTTTATCTTTGGCGGTCTAGGACTAAGGGTGTAAGCCAGAGCACATTAATATGCCACCAGGGCACTTCCGGGACCTCCACACGACACCTCCATCCCCTCATCTTAGTTTTGGGTACCTTCTTTCCCCCTTCTGACTTCATCAGGCCACCCAGTGGAAGCAACACACCCTCTTTGAGATTAATCTCAGCAACATAGGGCCAAGACAGAAAAAGAACCATTCAAACTTGTCTAGGACCCCCATAGGGAATGGCTCTCAGCCTCTCAAAATTTGGATGCAAGCTGCTATCATTTCCGTCGGCTCACGTTGGAACACAGAAAGGTGGACATGATTGAAATTTGCATTTAAATGGAAATGGTTCAAGGTAAAGACCCAATGTTTAGAGAAATGAGAGTATCCATTTTTCTAAGAGGGAGGCCGCGTTTGATTGTGTACCATTAAGGTGTCACCGAGCCGAAATATGTTTAGAAATATTAGACGCGGCTGCAGCATGCGGAGTAGAGACTGGCATTTAGAAATGACTCCACACTATGAATGAATGTAAATGAACCCCACATCAAGCACAATTGCTTATAATGTCGCCTGCCACCGTTACCTAATTCCAGCCCTGTTCACTAAATAGTAGACGTTCTATTAGACAGCCTTCTGTTACTTATCAATTGTAATAAACACCAGAATTGGCTCGTCAACATACAGCTTGGTAACAGAGATCATCTTCCTCTTGTTGTTGTTGTTGTTCAGTTGCTCAGTTGTGTCTGGCTCTTTGCAACCCCATGGATGGCAGCACACCAGGCTTCCCTGTCCTTCACCACCTCCCAGAGTTTGCTCAAACTCATGTCCAGTGAGTTGGTGATGTCATCCAATCATCTCATTCTCTGTCGCTCCCTTCTCCTTTTGCCTTCAATCTTTCCCAGCATCAGGGTCTTTTCCAATGAGTTGGCTCATTGCATCAGGTGGTTCTTTGCATCTTCTGTAGGAGACAGATATAAAGATCTAACATTTTTGGCTGGTGCCTTTCCAAAATGCCACATGAATTTAAGCCACATTAGGCCGACAGTTAATGGATCATTGTAATAGTTCACTCAGTCGTGTCCGACTCTTTGCAAACCCATAGACTGCAACACACCAAGCTTCCCTTTCCATCACCAACTCCCGGAGCTTACTCAAACTCATGTCCACGAGTCAGTGATGCCATCCAACCATCTCATCCTCTTTTGTCCCCTTCTTCTCCTGCCTTCAATCTTTCCCAGCATCAGGGCCTTTTCCAATGAGTCAGTTCTTCACATCAGGCAGCCAAAGTATTGGAGTTTCATTTTCAGCACCAGTCCTTCCAATGAATGTTCAGGACTGATCTCCTTTAGGATGATCTGGTTTGGTCTTCTTGCAGTCCAAGGGACTCTCAAGAGTCTTATCCAACACCACAGTTCAAAAGCATCAATTCTTTGGTGCTCAGCTTTCTTCATAGTACAATTCTCACATCCATAGATGACTACTGGAAAAACCATAGCTTTGACTAGATGGACTAGACTTTGTTGGCAAAGTAATGTCTCTTCCTTTTAATATGCTGTCGAGGTTTGTCATAGCTTTTCTTCCATGCAGCAAGCATCTTTTAATTTCATGGGTGCAGTCACCATCTGCAGTGATTTGGATAATCCAAGAGGAAATAGAGGTCAGGGCTGTAGAAAGCACCATGTGCCCTTATCAATCTGGAGTCTTTACATTATGCTGGGGCGCAAGGGACCCTGAGATAGTTTTAACCTTGCAGCAATAAGCTTGCTTTCTTTCTCATGCTCCATGCATAGTTCCAAGGAAGCTCTTCTTACCTCCTCATTCCAAGACTCATGTTGATGGACCAACTGCCATCTTGACCATGCTGATCACTGAAGCAGAGGGGCAGAGACATCTAGAGCATCTCTCACAGGCAAATAAATAATATAGGAGAAGCAATACCTATTTATTTAACTCACAACTCAATGGCCAAAAGTCATTATATTATTCCAGAAGCAAACTGACTCTGTACTCAGAAGGCAGGGACTGAGAAATATTTGGTGAGCACCCTTCATAGCTACCTAGCACGTTTCTGTGCATGTTATCAGGGAGGTTGTCTGGGACAATGTCAGAGGCAAGACATATCCCAAGACTGAACGGCAGCAAACACAAGTGCTACCCAAAAGTTATCCTTGGGATAGAGAAGCCAAAATAGAGCCAGCAAAGGACCAAAAGAGAAGTTGAATCCAAGTCAATTTGGAAGAGTTGAGTGAAGAGAAGGATTATAGGCTGGAAGTGAGGTCTGTGGCTGAGATGAGACAGCTGGTAGAACAGGGAGGGGTAAGTGAGTAGCTGGAGGTGGAATTCTTGGAATCTAAGACCCCAGACCACTGCAGATGGAAACGCTTTATATCACAGAGACCCAGGACGCTTGTTGAATCAGGAATAGCCCCTGAAAGGAGGTCAGCTGAGCCAGAGAACGGCCTAGAAGACCATGTTGTCAGCTGAGCCAGCTGGAATTGTAAGAGAGTACTGGTTAGTCCCAACAAACAAACAAATAAAACCTGAAAAATTGCATCCAGAGTTTTCAGACCATTTCCAACTGCTGACTTCCAGAGAGTTCTGTGCTTTGGTCAAGCAGGGACTGTTTGAGAGTCTTCTGGGTGTCACCTCACTCTCTGTAAAGTGAATAATCATTTGCTCATTTGTTCAACAAATATTTTTCAAGCTCTCAAGGACCAGAGCTTAGAACAGTGGCTAATGCACCCCAGGTATTTAATTTAATAAATGTTTGTTGAAGGGCTTAATGAGTGACTCCCTACTCTGAGCCAAATGCTGCACTACGTGCTGGGAGGGAAATAAGACTGACACAGACACCATTCCAGTTCTCATGGAGCCTGCAGGCAGACCCACCGCACAATGAATCAAATGACCACGGGAGCAACGCTAACGAAGTGACGTGAAAAATGGTCAATTTCACTTCCCTTAAGCGAGCTTCACCTAAGTGCCCTATCTGTATTAATGAATTGAATCCTCAAAACAGCCATACAAGCGGAGCAAGATATACACATCCACTATAAAACGGAAGAAACTGACTTCGAGCAGGCGTAATTGCCTTGTTTAAGCGGAGACGCCAGGATTTAAGCCAAGGTCCCTGGCTCTGGAACTTATGACTGTGAGAAAAACACTATAGACAAACAGAGGAGGAAGATGTTATTTCTGCAGACACATTATCTGGGAAAATATCTCAATAGAGACTTATTCAATCTGTGCCTTGAAGGACAAGTATGAATGAAACCAAGAAGGAAAAGGGCAGCCCAGAGAGATGTTACCTAGAGGACCTGGGGAATGATGTCCGTTTTTTGTTTGTTTGTTTTTTTTTTTAATTTCTATTGAAGTATAATTGATTTACAATGTTGTGTTAGTTTCAGGTGTAGAGCAAAGTGATTCAGTTATATCTACATATATATCCACTTTTTAAAGCTTCTTTTCTGGTATAAGCCATTACGGAGTATTGAAAAGAGTTCCCCATGTTATCCAGCAAGTTCTTATTAGTTACCTATTTTATATATGTCAACAGTAGTGTGTATGTGGCAATTCCAATCTCCCAGTTTACCCCTCCCCCCACCTCTCTTTTCCCTTTGGTAACCATAAGTTTGATTTTTATATCCATGCCTCTACTTCTGCTTTAATAAATCCGTTCATTTGTACTTGTTTTTTAGATTCCACATAAAGCTACATATTATACGATATTTGTCTTTCTGTGTCTGACTTATGTCACCTAGTATGACAATCCCTAGGTCCATCTTTGTTGCTGCAAATGGCATTATTTTGTTCTGTTATAAGGGCTGATAATATTTCATTGTATATATATGTACTAGATCTTCTTAATCCATTCCTCTATTGATGGACATTAAGGTTGCTTCCATGTCCTGGCTATTGCAAATGGCAATGAACAGTGGGGTGCATGCATCTTTTCGAACTATAGTTTTCTCTGGGTATACGCCCAAGAATGGGATTGCTGGGTCATATGGTAGCTCAATTTTTTTTTTATTTTTTAAGGAAGTTAATGTTCTTTTATACCAAACATTCAGTCCTTAAGAGCAAAGACCACTTCTGCTCATCGGTGCCCCTGCTTCTAGACCTCGATCAGCACACAACCGTGTTTTATCAAATCGAAGATACCACCAGCTATGAGATGAAAGAATATTGTATGTGCCACTAAGAAAAAAGAGATCTGACAATAAAGCAATGGCACAATGCTTTCTTAGGACTTAGACATTTTATCTTATACTTATGGGAAAAAGTCCTTTAGACTTAAGTAGACAGATTTTTATCACGTATCATTGTTGTGATAGAAAAAGGAATATGGTTATGATAGTCTCAACACTTGCTCACAGATTGCAGGTTTCCTGACTCACTTTTTCAGTTTCTTTTTCCATATAGTATTATTTTCTCCGACATCCAGAGTGTTGAAGATGCAGAATTTCTTTAAAGAGTTATTATAGTCATCAATGCTGGGCTATTAAGCCTGCTTTGCAAGTATGTGGAACCCATGGATATTTTCCTGCTTGGGAATGTTGCTAAACCTGGCTGGTTTGTTACCTTCTCACAACTGTTTACGTCCTGTGTGCCTGGGTACTCAGTCAGGTCCAACTCTTTGTGGCCCCACGGATTCTAGCCCACCAGGCTGTCTGCCCATGCAACTTTCCAGGCAAGAATACTGGAGTGGATTGCCGTTTCCTTCTCCAGGGGATCTTCCCGACTCAGGGACTGAACTCAAACCCATATCTCCTGTGTCTCCTTCATTGGCAGGCAGATTCTCTACCACTGAGCCATCTGGTGTAAACAGGTGCTATACCATCATCTTCTGGTTCCATTTCTCTCTGCAGGTCTGCAGGATGACAACGCCGGTACATCTTTGACAGGCACACACGTGCAGACTCTGACTGTGTCAGGACTGCCCTTGGTGTAGAGGGATGGGTACACGCTGCGGGATTTTAAGGTGCACCTCAACTTGAGAAATGCTTACGTGTGCTTCTTAAAATGCTTGACAGTAATTGAAACTGATAAACCTCTGATGTGTAAGTAGATGCATGTGAGTTTGAAAGACCCTGAATATCAGAGAAAAAAAATTGAACTTTATCCTACAAATTACAGGCAGTCACTGAAGCTCTGGGAATGGGAACACTTGACTTACGTGGCGGCATGTTCTGATCTTGATTTTTAAACCAGGAACTCCTGGAAAGAAAAACCTGCAACACTTAGGAATCCCGTTGTTTAAAATAATTAGGGGTTTGCACATAAAGCCAGATGGAGTTTAGGTGAGCTGATGCTACAGATCTCTCTGGAGGTGAGATAAACCTGGGGGATGGACTGCAGGCCCAGAGTGCTGGCGGGAACGATTTGCATGCTATATCCCTCGGAGGCAGAGGGGCCGGCCTCCAGGTCCCTTCCAGCCCGTTGATTCTGTATTCCATCAGCAGAGCTGGATGTCGCTCAGGATTCCAGACCAAGTAGAGTCTGGGACTTCACCAAAACTCCTGGGAGATACCCAAGGACTATCTGAAAAGTCCTCAGGATGTTCCAAGGCTGTTTAAAAAAATAAACTTTATGTTTATTTTTTATGTTTATGGATGGAGCAAGCGTGGCTTCATTTTCCAAATCCTGGTGTAAAGAATGGCTCTAGAAGAACCTCTCAAAATCTGAATGGGATTAACTCAAAACAAAGGACGTAATATGGTACCATTTTAGTATGAGAACACTTGGGAAAATTCATGATTAGTGGTACCATTAACCAACACTATTGGGGACTAGTTCTGAACCCTAAATTCATTTATTTCTCAACCTCAGCTTATGAAATAAACACAATCATTGTTCTGCTTCATGGATGAGGAAACCGAGGGTCAGAGAGTTAGGAAGCTTTTCCTAGAGGTGGCAAGTGGTGGTGTCTTGACTGGTTGGTCAGACAATTTGACTCATGGCTTCATATCTACTCAGCACTTTCCACACTCTCATCTCTGACCCACATGCCCCAGTTTGTTCTGGATGCAAAATTAATAAGCTCTGCACCCTCTGGCAGGTTAGTTAACTTCATCAAGCCTCAGTTTCCTCATCTGCAAAGTGGTGGTAGAAAAAAAAAAAAACAACCTACCTCACTTGATTGATATCAGGGTTAAGAAGGTAGAAATGCATGCAAGACAGTGTGTCCCTGACTTGGAATAAGTGCTCAATAAGTGTTAGCTCAATAAAATGATCTACTTCTTCTGCTATTATGAGCCCACTGCTGCTTCAAGTAATAGTTTCTAGTTAATCAAATAGCTAACAGTTAGCTAGGGCTGTCTGCACCTTCCCCCAGCTGAACAGGAGTAGATCTTGCATCTTAGAACACTGCAAGGGAAAGCACTCTCATACTATTCTACTCTCCAGACCATCTATTCTCCAAATCACTTCTTTAGCAATGAAGCTGACCACACTGTACTGGTATCAAGGTACTATCTTGGTCAGCGATTGGCAGACCACCAGGGACTAGACAATGTGGCCACTGTCTGCTTTTGCATGGTCGTTGAGTCAAGAGTGGTTTTTACATGTCTGATGATTGAAAAAAAAAATCAAAAGAAGAATGATACCTGAGGACATGATACGTACATGAAATTCAATCTCCAAATCTGTAAGTAAAGTTTTTTGGGTCATAGCCACACCCATTCATGGGCTTGTTGTCTGCAACTGCACGTGCTCTGGGCAGCTGAGTGGAGGAGCTTGACAGAGGCCACGTGGCTTGCAAAGCCTAAAATACTTAGTATTTAGTCCTTTCTAGAGAAAGTTTCCTGACCTTTCTCTTGGTCAGCTGTAGCAAAGTCAGCAGTAGAATCTATGCCTCTTCTCTTCATCCCTTTCCTACACCCCCACCCCTCACTATGATTACATAGCACACAGTCCTGGACATAGAAAGTCCTCATTTGTGTTTCCTTGCTGGCTAACTTAAAACTCGCATTTTACATTTGCTTTATGGCTTCCCAGATGGCTCAGATGGTAAGGAATTTGCCTGCAATACACGAGACCCGGGTTCGATCCCTGGGTCAAGAAGATCCACTGAAGAAAGGAAACACTACCCACCGCAGTATTCTTGCCTGGAGAATTTCATGGACAGAGGAGCCTGGTGGGCTACAGTCCAGGGAGTTGCAGAGAATCGGACATGACTGGGTGAATAACACTTAATTCTTAATTTGGAACATAGTTTTGTATCTTTCACATTTAGTTTAATAGAGCCATCAATTAATTGATGGATCTATTGTTTGGTGCTTGATTTGGTCTATGATTTGTCATCGGTCCTTAGATCTCAGTCTTTGAGTTCTACAAAACTGTTTCCATAAATGTTACTTGTGTGGATAACATTCTCTAAATCTGAGTACTGGCTTATTTCTTTTCACCAGCTTTGTGGAGATAAATCTGAAACTCAGCATCTCAAAAGGATTTGGACAAGATATTCAGATAGCTCCTAACTCTTTTCCCTGCATTTTTTCCCCTCCCACCCCTTTAGTGACTTTTTTTTTTTTTTTAACCTGCTTGGGGCAGGTCTGCAAATATTCAGATGAGGGCTCAGTGAAAAAAGCAAGATCCTGCAAGAGAGAATTCACCAGGGTAATGCATTCAGGGCCCTTTCCACCTTCATAAGTTTCACATCTCTTTCAAAATATTTTCCTGCCATTTCTCCCACACATGAAAAGTAGCCCATATCACATGTAGAATATGCCCATTAAAGATTTCTCTAACATCTACCTACTGAAATGGTGTTTTTTCACTTGGAAAGACTTCCACGGGTTGCACTGCTGGGGACCAAAAATAAGATTTTAATTGAAATACAGATAAGATAGGAGCCTTTAATTTACCTTCTCCCTAAGCAACAGGACTTTCCTGGCTGCATCTGATAGATGACTTTTCCCCCTTCTTTCATTTTCAGCCTAGGCTGGAGCAAAATTATCTTATCTTCAGATGAAATATTTTAGGGATTTGGGGATTTTGTGTGCCTCAGGACAAAGGACAGTGTTTGTGAAAAGATCACTGTCCTCTTTTGGAGGCAAATTCCCTCCTTACTGAAATTCTGATGTTAGAAAAAGCCTGTCGTCTCATTACCGTCCTGCAGGCCACACATTTTATGTCCTCTTACAGATGGGCACAAGACTATGAGGGGCAAGAGAAAGAAAAGAACACAAGGAGATTTCCCCTGCAATCATGTCAGATGAGACATTTTTCTCCACCAACAAAAGAGTTTGTATAAAATCTGCTGCTATAAAAGTGAATCATGATATTCTTACCGGGGGCTCCAAGGGACAATGCGTTCTGGGCCACGAGATCATTGTCATCGCTTTCAGAGTAAATAACACAGGTTCTTTTTCTCAGCCTCCATGCACACACCAGGGTTCTCCCCCTGCCCCCAAGTCCACGCCCACCATCCCCAGGTCTGACGGAACAGCAGGGACTGATAGAGAAGGCGCATAAACCACACGACAGACTTCCAAGGCCAAAGATAATTGAATTACCTGGTTGTCTGCAGTGATGAATACAAGTCATAGAAACAGGATGAATAGTCTGTTTTTACTGCATTTCTGGCTGCGGTTCCAGTTTTTAGTTTCCATGCCTGCACCAAATGGCTGCAACTTCACTGTATCGGCCGTTTCCGGCCAGTAACGATCCCTCAAGCACCGCTTGAAATGCAGCTTTGAAATCATCCTTGCATTTCACAGATACTAGATGGGAGTTCATCACTTCCATATGTGAGGCAATTTTACAAAATATCTGACTACATGATTGCATGAATTATGCAACTTTATTAGTTCTAAATTAGGTTTGGTGGCAAGTCATATCTATTATTAATAGTAATCTGTGTACTTGTTTTTGTCTGTCGTCCTTGCTGGTCAGACAAATTCCACCTACTTTTATTTGGCCTCTTTGGCTGCTTTGTGGACTTGTGAATAAATTCCCAGGACCAAGAATATAGTTGGTCCTTAATTCACTAGAGTAGACACTGGGAAGATGAAAAAGCACAGTGGGAGGAACATGGTTGCTATTGTTGTTCAGTCGCTCAGTTGTGTCCAGCTCTTTACAATGACATGGACTGCAGCATGTCAGTCTTCCCTGTCCTTCACCATCCTCTGGAGTTTGCTCAGACTCATCTCCATTGAGTCAGTGATGCCATTCAATCATCTCATCCTCTGTTGTCCTTCTCCTCCTACCTTCAATTTTTCCCATCAACAGAGCCTTTCCCAATGAGTTGGCTCTTTACATCAGATAGCCAAAGCATTGGAACTTCAGTATCAGTCTTTCCAATGAATAGTCAGGGTTGATTTCCTTTAGGATTGATTGCTTTGATCTCCTGGCTGTCCAAGGAACTCTCAAGAGCTTCCAACGTGGCAACTTAGAAAACGCACAAGAGTTGATGTCAGAGCTGAACTGGACTTGAGTCCTAGCTCTTGGGAAGGCATTAAAACATTTTACTACCTAACTGAGAAAATGGCAGATGTAATATTTATCTGAGAGTTGAAAAAGGGTTGGGTTCTTCTAATCCTCCTACACACACTTGGCACAGAATTTTGCACAGGTAACCTGCCAAGTATGAATTCATTCCTTTTCCCTGCTTCTAGTGGCTGGGTTAGCTGAATCAGAAACTATACCATTTCATGGGTATCCTCTTTTGTTTGCCAATTTATTCTCCCTCCCAGGAGAATCAGCAGGTTGGTAGACCTAGAATTTTTGAGCTCTAAGACATGCAGGGAATACATGTGTTTATTCACTGTTGGGTGGCCAGCATCAGGCCAGGCACAACACACAATACATTTTTATTGAGAAAATGTTGAGATGTACCTTGATGACAAATACTTCCCATTTCATTAACAGACTAAAGGAAGACACAAGGTCCAAAACCAGTTCTGCTAACATGTGATATGAAAGTACATGTCTCTCAGTTGTGTCTGACTCTTTGCGACCCCATGGACTATATGGTCCATGGAATTCTCTAGGCCAGAATACTGGAGTGGGTAGCCTTTCCCTTCTCCAAGGGATCACCCCAACCAAGAGACTAACTGTGGTCTCCTGTATTGCAGGCAGATTCTTTACCAGCTGAGCCACAATGGAAGCCCAACATGTGATATATGTATACCTAAAAATCACCCACTATGCAAAATTGTGCAATAAAATACACAAGATAATGGAAGAAATTAAGCTGGGGATCAACATTCAAACACTTTATCAATAGCATGTTGGAAAAAAGAAAAAGATAAGAGATGATACAAAAAGTGAAAGTGTTGGTCACTCAGTCAAGTCTGACTCTTTTCAAACCCATGGACTGCAGCCCTCCAGGCTTCTCAGTCCATGGAATTCCCCAGGCAAGAATACTGGAGTGGGTAGCCAGCCATTCACTTCTCCAGGGGATCTTCCCAACCCAGGTTTCGACCTGGGTCTCCTGGATGACAGGCAGATTCTTTACCATCTGAGCCACCAGGAAGATCAAGAAAATGTAACTCATATTCAATGGCTAAGAATCATATACGATTATGGCACTAAATATAGTGCTTCACCCAGAAAAAGCCTCAAATTTGCTTATGGAAGTGGGCAGGGGAAGGGTGGAAGCTTGTGAATTATTGAAAAGTGGTAGAAGGGGGGTTTTCTGAAATCAGAGGAAATGCTGTATTGTGACTGTTAATCGTAATACACACAGCAGGCTGGGGCAGTGAATGGGTGTTTGAGGGGTACACGCACGTGTAATCTGTGCATTCCCACATGGCTCCATCCACATGGGTATAGTTTTTTGCTTTCACTGGTGCTTGCTGCAGAGGAAATGACACATAAGCCAATGCAAACTTTGCATAATGTTTAATTCTTTAATATATCAATCACAAATGTGTGTTTTCAAAACAACAGTTACAGAGAAGCTCACTATATTTTCAAATATTAAGATACTCTCCTATAGAAAATCAAATAGGCTGCTTCTTGGTTTCTCAGGTGGTGGAGCCATGGAGAATGGATAAATGTTAGTGTGTGTTTGCCGTCATTCAGTCATGTCCGACTCTTTGTGACCCCATGGACCATAACCCGCCAGGCTCCTCTGTCCATGGAATTTCCCAAGCAAGAAAACTGGAGTGGATTGCCATCTCCTCCTCCAGGGGATCTTTCCAACCCAGGGATTGATCGAACCTGTGTCTCCTGCGTCTCCTGCATTGGCAGGTAGATTCTTTACCACTGAGCCACTTGGGAAGCCCAAATGTTAGAGAAGGCAGCTCTGATCTTGATTTGAGGCATGCCATTGTAACACAGTTGCTTGACCTAGGAGAGGCAGTGGGCATCATGTCACAGGAGAGGTTCAAGCCAAAGATAGTGATCTGTAAGACAGCTATGGAAGGGAAATTCTAGACTGGTCTCTAAAAATCTCTCAAATACCTATTTTAAATATAAATTCAAATATGAATTTTTAAATTCTTATAGTATTCTTTAAGAATATGGAGAGCCAAGAGTAATCAGGTGAAAGCTCAAATAGTTAGTCAATAAAACATTCAATGTTTCCATAAAATGCTAAATGTCTGGTGTGTTGGTATGTGTGTATGTGTGTTGCTATGTTTGTGTATATGTGTTTTATTGTGTGTGTTGGTATAGGACTGTATATGTGTCAGTGTGTGTCTGATATATTTGTAAATGGGTTAACAATATTATATGGATAAGTACTGGATAAAGTTAACACTAGCCATCAGAACAACCCAACTTTTAGTAATTTAACACTTCAAAAAAGTTTTTTTTTTTAATGTGGACCATTTTTCAAGTCTTTATTGAGTTTGTTACAATATTGTTTATCTTTCTTTTTAAATGTTTTGGTTTTTTGGCTGCAAGGCTTGTAAAATCTTAGCTCTCCAACTAAGGATCTAAACTGCACCCCTGCATTGGAAGGTGAAGTCTTAACCTCTGGAGAGTCAGGGGAGTCACTCTTGTTTTAACACTTTGAAGTTTATTTCTTGCTTAAGTTCTTTTTAACATGTGTGTCCCTGAAGGGAAGAGGAACTTCCAAGTTCACCATGCTTCCCTTCATTAAGCCAGAGGGACACAGAGTTTGGAAGGTTGTGCAAGAAGGCAAGTGTCAATGCCTAATGTGAGGGAGGCTGGTTAGTGTGACTTAGCCGTGTGCTCAGGAAGGCGGTGGGTGGCAGAGCTGGTGACCTCCTACCAACTTCTGCATTAGCAGACTTCACATTGCTCATAACTATCAATCCATGTCAGCATGTTGAGAAAAGTTAGTTCATTCCAGGGAGGGAGGGAAATAAAGCCAATCTTTAAGAAGCACCTATCATATGCTTAACTATATTCCTTATACATGTGCAGCTACTGTTTCATGTGATAATTATAATCATTCTGCCAATTGGATATTGGTCTTCCCATTCAAAGACAGAAAGATTGAGGCTGGAGACAAGAAGCAAGTTAGACAAGATCACAAAGCTATTTATAAATCAGAAAGAGGACCTAAACTCCCAACAGGAGATGCCCATTCTGCTTTCTTTCCGTGTGGCCTTTTGGATACACTCAACTGGTAATTTTTGACTTAGGGAGGGATAACTCTTGGATGATGGTGATCTAGACAGATTTAGATGATATCTTCAAAGATGGAGACAGATGGGAGTTCTCTGGTGGTTCAGTGGTTAGGACTCCGTGACTCAATTGCAGGGGGCATGGGTTTGATCCCTGGTCAGGGAACTAAGATTCCACATTCCACGTGGCATGGTTAAAAATGATAATAAAATAAATTCCAAGATGGGGAGGTATGAGAAGAGGAGAAGGGATGAGAAAGGGGGAGAACACTTAGACACTGGGCAGGAGATGGTCCTCAATTCGGTTGTTAAATTTGTATAATTTGGACATATGGCTTATTATCACAAAAAAAGCTAAGAGGCTACTCAAATCAGCCTCAGTTTCTAGACCCTCCTCACCCACTGTGGTCACCACCATTTGGTTACATTAGCCCTCCTCCCTGAGTTTCAGTTTGTTCAACGAAAATATAGATAATCAACAAATAATCTTTCTTTTCTAGAATGAGCTAAGTCTGTTAATAGAAAGCACGCAAGTAAATGTGTTTTTAAGCCCTCAGGTGCTATATAATTATCATCATTACAGAAAATAGCCGTTTGTGCTGCAGGAGAGAAGAACAGAAAAATCATATTCAGGTTGTTTGCAAGGAAAATACAAAAACTTGATCCTGAATGAAAAGGAAGGAAAAAAAAAGAAAAGACAGTCTATTTTTCCTCCTGCTGGTTCAATGATAGCTATTAATGTTTTTAAGTCTTTCAGATTGGTCTTAAGGACTCAGTTTTCGGAGGTCTTGTTGCAGTTGAAAAGCCCATGGGAGTAATTTCCAGTAATCTAAGTTAATAAACTGTAAACTAACTTTGTTCCAAAGGTTAAAAAAAAAAAAATCAGCCTTACCACCTTTGACAAAATAATTGCATCAGTTGTAAAACAGCCAGATGTTGGTTAGGTACAGACACATCAAAGCATTAATGTGGAAAACAAATATATATATATATATATATATATATATATATATATATATATGTATATCTAGAACCAAAGAACCTATTTTGTTCTCTCTTCTTTTATTTAATTTCTTTCTCCAAGTAATAATTCCTTCTTCAGTCATCAAATGTTTGGCCAATTTCTGATGACATTTATCCATACAGATAAAATTTGAATTAAAGGAAGAAAAACCAGTTGGTATTTCATTTACTTTTCTCACCAACCCTCTCTTCGTTGGCCTGCTTTGTTGAAGAGAATGCTCCGGAGTTTGCAAAGGCAGGAGGAACTGTAGTTTTCTTCCAATAGTCTGCTTTCCAGATGAAGAAGGAAGAGGCGTCAACATTTGATCAGTGTCTAACATCATCCAGGATGTAATATGGCGCATCATTGAATTATCTCAAGTAGCCTAGAGCACAGGCTCCACTGACTCTCCATCACTATGGGGAAAACAAGGCTCAGAGACCCACGACTGTCAAAGCTTTAGGAAGCGTACAGATCACAATTCAGGATTCCAGAGGCCACTCCTTGCTCTTTAAAGAGATTGTTGGTTGCCTCGCAGCATGAACCGCACCAAAATTGGACTGTCTTCCTTTCTGTGAGAGGTATTAGTCAGCATTCTCTAGAGAAACAGAACAGAATGTTGCACATATTTAGACAGAGAGGGAGCACAAAATTTATTTTGAGGAAGTGGTTCGCGTGATTGTAGAGGTTTGAGAAGTTCAAAATCTTCAGGGTTGCTTTGAAGGTTGGAGACTTAGGGGACAGTTGTGATTTGAGTCCAAAGACCATGTGGTGACAGAATTCCTTCTCTCTCAGGAAAGGATGGTCTTTGTTCTATTAAGGCCTTCAAATGATAGGATGGGGCCCATTCATATTATGGAGGGAAATCTGCTTTTCTCCAAGCCTATTGATTCAAATGTAAATCTCATCCAAAAAAAAAAAAAAAAAAACCCTCACTGAAGTATTCTGAATCATGTTTATGCAAGTATCTGAGCACCCTGTCCCAATCAGGTCAACATTTATATGCCCATCACAAAGGGGTAATCTATGACAAGATTCAAAGTGACAAAGATAAACTATTCTGAGTCTAGCATCTCCTTTACTGTCGCTGTTTTCAGTTGCTAAATCACGCCCAACTCTTTGCAACACTATAGACTGTAGCCCGCCAGGCTCCTCTGTCCAAGGGATTCTCCATGCAAGAATACTGGAGTGGGTTGCCATTTCCTTCTCCAGGGGTTTTTCTTGATCCAGGGATCAAACCCAGGTCTCCTGCATTGCAGGTGGATTCTTTACTGTCTGAGCTATCAGGAAAACATCCACCATCTTCTATCCTTGTTCAAAAATCACTTGAAAACTCACATTCTTGGGTCAGCTTGCCAGGAGGTTCGTCCAGTCTTTGTTCCCAATGAATGCAAAGGCTCAGATGACAAAGAGTACAGAAACTGTGGAGCAAAAAAAATGAAAAGATGAACAGCTATCATCTGTGAACCTCAGATTCCTTAAATTGTCTCCACATCACATTTTATCTCCATGCTCTAAGAGCATCCATCACTAGCCTATCCCTCTTTATTTATGACTTTTATGTCATTTGACAAGTAAATCCATTACTTTGGAGTTACACAGATTGTTGACTTGCTGAAAGTGTGGTCTTTGCTTCGTTGCTGTTATCACATCAGAGTGCCATTGCCCACTAGCACTCACGTGGGTGAGGTACCAGGTGGCCTGTTCCACGGGAGCTGCCACGTAGTTATGGCATCAAAGTCACCATCAACCTCACAATTGGGTGTTGTCATCTGCATTTTGCCAATGAGGAACCTGAGTCGCGAAGAGATAAGACAGATTTCCTAGAAACACACAGTTCATAAACAGCAGTCTTGAGCCTCCACACAGACCCGTCTGCTCTGAAACCTGTGTCCTGAAACCTGTGTTTATGACCACTGGGGACCTTGCCTTCTTTGTCATTTTATTCAGTGTATTCCTTTCCTTTTGTCTCTATTATATTTATCCCCTGTGTTTATTCAGAAAGTACCTTGTTCTTGGGTTTAAAATATTTGCTTAATCCAGCAGTTCCCATTTAAAAATAAAGACTCCACCTGTAGGAATATTGCTGGAATATTCCGTGTCTTGAACTGAATAATGTAAAAATTCTTTTTCGTTTTGGACAGAAGGTTAATGAGCCTTATGGAAGTAGGTCAGACTTCAGTAAAATAATTCAAAACTAAAAAACAAAAATTTAAAAATAACCAGAAGACCAAAAAAGTCAAAAGAATAGGACAATAGAATCAGAATCACAGGAACTTAGAGAGTCCACACGGAAAGACACTCACTGACATGTGGGTTCTTTGCTTCGACGCTATTATCATGTGACATTGTCACCTCTTATCTGCGTGTGTTCTTGTCATCCAACCAGACCAGAGCTCAAGGACAGAGCCTGGCACATTTGGTCCCTCAACAGAGGCTTGCAGGGTAAATGAAACAGCTTTTCTGCCTTGATACACTTTATTTGCAAAAGTTAACCTGGCATGAGTCAAAAACTTCATCTTATTTACCAACGGGGCCCTTGGCAGAGACATTTGTTACCCACCTGAAATTTGCAAGGTTATCTTTTCCCATCTTGCTGAGTACTCACCTTAATCTTCCTTATCATCTCCTCTTTACCCCGTTAAGTGCCCACTCACCTAAAACACACTGGGTAATGATGTTTATTACCCAACAATGAAAATATTGTTATTTATGGTTACAATCAGGGTGTCATCAAATATGAATGCTCACATTCAGCGAGGCCCTTTCAGCTGATTGTTTATGTAAATGAAAGTGTTCGTTCATCATCTCATCCATTTTGGGAAGAAACAATCAGCCGGGCGGGCTGTTTCTCTCCGTAATATCTTTTTAATATTCAGTTCACTGGAAGCCAATCTGCAACAAAGGAAAAAAAAAATAAAGAATTTGAAGATAAATTTAAGCCTATAGCAAGACATCAAGTTGGCCTGCCTATTACCACTGGCACAAGACAGGCAGCAGCTGAGCTGTGGCTGCTCTTTGCTGGGAAACTTAGAGTGAATGTCCAATCAGGATGGCCTTTGCCATAGGGATGCGGCCACTCCATCCCAACTGCTTCCACTCAGCCCCAAGTGAAAGAGAGTGTCATGCAGCAGGTGTCACTGCCCAGCCCTAAAACTGTCCATCTTCATGATCTCAGGGATGTCACATTTACTTGCTAAGTCTTAAGTAACTTACCCGTGAATGAAAAATTAGATGGATTCTAAGTTATAACTCTAAAAATGTGTCCATAATGACCATCTCAATGGCTAAGTCTCATTATACCATTAAGAAGGGAGAAAACTGTTCTGGCTCTAACTCTCATAATGATTAACACTTGGCTCTAATGTAAGTTTGTAATAAAAAAGAAAGAGGATCCCATTGTAGTATTCTCTAAAGGGGTATACATGCTATTTTATGTAAAGGACCAGTGACATACAGGTGTGACAGTGGGCTTCCTTGGTAGGTCAGCTGGTAAAGAATCCGCCTGCAATGCAGGAGACCCCGGTTTGATTCCTGGGTCAGGAAGATCCCCTGGAGAATGGAATGGCTACCCACTCCAGTATTCTGATCTGGAGAATTCCATGGACTGTTATAGTCCATGGGGTCACAAAGAGTGGGACACGACTAAGCAACTTTCACCTTCACTTTTGCTGACCATACTGTATCAATTGCAACTACTTAATTCTGCTCTTATAGTGCATAATTACCCACAAAGATTATTTCAACAGACAAACAGGTCTGTTTCAGCAAAACTTTTTTTATAAAACAGACACCTGGCCAGATTTGCTCTGCGGACCATAGTTTGTTGATCACTGGTCTAAAGCAATCATTTCCCAAAGTATGATACAAGAATCCTGAACCAAACAAAATATTCTTGGAAAAAAAGATGATTCTCTAGACAAGTGAGAAGCACTTCATATCTTGACTCTCTTGGACATTTATCACACACATTAGCTCTTTGCATGGACAGAAAAGTCCTACCACAAAGAAACTGTAACCAGAATTTCCCCAAATTTCTCTGACCTTCCTGTGCCTACTCAGAGGACTCTTGTCTTGAAGGATGGTTCCCTGAAGCATGTTTGTCAGCAGGCTCTGGGATGCAGACAAAGGGAGAGGTTTTTGCTCACCTTCCTCTGGATGACCCACCTGGGCGGACAGGATTGGGATTTGAGGGGACCTAATAGACCCAACGCAAAGAGTCAGACACAACTGAGCAACTGAACTGAACTGAACTGACTGAATAGACCCAACAGGCAAGGTTGGGAAACTTGACTTATGGACTGAGGACCAGCCAAGAAGCAACCTCATGACCTCATGGAAGGATTCATTTGAGAGACCTAAGCCTTGGTCTTCAGTTTACCATTCACTGGCTTTGTGGTTCTGGGAAGTCCCTTCACCCTTCTGAGACACCTCAGTAAAATCATTTCCCTCATGTGGAAAAGCAAGACACAGGCTGAGGAAATTCCTGAGGGCTTTGTTATTTGGTTGCTTTTGTTCCAGTTACAGGATGATTTCTGTGGTCTTTTGGAAAAGCTAGAATGTGGAGGCAAATTCAGAGGGTGACTGACCCTGTATGACAGACTCAAGGTCTGTTACATCTCTGCCAATGACCTAATTTGGTTCCTTTTTATGGCTGACTAATATTCCCTTGCATTTATGTGCCATTTCCTCTTTATCCACTCATCTGTCATTGAACATTCGGGTTGTTTCCATGCCCCGGCTATTGTAAATAGTACTGCAGTGAACACTGGGGTAAATGTGTCATTTTGAATTATGGTTTTCTCAGGGGATCTAGAAAAATAGTACAGATGAACCTATTTGCAGGGCAGGGCTAGAGATGCTGACATAGAGAATGGACACGTGGACACAGACAGGGAAGGTGACAGTGGGACAAATCGGGAGATTGGGATCAATATAGATACACCACCATGTACTGTGTGAAACAGACAGCGAGTGCGAACCTGCCATATAGCACAGGGAGCTCATCTCAGCGGTCTGTAATGACCCAGAGGGGTGGGATGGGGGTGGCGGGAGGGGGGCCTAATAAGGAGGGGATATATGTATGCATTGGAGAAGGAAATGGCAACCCACTCCAGTGTTCTTGCCTGGAGAATCCCAGGGACGGGCAGCCTGGTGGGCTGCCGTCTATGGGGTCGCACAGAGTCGGACACGACTGAAGTGACTTAGCAGCAGCAGCAGCATATGTAGGCATATATCTGACAAGCTTCATTGTACAATAGAAGCTAACATCGCATTGTAAAGTTATATTTGCAATTATATTCCAGTAAAATTATATTCCAATATAAAAATTCACAGGGTGAGGAACATGCAGACAGATGGACCAGCACTTCTTGAATTTGACTTCTCGACTTCCAAATCTGTGAAAACAAAGTTGACTGAATTTTGTTTCTGGATTCAGAATCACAAGGATCCAGGCCCCAGGAGGAAGGCAGCACATTCCAGTGGAGACCTCTTGACGGCCTTGCACTCAGACACAGAAGTCCTCATCCGAACCCAAGTTCAGTGTTTTTTATACATGGCACTCATGTTCAGTCACTCAGCCGTGTCCAACACTTTGCAACCCCATGGACCATAGCCCGCCAGGCTCCTCTGCCTATGGCAAAAATACTGGAGTGGGTTGCCATTTCCTCCTGCAGGGGATCTTCCCAACCCAGGGATCAAACCCATGTCTCCTTGGCTCCTGCATTGCAGGCAGATTCTTCACCACTGATTCATTGGGGAAGCCCTGTTATCCGTGGAACCATGCCTAGTTACACCTTCTTCTCCGGCCTCAGTTCTCCTGTGTCACTGGAGATGGTGGAGCTCAAAAGAACTTTTAACCTGTTGGAATAAGTAAAGAGTGTTATGATTAATAACACCAGTGCTACCATCTCTGGAATCACTCTGAACAAAACATAAAAATACAAAACAAAATGACATGGTGAATAGCAAACACTTTGTACAACTGGCAAAATAGAAATTGCTTTATAGCTCTGTCACAGTGTAGACTAGTCTTCTTCTCTGCAAAATGGGAATCTTTTAATTCCCTTTTCATTCAGAAATGTGCGAGAATGGCCTGTGACACTCAAACACTATTGGATGCATTTGACATCTTATTATACATAAAAGCAATGATAATGGTGTTATTGGGTCTTCCCTGGTGGGGCAGGGATAAAGAATCTGCCTGCCAATGCAGGAGGCACAAGAGACTCAGGTTTGATCTCTGGGTTGGAAAGATCCGTTGGAGCAGGAAATGGCAACCCACTCCAGCATTCTTGCCTGGGAAATCCCATCGTCAGAGGAGCCTAGTGGGCTACAGTCCACGAGGTTACAAAGAGTCAAACACAACTGAGCATGCACACACACACACACACACACACAATGATGTTATTAATGGGACATGTCTCATGTAGGAACAGGGAGACAGCCTTGATTTCAGCAGGAAAAGTATGCTAGAAATTGCAGGACCATCTCTCCTACCAGGGAATATGAAGAAACTGGCCTTGAATCCAAAAGTTAGCAAGGATTAAAAAAAAAAAAAAAAAAAAACATGACTTTGCTTTCTTGAAAATGTATCCAATTGAATTTCCTTTCAAACGAGAACTGAATTCTTCATTGGATTCCTTCTTTCTGTTAGAGCCTGGCTTCATAAATACCATCTCTGCACAGTATATTATGCACATCATTTATTCAGCAGATATCATAATATATTCAGGGCTGTTCTTAGGGAGAGAAATTTCAATATTAGATAAAAATAGTGAGATGGCGACAGTAACTGTGTTTGTCTGGTACACAGAGTAAATAGGATTGTTAGTGATTGCTAAAGGCTTCGGGAAAAGATAGGGAAACAAAGATAGCCCATGCCAGATTCTGAGTCAACCCGTTGCAGAGGTTCAGGGAAGCTTGATTACCCTCTGCCACCATGTACTTCTAAGCAGGCCAGATGATGAGCTGTTCCGTCCTTATATTTTCTCATAAGAATAGCTGAATGTTATCCTAATTAGAAATCTGCTCAGATTTTGAAACAGTCTGGTATTGCCTTCTCTTCTCATCTTTTTATCCTCTCTCTCTCTCTCTCTCTCTCTCTCTCACTCACACACACACACAGACACACACACTCATAGTAATGTTCAATATCACAAAGAGTCAGAGGTCTTGCCTGGGCCCCTATCACAAGCTGACTACGTGGATGTAACCTTGGTTGGGGCTCTCTCTGCATGCTTCAATCTGCATTGGCAGAGCCTGGACGGGAGTCTCTCTCTGGGCCTTCTAGCTCATTACCTGTACATTTCAGAGCTGACCTAATGATGCCCAATCCTGGTCATGTGCTTTCCAGGCATTAACTCATTTAACCCTCACAGCACCCCCAGGAGACAGCCAGTATTAACTGCTCCACGTCAAGGATGAGGAAACCAAGGCAAGGCGAGCTTAATGAGTCAGCCCAAGGGCACATCAAGGAATTGGCCCAGTCAGAAATCCAGCTTGAGCCCCATGGCACCAAAACTCGGAGCAGAGAGCACTGAACGGCCTCTATGAGGCCCAGATCTGCAGTGAAGAATCCTCGGTTAGACCCTTCAAGTCTGTGACTCATGCATATTCACTAGCACATGCGTGAAGTTACATACACAGCACTCTCCTTGCCGCCAAACAGAGTGGAGACTCTCACAAGTGTCCTAAGAGGGTTGGAAAGAGTGGCCTTGAGAATCTAGAAAAATGGTACTGATGAACCTATTTGCTGGGTAGGAACATAGCTGCAGACAGATAGAACAGACTTGTGAACATAGCAGGGGAAAGAGAGGGTGGGAGGAATTGCGAGAGTAGGACATATATACACTCCCGTGTGTAAAGTAGCTGGTGGGAAGCTGCTCACAGAACAGAGAGTTCAGCTCAGTACGATGTGAAAACCTAGAGGGGTAGGATGGTGGGGAGGTGGGAGGGAGGCTTAGAGGAGAGGATATATGTACACACATAGCTGATTCACACACTTGTATAGCAGAAACCTACACAATATTGTAAAGCGAAAATTTAATTACCCTCCAATTAAATTTTTAAAAAAAAAAAAAAAAAAAGAGTGGACCTGTGGAGACAGAGCTGTGATTCTGGGGAAGAAGTCAGACAAGAAAGGAGACTCTGCTGATGCCAGGGAGAGGGGCGGCGGCTGGGGCTGCAGGGGCCCTGAGGTTCCTAACGAAGGACACGTTTGGAACAGACCGTGAGAGGCGGGCCAGGTGTGGAACCGAGAAGAGACAGGCCAGGAGGTTGACCGGTACGCGGAAATCACAGGGCAGGAAAGTGAGAACCAGGGTTTCAGGCTGTAACAACCCTGGGGTTGAGTCCAGGGATCCTTCCTGCGAGGAGAGGGAACTGAGGAGGCTGTGACAGCTGGCTGGAGCGCATGTTTCTTTTTTTGTTTTGTTTTGAATTGCGCTGTGTTTTGAATGCCAGTGGCTTTGGAAGGTCTGGTTGAGTTTCTGCATGAGGATTCTCTACCACGCAGGTGATGGGCAAGGTTTCAGGAAGAACCTGTTGTGATCACACTTACAGATTTGACGAAAGCCCTCTACATGGCCCACAGTCACCTTCTGGATGTTGGCGACATGGATTGTCATCTAAGAAGGTAGCATCTAAATTATTACAACGAACTCACCTCCCATCCTTTCTTCTCGTCTTTTCTTCCGCGGCTCCCTGGAAGAGGAATAGATGGGCTGGAGAGAGGGTGCATCTCACCACGCACGGCCCCGCCTACGGGTTGCCCTTTGGCTCTTCCACGTGGGGCCCAGTGGGCCGGCCACACGGGAAGAGCCAGGGCTGCGTGGGGAATGTCAGCACCCCGTGGGTCTAGAACTTGTTCTCCAGCCATTGTTTATGCCTCATTAAGAGCTTCCTTTTTTTCTGCTCCCACCAGCCATAGTTTTGGGGTTGTTTTCTGAAGCATTCTGACAATTTCAAAACCGAGAGGCATGACTCAATCCTTGTGGGGGATCTGTTGGTTTTTCCCAAATGAAAAGAATGAAGTTCCATATGTGGGAAGACTCTTGAATCTTTCTTCATTTGCTCTGTTCACCCACCTTCAGAGCCAAGCTCCAGACTGAAGTGCAACAGGGGCTGTCCTGTGTCTTTCCTTTTGCCTCTTTCTCCTAGTTGGGGGGTGCTCAGATCCTTCAGCGGGGGCTAGATGTCTTTCTATAGCAGTGCCCAATCACCCCTTATCTTTAAGGACAGAGGAGAAGGCTGAATTTCACATCTATGACATAGTGCAAAAAATATAGAAAGTGGCAGATAAAGGAAAGAAAGAAAGAGAAGGAAAGAAGGAAGGGAGGGAGAAAGAAGGAGGGAAGGAAGGAGTGAAGGAAAGAAGGAAGGAAGAAAGAGATTCAGATACAAGTGGATCTGATCTGAAAGTTTTCATTTCTACTATTTTTTTTCATTTATCTTTATTAGTTGGAGGCTAATTACTTTACAATATTCATTTCTACTATTATACTAAGTATGATTTCTTGAATGAAGAGAGTAAAAGGAAACTACTGACTGAGTTTCCCATCTATAAAATGGGGCAGTAAAAGGTAACTCAAATGTTGATTGGAAGAACCGACTCACCCACGCCTTACGCAGTGCAGGTGTCCACAGATGTCAGTGAGATTTAAACCTGGATCTTCTACCAGCCGGAGAAGGCAATGGCACCCCACTCCAGTACTCTTGCCTGGAAAATCCCATGGACGGAGGAGCCTGGTAGACTGCAGTCCATGGGGTCGCTAAGAGTCAGACACGACTGAGCGACTTCATGTTCACTTTTCACTTTCATGGATTGGAGAAGGAAATGGCAACCCGTTCCACTGTTCCTGCCTGGAGAATCCCAGAGACGGGGAGCCTGGTGGGCTGCCATCTATGGGGTCACACAGCGTTGGACACGACTGAAGCAACATAGCAGCAGCAGCTTCTACCAGCAAAAGGGAGGGAAGTGCGGCTGGGTTGGTAAAGGAAACAGAAACAAGAAGTCAAAGTCTTCTTCAAGGCCACACGACCTTTCATAAGTCACGTGATTTAAAATCATGTGTGTGTGTGTGGATGGGTGTGACTCAGCTGTGGACAGGAGGCCCGTCCAGTCCCCTCCCCAGACCCTCAGCTGTGCCCTCCTCTTCCTGGCCTCCTCGCCCCATCCATTGTCCACTTTCTATGAAACAATAGGAAAGAGTGGAAAGAAATTTGAGACTCAAGAGACACAGGTTTCTCTTCTTGTTTCCTTCTGTGTGAGTGTAGAAAGGTCTCTTGAATGCTCCGAGATTCCATTTCTTCCTCCATAAAAGAAATTGGGCTAGATTATTTTAAAAGTCTTAAATCTGAGCATCTCCCCTCTTCCCCCTCTCCTTATTCACTTCCTCCTGTCGTCATCCACCATCTAAGAAGCACAGACAACACAAGTGGAAGACGTACCCAGAGAAAACACCAATGCTGGGCTTCTCCCCAAGATTCTCCAGGCAGATGAAGGGGCCACGCCTCTCAGCTGGCTCTGAGGGATTCTGAAAGTGCCTGGAGTCTGAAAAGTCCAGTTAACATCCTGCTCTAGAGAGTGTCTCCAACCCAGACTGGCCCCAAGGAAACTCCCGCAGTGGGAGCCTTGATGGATGCTGCCCGCCTCCCACCTGTGGGCACCCTGCCCGCCGCGACCCCTTGTCAGGGCACAAACAGAGCCTGAGAGCAGGATTCGCAGATAAAGGGAGGGGAAAACAAGACCCAGGAAAAGTGGGAAGTGAGGCAAGAGACAGGAGAGTGAGCGGGGTCAGGGAAAGAGAAGGAAGGCAGAAGGATGGCGGCAGGAGGGCAACAGACAGACAAAGAAACAAAATAAGATGAATGAGAAAATTAGGAGATAGGACTTGCTTAAGATTAAATCTTAAGATCATGGCATCTGGTCCCATCACCTCATGGGAAATAGATGCGGAGACAGTGGAAACAGTGTCAGACTTTATTTTTGGGGGCTCCAAAATCACTGCGGATGATGCTTGCAGCTATGAAATTAATACGCTTACTCCTTGGAAGGCAAGTTATGGCCAACGTAGATAGCATATTAAAAAGCAGAGGCATTACTTTGCCAACAAAGTTCCGTCTAGTCAAGGCTATGGTTTTTCCAGTGGTCATGTATGGATGTGAGAGGTGGACTGCAAAGAAAGCTCAGTGCTGAAGAATTGATGCTTTTGAACTGTGGTGTTGGAGAAGACTCTTGAGAGTCCCTTGGACTACAAGGAGACCCAACCAGTCTATCCTAAAGGAGATCAGTCCTGGGTGTTCATTGGAAGGACTGATGCTGAAGCTGAAACTCCAATAACTTTGGCTACCTCATGTGAAGAGTTGACTCATTGGCAAAGACCCTGATGCTGGGAGGGATTGGGGGCAGGAGGAGAAGGGGACGACAGAGGATAAGATGGCTGGATGGCATCACCGACTCGATGGATATGAGTTTGAGTAAACTCTGGGAGTTGGTGATGGACAGGGAGGCCTGGTGTGCAGAGATTCATGGGGTCGCAAAGAGTCAGACACGACTGAGAGACTGAACTGAACTGACTGAACTAAGATTAAATATTAGAACCCCTGGACTTTGCTGTTTGGATCCTCCAGTTTGTAAATTCTACTAACAACAGCTGGAGCTGACTGTACCTTTACAAGTCACCACACCCCTGCACATTTCCTTACTCGGTCCAGGGAGTCTCCCTATGGGCAGGACTGTGGCTAAGTCATAAGTCATTAAACAGCTTTGTGTCATCAAGTCGTGTCTTCTTCTCTGCGCCCCCAGGACTGTAGCCCACCAGGCTCCTCTGTCCGTGGGATTCTCAGGCAGGAATACTAGGGTGGGTTGCCACTTCCTCCTCCAAGACATCTTCCCCGGCCAGGGATCGACCCCACGTCTCCTGCTTGGCAGGCGGATCCTTCACCACTGAGCCAGTAGGGACGCTCAGGCAGGACTGTTACTTGTCGCCATCATCAGGAGGACACTGGGTCTTAGCTGAGATCATTTTCCTAAAGTTGCTTGACAGGTGAGCCCAGAGTCTGGCCCGCCTGATTCCAGGGTCCAGGACCGTCCATCTGGCGGGGCTGCCTCCAAGATCAACCTTGTTTTCACCCAAAGAATCTCAGACACACACTGAACTCCGAAGCATGGAAATCAGTTAGAACACGTCAGGGAAAACAGTTTGCAGCCTGAACCACACATGCCAGATGGCCTGGGGGCCAGGCCCCAACGCCCCAGAATTTTTTTTTTTTTAAATAATTTCAGGCTAGAAAAGTCAGCTTCTACTGGAAAATTAAATCTAAATGCAGATGTGACCGTAACTCTTACAATTCATGTATTTGCTGATTCCTTAATTCATTGTTCAGCCAATATATGACCAGCAGAAAGGTACAAACTCTGGAGAATATACCATATTAAATCAGGACAAACCCTGCCTTCCAGGAGCTAAACCATGCTGTGAGAGACTTTGCATATGTGTTTAAACATCTCTTAAAGAAGAGTTTTAAAAGGAAATTTAAAAAAGAAAAATGTCAGCAACCTTCAGGGTCTGGATAATAGTACGTGTGTGTTAGTTGCTCAGTCATGTCTGACTCTTTGCGAACCCATGGACTGTAGCCCATCAGGCTCCTCTGTCCATGGGTATTTCCAGGCAAGAATATTGGAGTGGCTAGCTTTTCCCTTCTCCAGGATCTTCCTGACCCAGGGATGGAACCCAGGTGTCCTGCATTGCAGGAAGATTCTTTACCATCTGAGCCACCAGGCAAACCTGGACAAGAGAATAGAAGAGTATAGATAAGCTTTATACTAGTCCGGCCTCTTTTTACAGACCAGCTTTGAGGTCAAATCACCCTTTCAAATCATCAGTGTTCTCACCTATAAAATGAAACCAATAACAGTCATAGGATCAGCTACTATACAAAGTCAAGGTGCGCTTGACTACTTGCGCTGATTTATCATCAGGGAACCAAAAACTATACATGTCCCAGTTACATTCCAAACAGGGAATTTTTTTTTTCCCAGTTCTGACTTGATACTATTTCCTTTTCTGTATTTTTTTTCCTCCTTCTATTCTTAATAAGTTTAATCAAAGGGACAGTGAATTGAAAAGGGAAAACATGTCAAAATGCCGAGAATTCTGAAAATATAACTTTCCAAATTGTGCAGCTTGGTGCTGGCAAGATGACAAGGGCCCCTACAACCCAGTGCAAACACAGAGCTGCAAAATCACGCAGCTCGCGTGTGCAATATATGTATGTTACGTGCCAAGTGCTAAGCAAGTGCTTTTAAACAAATGACAAATACGATAAGACTCTTGGAGGATAAGGCCAAGTGCGTATGAGAGTCTTGTAGACTCTGATGTGGACATGTGCTCACCTCACCTCTGTCTGCCAGCCAGTACCATGCCAGAGACCCCTCCTAGCATCCCTTTAGTGCCCCCACCCACTCTCTCTGCCTACCTGCGTCCAGCAGTCCTGCAGCCACAAGCAGACCCCATCAGGAAAACGCAACTCCATTTCAGTTGTTAAGTGTCTGGGCTGAGAGAATCTCGGACGGCACATTTTTTCCCCAATCAACTTCACAAACTTAACTAATAATTTCATTCCCGGCATGACAAAGCCGCTAGCTCATGCCAACAGCGACTTAAACGGAACGGGTCATAAAAATTCCCTTGTCTGCCGATGCCATCGTTAAAAAAGAGAAGGGATGACAAAGTGAAAGGGAAAACGCCGTGATTCTTTTATGTGAAGATTACATTTAAAAATAACCAACTAACCGTCTGCACTTTTCCGGTGCCTGACGTCTCGAAACGCATTTAGATTGATACAGACTGAGGCTGAAGTTCTCGTGCTGAGCAAACAGTCAAGTGTTCTTAATAGGAATTGCAGTTTCTCGACATCTGTTAGGGAAAAGGGAATGGCGAAACAACAATTTAGAGTGAGATTGGTTTTGTTAAATGCATTTAAATTCCAAGATTAGTGGTGTTCTTTCTTTTTCAATTAGCATTTACTTGTAGAAAGGTTACAGCTGAAAGGACTGGGGGGGAGGTCGGGTGTTTTTTTTTTTTTCCTCACTGAGAGGGCACTCTAAAGCATAGTAAAGCTAAAATAGGAAGAGAACAGAAGACTTAAAAGAACTTAAAACCGGTGCCAAATCGACACAGCCGATCTTGAAGGGGAACGCATTTGAAAAAAATAAAATAAAAATAAAACAAAGTTGAATTGGGATTGGATTCTCCTGTCCTCTGGGTTGAGAAATCATAAATTGCTTTGAGAAAATATAGAGATGTGTATTTTCCGAGCCAGTTACTAAATGAAATTTGCATGACTTCCCAAATATATGCCGCGGTTCTGTTTGAGTGTGTAAAGAGCTGTAACTAGCTCAAATTTTTTTTTTTTTTTGATGGAAACATAAACAGAGACACAAAATGTAGGGAATGTTTCACCTGTTTTACTGCCATTAAATAAACCTCATCTGCTACCAAGCTGTTTTGGGTGACATTTGTTAAATAAATACATTTTGTGGGAGACTGGAGCACTAAAGGAAAGAGACATGTGAGCAATGTTCTCGGATAAATTCTGTTTGCTTCTCAGCACCCTTTCCCCTGCCCTGGGGGAAGAACGGGGTGGTAAATTCAGATTTATGGTTTCCCATAGGTATTTTAGGTCTAAACTTAACACAGCTACAATCAAAAGCGCATGTTATTGTTAGTAAAGTTTCTTTTAACTCTCTGCCTCTTCCCCCATTTTTCTGGCTTTGTTCATTTCACCATCTCTTGTTCCCTCTGCGAAACATCTTTTTTCAGCAGTTATGTTATTCTTCCTTTAGGGATAAATTTAATATTTATTTTATTCTTCTATATGCTTTGTTTTTTTAATCTTTTAGTGTGTATATTTTGTGCACGGCTGTGGCCTTTAATACATACTTAGCTGTGATGCTTTTAAAACATTATATTGAATATTTGTTTAATGTAAAGCCAGTCCTAGCCAGTTTAAAGTCAGACTAATTAGTTTTTATTAATCAAAACTAATAATTAGATAAGGCGGTTCTCTAGAGTATCTCTATGGATATCCTAAAAGGCACCAGAATGGATTATGATTTCTGATGATTTCTTGTGTGAGGTCTCTGCAATTTTGCAGCAATTGTAATCAGAGAAAGGAATGGGTAAGAAGTTCTGAATATAGAAGAGTGTCATTGCATCAGCTGGACAGTCAAGCTAAGGTCTTTATGGCCCCCAGCAAACAGTGAGTTCATGTGATGGTAACTAAAGTTATAAGTTTCTAGAACATTCTGCAAGCAGACTTTAGACACCAGGATGCCTTTGTAGGCAAGGTTCCTCTGACTTTTCAGCTGGCTTCCTCTGAGAAATTGCATATGCTGATTCCTTTCAATTATCTGTCAATTTTCAACATGCAAATAGAAACATGCATGTCATCACTTTGGTACTCACCAACTGATTTTCTCCAAGCACCCAGACCATAAGTGAATGCCGTTCAATATGTTCTCTTCCCTTTTTATAAGTGGAGCTAATATTACTGAGCAGATTTTGGTCAGCTTCCAGGAACCCAGTGTGTAGAGATGCAGAATTTTATTTTAGGAGCACAAGTTGGTTTACAAAATGTGAACTTAGCCCAACTATTTCTTTGTTTCATCTTTCTTTGCTAGACATATCTTTTTCTTAAAAAAAAATCTTCATAGAAACACACGTACACATGCACAATTTTGGCCAAATTATGATTACTGCTTAGAGTGTTTTCAATTATTTTACATGCTTATAATACAGAAAGGATAAAGAGAGAGGGGGAAATGGCCCAAAACAATAACAAATAATGCTTTGGCATGATTTATTTTTAACATATACTTTTCTTCTACACATATACTTTTAACAGATTTGAGTTCACTGCATTTTGCTCTTACTCTCATCAATAAATATCTATTTATATTGCTAAAATTTACTCACTTACATAGCCTAATATTTATATATAATGCTTTCCCCAATCATTCAGCTTTTGGGGGCATTTTGTAGTTTCCCTTTTTTTCTTCATAATTGCAGTAATGCTTAAATAAACCAATTCATGGAAAATAGCTATCTATGTTGGATTACTTTCTTAGAATGGATTCCTGGAAATAGAATTACTAGGTCAAAGGGTACCAATATATTTAATGTTTCAGACGCATATTGGCAAATTGCCTTTCATAAAAATTAGACCAACTTACCCTCCTGCAACGAGCATATGAGTATCTGTCTCACAGCATCTCCTCTCTTGCAAGATTTTTTAAGATGTCTTCATATTAGAATGATGACAAAAAATGGTAACCTTTGCCTGAAATAATTTTTAGACATATACCAAGCAATAGATTCATTTTAAAAACATTTTAATTCATCAAGATATTTCAAAGTATACTTTCAGAATGCTTTCTAATCAATGAATACTATAAAGCTGTGATACATTATCATACATAGTAGACTGTTTTTAGAAAACCTATTTTTTTTTTCAAACTGCAGTATAGTTAATTTATTATGTTGTGCTAGTTTTAGGAGTACAGCAAAGTGATTTAGTTATACATCTAGCTAGCTAGCTAGCTAGCCATATTGATGCTGAATCTGGCCTCAGTACCCTGACTCTAAATTAGCTCTGGATACAGAGTTTGGGGTGAAGTAGAAAAAAATAGCTTTATTGCTTTGCCAGGCAAAGCGGGCTATCGTGGGCTAAAACTGTGTGTCCTACCCTAGAAGGGGTAGTGAGGAGTTGTATAGTAGTAGTTAAAAGAGGGTGTGATCAGCTCATGGACTTTCTTCTGATTGGTTGAAGTCAAAGTGAAAATGTTAGTCATTCAGTCGTGTCTGACTCTGCGACCACATAGATGCAGCCCGCCAGGCTCCTCCATCCATGGGATTCTCCAGGTAAGAATATTAGAGCGGGTAGCCATTCCCTTCTCCAGGGGATCTTCCTGACCCAGGGATCGAACCCCGGTCTCCTGCATTGCAGGCAGACTCTTTACCTTCTGAGTCTAATTGGTGGTGAGGTGAGAGGGAGTCAGTATCATCAACCTTCTGGTTGCAACTAGTCCTGGGTTTCGGTGCTTATGGGCAGCATATGTTAACTTCTCCCACCAGTGGGGGTTTCAGTATTTGCCAAACAGCTCAAAGATAATGCCCTGTGTATCCCTTGAGGGGGAACCAGGACTCTGCCCCAAGGCTGCACTATTGTTTCTTGACTGCTCCTCTCTAGTCTCTGCTTGCCCTTCCTTCCCTAATTAGCATCTGTTTGAACCTGTCCCTTGGAACTCCGGGAAGGTCAAGGAGGCTGAATGAAACCTATTTCTTGTAGTCAAGAAAGGTGGGACACAGAAAGGCTTTTGTGCTCAGGACCCCCACAGAGTCTTGCTTAGTGTCAATATCTATCTATTTACCTACACATACTCTTTTCCAGATCCTTCTTTTCCAGGGTAGGTTAAGATACTGAAGTCTTTCTAGGGCTCCCCTGGAGGTCTTTCTAGTCCAGGGAATATTCCATAGAAACAAAGGTGATACTAATTTTTTTACATAAAATTTAAGGCAGTTTGCATTAAATTCTGAACATTATTGAATTAGTGTGTCTTTAAAGACCTCACATTATTGGGCTTGGTACTATGCCAAAGGGAGAAGGTAGATGGGGCCCTTGGCACTTGGACAGCACTCTGAGTTCAAGAAGCAGAATGAAGGAGAGATTTGAGAACCTGGTTTCAAACAGTCTTTTTGAGATTTTTGCCATTAGACCCATAAGAGAATATTCACCTTTCCCCCGAAGAGGCAGCGAGAAAACTGCTTAAAGGAGCAAAACCAACAATACAATGAGAACACTGAGGAGAAACCTTCTCACACCGAAAGACTTGCCAAAGACCACCCAGAGATCATCGGCAAAATATCTTTTTGTTCCGCTCTATAAGGGTCAAGAAGGAAAGATTCAGTGAGTACCTGCTGCTTTTGTATAAATGTGTTATTCCCCCAGGCTACTGTGTTTCCTAAGTGAATGAGGTCTATCTTATTCCTTGAAGTTTTCTGCTTGACAACTCAACTTTCTGCCTAAGAAAGAGTTGACAGACCACCATCCTAAAAGATCTCTGAATAGCTCTAACAACTGAAGGCGAATTTTTGTGATCAGAGAAAAGATCATCACTCTTTGAATAAATTCGACATACAAATTAGCACCCAAAGTTTCTGTGTGCATACTGTTCTGTTTATCTTGACTTCACCAACAATTGAGGCAATAGTGAATAGGTATTCCTGCCCAACAAAAAGCAAGGAAAATGCAAGGGAAAGAAGTCCAAGTACCACCAACTAGAAGAAGCGCACACCTCCCTCCCCAAATCCTCAATTCCCTTAACTGTCAGATTGTTAAAACTGAGCACACCCTTCTGAGAGGATGGCATTTTTCCTTGCAAGAATATTCCTTCTAGTGATCCGTCCCTGGCTTAATGAAGTGTTCCCTAAATTAAATCTACCCTTTCTGAAAGGTTACTCCCCAAACAAAATGAACAGGAAAATGCCTCTAGTCCATATAAATGTCATCTTGCCCTCCAGTAAATCTGTTTTAATCACTACTTTTAAGGAAGCAGCCCAATTGAATAGGAAGGAAACTCAATTACTCTGTATACCAAGATGACTGTCAGAGGGGGTCACGAACAATGTCTTTCAGAAGAACCTTCCTCTGGAGAGACGCAAGGCACACTCTGTTCTGTAAATGATTTGTCCTTTTCCTTTTTCTAGTGAGAGCCCCACCTCCCAGTGGCATAGAGGAGGGCGAAGAACAGTTATCAGTGGAGAGATCATTGTGCCAATGTTCTTTCCCATGTGTTTTCTCATCAATTCTTGACCACAAGATTTTTGAAGAATTCTTTCCCCTTCTGTTAATAGAAGTGGGGTCCCAGAGAGATGAAATCCACCTTCGAGGACACCAGGCCAGAAAGGGAAGAGGTGAGATTTGCACCCAATTCTGTGTAATTCCAAAGGTTTTGCTCCAGCTAAGAGGTGCCAATTCTGTTTTCCACTGAGCTGTACAAGACCATTTAAAGAAATAGTCAGTGTGGGAGGATCAATCAGTCAAATAACTCTTCATTGAAGAGTTGGGCAAAATCTGATTCCCTGACACTTAGAAGCAAGTGCTGCAGCAAAATTCCTGGTGTCTGCAGAATACTAGTGAACCCACAGACCTGAACAGTAAGCTGCTCAAGCTAACATTTAAAGGTCAACCCAACAGGGCCGTAAATGACCACTCTAAAAAATTTTGATTGGGAAATGACAAATAGCAAATACCTCTTGACGCTGATTCCAAATAAGCCTGTGCCTTGGATTGGGTTTCGGCAAAGGCGTTCATATGCTTTGCAAAGCTAATGTGCAGAGGCAGCCTTCAGTGCTTATGTTTTTTGGAATTAAGTTGCATGACTGTGCCTTGCTCTCTAAAATGTGTAAATGTGTAAATTATGCTACAACAGATTGCCGATGCAAGTTGAAGAAATGAAAAATATGGTGCACTCTCACGGTAAGGGTGCAGGGGTGTGGCTTACTGCCTGATGTTAAAGGCAGTCTCCAAACTCCCCATCTTTGGGGGTTCTGGAAAGGATTATTAGAGAGGAATCAGGAAGTGAGAAGTAGCTAGATGGCTTTTTCACGGGGACAGTTGCCTCTGAACATGCTCTCTCTTACTGGCACAAAAGAAGTCATGTAAATTATGTGTGCTATATAAGTTCCATTTCCAGGTCATATTTAATTTACCCAGTTCACCATATCCTAATAGAAATTGTTGTGGTCCATGCGTGGGTTGGAAAAGAATTTCCAGACACGAGGCAGAATGAAAGGAGAATAAAGTTTATTAGAGTTGGCGGGGGGCAGTGCAGTGGTGAGGGTCACTGCTAGTACTGCGGGCCAACTTCCTGACAGTCATGGACAGCAGACCTTGAATGTGGGTCCTTGGTTTGTTTTTATAGCCAGGGGACAAGGAGTGGTGTAGGGGTCTTGGGAGTTGATTGGATAAATTTCCTATACTGGGTGGGAGAAGAGTAAGACAAATACCTTTTCCTTACATGGGGTAGGAGGGGAGACAGGCTATACTGCTTAGAAAGTGAAAGTGAAGTCGCTCAGTCGTGTCCGACTCTTTGCGACCCGGTGGACTGCAGCCTACCAAGCTCCACCGTCCATGGGATTCTCCAGGCAAGACTTCTGCAGTGGGTTGCCATTTCCTTCTCCAGGGGATCTTCTCCACCCAGGGATTGAACCCTGGTCTTCCGCATTGCAGGCAGACGCTTTAACCTCTGAGCGACCAGGGACACTGCTTAGGAGGGCTCAAAAATTCAACAGCACAACATGGAGGCAGGAAAGGGTGATAGGGGTCTGGGCTTTTTTGGTTCCTTCTTTCCAAGACGCTTCTCATTCACCTTGTTCTTTGGTTCTTAGGGCACCACAGAAATACCAAGTCACCTGCCAAATCTTGATCCCTAAGATGTTCAAGGGTTAAAAAGATAGGAATACCCCAGCCACTTCATTACCTCCAGTGGTGTGTGTGTGTGTGTGTTTGGGTGTGTGTTCATGTGTGTATGAGCATTCTGGTTACTCATTTTAATGTTGTCTGAGTTTATTATGATGAGGAAACTAATCTCGTGTATGGAAATGCCGAGAAGCCATACAACAGCCCCTTTCTTTAAGGAAAAGAAAGGAAACACTCACGTGCTCCAACATTTCATAAGGTGAGAAGGAAGAGTGAACGCCCATCATTTTTGCAGACCAAAACTTTCTTAAAATGAAGAAAGTTGTAAAAATTGTGTTGGGTGAACACTAATTTTTGAATCATCAGGGCCAAAGATGTTACCATGACTGGTGAGTCATATTGCTAAATGATACCTAGAGTCCAATCCTGTCCTTGGGAAGCTAAAAGTACCAGCAACTTCCCAAGATCAGACATGGGCTCTCCTAGAATACACCCTACACTCAAATTCCTTGTCTCCTGCTCTCCTTGGTACAGGTTATTGGAGAATCAACAGAATCATTTGCAAATTAAGCCAGACCATATTTCTTCAACTTCCAAAAATGCTCCAAGAATTAGACACAACTCCTGTTTTCAATGCAATGGATAATGAATATTGCAAATTTTCCTAAAGGTCATAAGTTGCACAATAAAAAGGAAGAGATTTAGATCCTACATTTATAGGTAAGTCCTCACAGCTTAGTTGAGAGGTGGAAACATGTTTCTATAGAAACTCGTTGACACATGCAGCCAATTTAATTGGGAAGGAGACCTGGGATGGGGATGCTGAAAATAGTGGTGTCTAATTGTGGACAAAGGATTCATGGTGTTCAGGAAGCTTCCAAATCTGTGATTCTCATTCTCTTGGTCCTCCCTCCCTTCCTGTTCTATTGTTCCCTTTCATTTCCTTTCATCTGCCATCATGAGAAAGAGACAAGATGCTGGAGGTGACAGCTCGGAATTGGCAGTGCCCTGAAGATTTTTTCCCCTTCTAGTCTTAATATGGAACACTGTCTGTATTACAAAGTGTAATGATGGATTCGTAAAATTAACCCATGCATGCGTGCTAAGTCGCTTCAGTTGTGTCTGACTCTGAGACCCTATGGACTGTATCCTGCCAGGCTCCTCTATCCATAGGATTCTCCAGACAAGAATACTGGAGTGAGTTAAAATTAACCCATACTTTTTGGTTACAGTCACACAATAGGGGGATATTACAGAGAAGCATGTTTGCATCAGTCATCTCAGGACTTACATAGGATTGGAGACTTGGAACAGAATGTTCCATTAATTTCTCATATATATCAAACAGCCCTGATATCCCAATGTTTATATCAGAAAACAATATTGCCTTGTTTACACATAAGATTCCTCGGTTTGTGCAGGAATTCCAGGAGCTGAGCTAGAGATCAACCCATAAGGAAGGCCTAGGACATTTGAAGGTCTAGGACATCTGTGGTGCTACAGAAGACTCTTGAGAAGTCCTTGGACAGCAAGGAGAGCAAACCAGTCCATCCTGGAGGAAATCAACCCTGAATATTCACTGGAGGGACTGATGCTGAAGCTGAAGCTCCAATACTTTGGCCACCTGATGTGAAGAGCTGAAAAGACCCTGGAAAAGACTGATGGCAGGAGGAGAAGGAGGCAATAGAGGATGAGATGATTAGATGACATCATCGACTCAATGGACATGAGTTTGAACAATCTCTGGGAGATGGTGAAGGACAAGTGAGCCTGGTGTACTGCAGTCCATGGGGTCACAAAGAGTTGGACACAACTGAGCAACTGAAAACAGTGAGGACATCTGAGAATCAAGGCCTACTACTCAGTATTATTCTTGCCCAGCTCAGCCAGCTGTGTGTAAGCAAGAACTAGTGATGCTTCAAGACACTAGTTAGGAAATTACCCAACATCTCCAAGAGGATTCATCTTAAGTTGCCATCACTTACTCATAAATATAATTATTACATGAAAATACATTATCCCCAAATCTGTTTAGCAGTTATTCTGTGAGCTTTTTGAAATCAAAGAGTATACTTTTTTATCTTATCTCTGCTTTAAAATTTTTATATTCTCATCACCTAATGTATCATTTTTCATTTAATAGGCATGTAACAAATATTAGGTAAGTACATGGATAATGCAAAACATCAATCAACTAGAAAGAGTCTAAATTTTTTAGAATTCAGATGCTTTGGACCTCTGATTATATGATGCAGTCTTCTTCTCTGTTTCTGTTTTATTTGTTAATGAATTTTTCTATCTGCAAGTCCCGAATATGGTTCAGTCCACTCTGTCTTCAGTGTAAATATCCAAATTAAATCTCAAGGGAACATTATGAAAATTAACATATGTATTGAGAAGCATGTCCTATAAATTATTTTGTATTTTATTTCAATTGAAGGCAGACAACTCTAAATAGCTGTTGGAAAGGATTTTGATAAACTCTGGGGCACAAACTGTGTGGAGATGTCATTGTAGACATTTTCATATATATTCTTTAATCACTTGTAACTCTGCATGTAATGTCAATTTTATTCTGTCTCCTGACGTCTTACTCCAGAATGAAGGGCCATTTCCAAGGTCATTCGGAGAATGGTGGAGCTGGAATTTGAATCCATGCGTTTCATTCTTTGCAACCACATACCAATATAAAAATGAAATATTCTTTTTAAAATAACTCAAGATTCTGGAGGATCAATCACGAATGCACCATATTTACCGAGACACTCCATCAAAGAATGCCATTTATCAGGAAACTACTTCACAAGAACTTTAACAATTTAGCTTCTTGAGTGATTGATTTCAGAGTTGACTCTCATTAGATTCTTGCAGACTATGTTTAGCAAAATGGATTATGTAATCCATTTTTTGAACTGAATTTTTATTATCAGATATATTTTCTAGTCAACTAGTCATGATTGAACTTTTTGATGGCTCCAACTTCAAAACTACATCTTACATAATTTTAAAATCTGGCACTAAAAATATGTTGAGAAACATAAATTAGCATTTCTGGGCGATGAATGATGTGTATTATTCAAGTTTCTCTGGAAAAGTGGTAAAGGGTAAGGACAAATGTAGTGTAATCACTTTAACACTTAGCAATGTATGATTGTAAACAATTCATTTCTTTAAGCCTTGGTTTTCTCATCTGTAAGTCGGGCATAGTAAAAGCATGCATCTTTTCAAAAGGCTTTTAAATTGCCTTGAGGGCACAGAGGAAATGACTGTTAAAAGGATTTGTGAAACTCTAAAGTAAAGATAAGCTCTAGAAAGAATTTATGATGCAAAGCAGAAGAGTCACCAGGACTTCCTAAAGAATTGATACATACCTGTCAGTCATTTTGAAAGAGTTGATCAATTTATTACCACTGGTGGATCATTTGTCGCGAATCTATTGTTTCCAATCCTAGTGTCCACTGGTTTGCATTCTCAACCTTGGAAAGCGAAAGAAGTTTTCTTGAAAAACATTATAGTTATTAACATCATCATAATTACCTTATAGTGATTAAGATGATCATAATTATAGTCTCACTCTGTCTTCTGCTTAAAGCACAGCCTACATGGGAGAGGGTCCCATGATGCCTTTGCAACAGTCAGACACGTACCATACTCGCCTGGCACACTTCCAGCCGGGGTAATTGCATTCTGCTCACCAAAAACTCCCTGTAGTTTTCCCCAGAGAAGGGTTCCCTCATTTCCTGCTCAAAACCAGCTGTGCTGGGGGGCTGGCAAACAGCTGCCACATGGCTACCCAGAGGTGGCCGTGGTGAAACACGGGCTAGAACAAGGCTTGGATATTTCTGTGGCCAAGGCTCCAGAGAAAACCAGCAAAGTATCCAGGCGTTTTCTTTTGCTATTAAAAAAAAAAAAAAAAAGGCTTCTCAATAATATTCATCAGTAGATGTTACAATTTGGGGGCAAAGAGAGTGGGAAATATGGCTTTATTTTGAAGTTAAAAAAAAAAAAAAAAGCTCATCATTCTATAAGATTGTGTACCTCCAGCTGCCACATCTCCAATCAGGGAACTAATAGTCTATTTTATTTTAATTGTTCATAGTTAAAGATGACCTCTTGTACCTCCTAATTAATTACTGAGTTTCTCGTAAGATTCCCCAGTTAGAGCTAAAGTTGATAGAAAACCTGGAATTCTTTCTGAACTGTGATCTTGCAGATGTATTTTTGAATGAGAACATGATTCTGTTTACATGATGTTTAGTGAAAGGGACAATGTAGAAGTCTGTGGCTTCATGCGGGCCTCCCATAAAACCCCATGCAGAAGATGAAACATGACACCCGCTTTGTAATCCATCCAGGACTCCTACCCCCAGTCCATACGTTTCATATGTATGTAATCAACTTTTATTGGTTCTTGAATTACATTCTGTGAGCACAGAACTCCCCCTTGCCAATTTGAGCACAATAACGGAGCTTGGAAGTGTCATTAATAAACGGCCGTGTGGCTTGAGCACAGCGAAACGTTTATAAAAACTCTTTTCTTTACCAGTGTTTATTTTGGTGGGAATGAAGCTTTCGAGAAAATATTTCACACATATAAAATAGGCCACCAGAATTGGAACCTTGATAGACTGAAGTGAGCAAACTTCCTTTCATTCATTCGTTCATTCTCTGCTGAGTGCTTCCTATGAGAAAGGTTTAGCTTAAACATATATGTCCTTGATCTGGCCATAAGGAGTTCACACAGAGGTGAACCAGCCCTAGCAGTCAAGGTTGTGGAGTGCTGTCATTTGAGAGCAAAGCACATAGTTATAGAGAGACATTTCTAAAATAAGCTAATCATGACTAATTAGGGTCCGGAACCAGAAATCGCCATTCACCTTGGGCACATTCAGCAACCAGATCAGGTTGGAAGAAATACCTCATGCCTGGACTCACAATAACCCAGCTCAAAAAGACAGATATATAGCTACCAAAATGTTCATTGACTCACTTTAGATAAGAAATTGACCTGCCAGTGACAAAATGCCCAAGATGACCAAAATATTCACTCACTGAATGGGTTGCCATTTCCTCCTCCAGAAGATCTTTCCGACCCAGGGATTGAATCGGGGTTTCCTGCACTGCAGGCAGATTCTTTACCATCTGAGCCACCAGGGGGGCCCACCAAGAAAGTTACTGAAGCTCAAAGCTCCCTGAAAAAGAACGGCCACTGGGTCCAGACAGGGTGGCTCTGACATCCAGCTGGGACTGCCTGATAGCTCTTGTCTGGGAAATACCGTGGACAGAGGAGCCTGGCGGGCTACAGTCTATAGGGTCACAAAAGTGTCGGAAATGACTTAGCGACTAAACAACAACAAACATAACAAAATCCACCAGGCACCCACTTCCTAAAGGATAAGTTCATTCCAACCCTGACTCCTAGACACTATTGCTGAAGTTTTGATCTGGGTTGAGCTGTATCCAAGCTCCAATGAAAAATTTATGGTTTGCTGGGTTTGTGCCCACAGATGGTTTAACCCACCCATTGTGTTGTGGATGTGATGATTTTCATTCTCAGAGGCAAATACTGATTCTGGGGTTAGGGAGCACTTGGAATCTCCAAGAGGAACCAAATTTATGTGCAGCTCAAACCATAACTCACAAACACACAGCCTCATTTTCTTCATTATGTCCCGTTGGGTCTGGCTCCTCATTCTTGGTCCTGCACATGGAATTTCTTGGTTATTCACAGCTTCACAGCTCCATGTTTGCCTTGCTCCAAATGTTTCTTGCCCTGGCTTTTCTTGATGACAATGATTGCTGTAATTGCGAACCAGGTCCCGGCTACTTTGGGACTGATTTCACTTCATCCGTACAGCAAATTGATTCAGTTATACTTGAGCCTACTCATTTGAAAAGACCCTGATGCTTTTCGAAGGAGAAGAGGGTAGCAGAGGATGAAATGGTTAGATAGCATCACTGACTCAATGGACATGAATTTGAGCAAATTCTGGGAGATAGTGAAGGACAGGGGAGCCTGGTGTGCTGCTGTCCGTGGCTATAAAAAGAGTCAGACATGACTTAGTGATTTAACAACAACATATGTATATATTTTTTCATATTCTTTTCCATTATGGTTTATTATGGGATATTGAATCTAATTCCCTGTGCTACATAGTAAGACCTTGTTGTTTATCTGTTTATCCATTCTCTATATAATTGTTTGCCTCTGCTAACCCCAAACTGCCATCCCTATTTCTATTTCTGTTTCATAGATATGTTTCACATTTTGGAATTCACACGTAAATGATTTCATATGATATTTGTCTTTCTCTCTCTAACTTACTCCACTTTGTGTGATAATCTCTAGGCCCATCAATGTTGCTGCAAATGACATCATTTCATTCTTTTTGATGGCAGAGTAATATTCCATTGTATATATGCTTTACATCTGTTTATCCATTCATTTGTTGTTGGACATTTAGATTGTTTCCATGTCTTGGCTATTGTAAAGAATGCTGCCCTGAGCATAGGGGTACATGTGTCTCATTGAATTGGAGATTTTCAATACCTCTTTTGCTTTGAGGTGAGCTAGAGTGAATCCCCAGAGAAGGCAATGGCAACCCACTCCAGTACTCTTGCCTGGGAAATCCCATGGACGGAGGAGCCTGGTAGGCTACAGTCCATGGGATCGCAAAGAGTCGGGTACGACTGAGCGAATTCACTTTCACTTTTCACTTTCATGCACTGGAGAAGGAGATGGCAACCCACTCCAGTGTTCTTGCCTGGAGAGTCCCAGGGGTGGGAGCCTGGTGGGCCACCATCTAGGGGGTCACACAGAGTCGGACATGACTGACGTGACTTAGCAGCAGCAGCAGCAGAGTGAATCCCATGCCTTTAAGAAGGATTAGAAAAAGCAAAATCTTTTTAGTCAGGGGGATTAATGACAAACCATGGGAGAAATCTGGCCATTAGTCTATAGGCAGTGGGGACTCCGAAAAGCTTGAGTGATGACTAATGTCAATAAAATATGCTTCCTTCTGAGGATTATTTATCCCTTAAAACTGGAGATAAAAGGGACAATAAATAGACCCAAGGGGCATGAGAAGCCGTGGGAATTGTATGGAACATGCTGGAGAAAGAATGTGGGTTTGGGGTCCTACCTCAGTTCAGTTCAGTTCAGTCACTCAGTCGTGTCCGACTCTTTGTGACCCCATGAATCGCAACATGCCAGGCCTCCCTGTCCAAAACAAACTCCCGGAGTTTACTCAAACTCATGTCCATCGAGTCGGTGATGCCATCCAGCCATCTCATCTTCTGTCGTCCCCTTCTCCTCCTGTCCCCAATCCCTCCCAGCATCAGGGTCTTTGCCAATGAGTCAACTCTTCGCATGAGGTGGCCAAAGTATTGGAGTTTCACCTTCAGCATCAGTCCTTCCAATGAACACCCAGGACTGATCTCCTTTAGGATGGACTGGTTGGATCTCCTGGCAGTCCAAGCGACTCTCAAGAGTCTTCTCCAACACCACAGTTCAAAAGCATCAATTTTTCGGTGCTCAGCTTTCTTCACAGTCCACCTCTCACATCCATACATGACCACTGGAAAAACCATAGCCTTGACCAGATGGACCTTTGTTGGCAATGTAATGTCTCTGCTTTTTAATATGCCATCTAGGTTGGTCATCACTTTCCCTCCAAGGAGTAAGCGTCTTTTAATTTCATGGCTGCAGTCACCATTCGCAGTGATTTTGGAGCCCAAAAAAATAAAGTCTGACACTGTTTCCACTGTCTCCCCGTCTATTTCCCATGAGGTGATGGGACCAGATGCCCTGATCTTAGTTTTCTGAATGTTGAGCTTTAAGCCAACTTTTCCCCTCTCCTCTTTCACTTTCATCAAGAGGCTTTTCAGTTCCTCTTCACTCTATGCCATAAGGGTGGTACCTACTGCTGCTAAAATCCTCTAAGTCTGACCATACTCTAACTGGGATTAAAATGTGTGAAAGTAAGTTCTTTCCATCAACACCCCTCCTTCCTCCTCTTCTATTTTTTTTATCCTTTTTTCCTTCCTTTTTAAATTCTTCCTCATATTTGCCAGTGTTTCTCTGTTAACAGAGCAATTTTATTTACATGTGTTTTCATTCATGTCTCACTCTATGAAGTAAATTGGACAGGTGTAATACCCCTAATTTATACTTTTAAGTCAAAGTTTAGACTAGCCTAGTAACTTGACTAAGGTCACACAACTAGTAAATGAAGAGCTGTAGCCTGAATCTTGTCTTCTAACCCTAAGATCAATGGTCTTTCAACAGAAGCCCTTTTATTACCACAAACTCAGCTATGAACAAATGTTCCAAATTGTAAGCATTCTTGCAACTGACAGTTTTAGGACAAATCTCCAAAACATTTTTTTTAAAGTAATATTTTTTATGTGCCCGTTGGCCATCTGTACGGGTTCTTTGGAGAAATGTTCAACATCGCTAATTGTTAGAGAAATGCAAATCACAACTATAAAGAGGTATCACCTCATATTAGTCAGAATAGCCTTCATCAAAAACTCTACAAATAATAAATTCTGGAGAGGATGTGAAGAAAAGGAACCCGCCTAAACGGTTGGCAGGAATGTAAACTGATGCAGCCACTATGGAAAACAGCATGGAGGTTCCTTAAAGCACTGAAAACAGAGACACCATAGGATTCAGCAACCACACCACTGGGCATACATATGGAAAAGATGAAGACTCTTATTCAAAAAGACACCTGTACCCCTATGTTCATAGCAGCACTGTTCACAATAGCCAAGACATGGAAGCAACCTAAATGTCCATCAACAGATGAAAAGATAAAGATGTGGCATATATATACAATGGAGTAGGACTCAGCAGTAAAAAAGAATGAAATAATGCCACTTGCAGCAATATGGATGGACCTAGAGATTATCATACTAAGTGAAATAAGCCAGAGAAAGACAAATGTCACATGATATCACTTCTATGTGGAATCTAAAACAATAACACAAATGAACTTATTTGCAAGAGATAATAAGCTCATAGACATAGAATACAAATTTATGGCTATCAAGAAAGATTCCCTGGAGGAGGGCATGGCAACCCACTCCAGTATTCTTGCCTGGAGAGTCCTGTGGACAGAGGAACCTGGTGGGCTACAATCCATAGGATTGCAATGAGTCAGACACGCCTGAACCAACTGCGCACACACACAGCAGAGGGGAAAAGGGGGAGAGAGGTATAAATTAGAAATTTGGAGTTAACAGATACACACAACTGTATATAAAACAAATGAGGATCTGTTGTATAGCACAGGGAACCGTATTCAATATTTTATAATAATCTATAATGGAAAAGAATCTTAAAAAGAATCTATATCTATCTGAATCACTTTTTCTATGCCTAAAACTAACACAACATTGTAAATCACCTACATTTCAACTTTTTTATAAAGCAATATTTTATTTAATAGTTTATTTTAGATTTTATTTTATATAATAAAAATATGTAATATTCAATTTTATTTAATGTTTAATAGACTTAATAGATACAATAATGTATTACTGAATAACTCACAAAATTATCTTGTTTTTCTTTTCAAAAGAAGTAGAAGCTTTTTTTTTTTTAAACAATTCTTGAATTTCTGATCTTTTATATCCATATCCTCTGTATATTTATAAAACAAGAACACAGGTATTCTCTCCTAAACATTCTGGATGAAGAATTAGTATCAATCTTTCTTTCCAATATGGTGTCTCAATTAAATAAGTCCCTGATGGTCTAGTAGTTAGGATTCAGGGCTCTCTCAACTGAATATGGACATGAGGTTGGCAGAGGAGCTTTCCCACCACATGAACTGTCTTCTTCAGAATAATCACTATCCATTTATTACATTAAGAGATTTTTTATGATGTTTCCCTGTCGTTGCATGACATTCTGTTCTTATTCTGGAGAATAATTTTCTATCTGTGCTAAGGATGCTTCATCAAGAATACACAATGTGTCTCATCATTATTTACATTTGGAATCTCTCAAAACACCATTGGAGCCCAAGATTGGAATCCAAAGGGAACTCACCATAGTTTTCTAACATGAATGGAAAATAGGGTGAGGAAAAATGGGAAAAAAAGAAGGATTATCAAGTTGTTAGGGTCATCCTCCTCACAGGGAATCAGGATTTTTAGTCAAAGTGACCCAGAATTTTTTCAGTTCTTCCCCTGATTTCCAAGACTGGGAAACAACATAAGAAGAAGAAGTTTTTCCAAATCATGAGGCTGGTCAGTGGCACCTGGGGATGTTTTCCAGTAGTCATGTACAGATGTGAGAGTCGGACCATAAAGAAAACCGAACACCAAAGAATTCATACTTTTGAAATGTGGTGCTGGAGAAGACTCTTGAGAATCCCTTGGACTGCAAGAAGATCAAATCATTCAATCCTAAAGGAAGTCAATCCTCAATATTCATTGAAAGTGCTGTTGATGAAACTGAAGCTCCAATACTTTGGCCACCTGATCTGAAGAGATGACTCATTGGAAAAGACCCCTAGGCTGGGAAAGATTGAAGGCAAAAGAAAAAGGAGGGCAACAGAGGATGAGATGGTTAGATATCATTAGTGACTTGATGAACATGAATTTGAGTAAACTCCGGGAGATGGTGGAGGACAGAGGAGACTGGTGTGCAGAGTTCATGGAGTTGCAGAGTTGGACATGACACAGAGACTGAACAACAACATTCATGGATGCGTGTCTTGTGGCTCAGAGGTCACGGAGAGCTCTCTTGTTGGTCATTTTGCTATATTTCATGGTCATGTACCCCTAAAATTCTCTTACCTTCTCATGCCCTGCTCCTGGAATCTTCCTTCCCCAGTTCTTTCCATAGTTCACTCTTTCTGATCATGTCACTGCTCAGAGGCTCCCCTTCAGGGACATCTTTGCTGATCCTCTGCTCACTGTCTTTTTCCTTACCCAGCTTTACATTCCCTATAGAAACTATCAATAGCTGAAAGTGCATTTTAAACATGTTTGCCATTTCTTATCTCCATCCAAAAGGAATCTCCAAAAGTAAGCTCCAAAAATCAGTAAGCAAAATTTCTACATAAAGTAAGTACTCCATATTTGACCAATGAAGGTTGCATGGGTGGGTAACTTGATAGTTGGTTTCATGTTGTGGAATTGCCAGCATTTCATGAGCTTACTTGATTCATGGAAGGCATTTAAAAATGTAAACCCTCAGTTTGACTTAGTTTGATTTCCCCACAAAACTCTTAAACAGCAGGCACCTAAAAATGGTGGTCTGCATCGAGGAACAATAGTTTTTGGTTTTCAGACACATGTATTATGATCTGTCTGTGGTCCCTTCAGAAACTCAGCTGCCTTGCAAAAGCTGAAACATCTCAACACATGCAATTGTGACTCTCAAGATGCAGAGGTTCCCTCCAAAAAGCTCTCCCCACCAGGCCCTGAGAATTTGCTCTAGCCCCTCTTAATGTGCAGGGGAATAATACTGTGTTGGTAGTGAGCGCTGTTGAGTATGATAAGGAGTCAGACCCCGGATTAGCAGTGTAGACATGGGAACAGACATGGTGGATATCCATGGGCTTCCTTTGTGACTTAGCTGGTAAAACATCCTCCTGCAATGCAGGAGACCTGGGTTCGATCCCTGGGTTGGGAAGATACACAGGAGAAAGAGACAATACAGTCTATGGGGTCGGGGTCGCAAAGAGTCAGACAGGGCTGAGCGACTTTCACTTTCACTTTCAATGGAGGGATGGCCCTCAGGAAGTCAGTGGGAAGTAATCTTGAGGAAATAAAAACAAAAACACAGAAACAGCCTCGCAGACTTCACACTATACTACAAAGCTTACAGTATTCAAAACAGCATGATACTGGCCAAACAAACAAAAAAAGAGACACATAGATCAGTGGTACAAAATGGAGAGCCCAGAAATAAGCCCACCTATTTATGGTCCATTAATCGACAACAAGGACTTCTCTAGTGGCTCAGAGGGTAAAGAGTGTGCCTGCAATGTGGGAGACCCAGGTTTGATCCCCAGGTCGGGAAGATCCCCTGGAGAAGGAAATGGCAACCCACTCCAGTACTCTTGCCTGGAAAATTCCATGGATGGAGGAGCCTGGTAAGCGCCAGTCCATGAAATCACTCCATTGAAAGGGCTTCCCCTGTGGCTCAGCTGATAAAGAATCTGCTGCAATGTGGGAGACCTGGGTTCAATCCCTGGGTTGGGAAGATCCCCTGGAGAAGGGAATGGCTCCCCAATCCAGTATTCTGGACTGGAGAATTCCATGGACTGTATAGTCCATGGGATTGCAAAGAATCGGACATGACTGAGTGACTTTCACTTCACTTCACTTCACAATCTACAACAAAGGAAGCAAGAATACACAGTTGAGAAAAGACAGTTTCCTCAAGAAGTGATGCCGAGAAACTGGACAACTACATGTTAAAGAATGATTAGAACATTACCTCATATCATATGCAAAAATAAACTCAAAATGGATTAAAGACCTAAACATTAAGAGCTTAAACCATTAAACTCCTAGAAGAGAATATAGGAAGAAGACTCTTTAGCATAAAACATAGCAGTTATTTGAGCGATCTGTCTCTGAAGGCAAAAGATATAAAAGCAAAAATAGATGAGCTATAATCAAACTTAAAGTATTGTGCACAGGAAAGGCAACCATAAACAAAACAAAAACACAAACTACAGAATGGGAGAAAATATTTGCATATGATGTAACTGATAACAGCTTAATATTCAAAATATATGCAACTCAATATCAGAAAATTAAACCACCTAATTAAAAAATGAGCAAGGACCTGAATAGACATATTTCCAAAGAAGACATATGGTTGGCCAATAGACACATGAAAAGATGCTCAATATTGTTAATTGTTAGAGAAATGCAAATCAAAACTATGATAAGGTACAAACACACACCAGTCAAAATGGCCATCATCAAAAAGTCTACAAATAATAAACACTAGAGAGGGTGTGGAGAAAAAGGAATACTCTACCCTATTGGAGGAAATGTAGATGTATACTGATGTTATGGAAAACAGCACCGAGGTTCCTCGAAAAACTGAAAATAAAGCTACCATATGATCCAGCAATTCCAAAACAAGTATGGAAGAAACAAAAATTCAGGAAGATATAAACACCCCAATGTCCATAGCATCATTATTTACAGTAGCCAAGATGTGGACACAGCCCAAATATCCATCAGCAGATGAATAAATGAAGAAGATGTGGTATGTGTGTGTGTGTGCGCGCTTGCTCATTCGTGTCGACTCTTTGAACCCCACGGACTGTAGGGCCTAACTCCTCCATCCATGGGATTTCCCAGGCAAAAATACTGGAGTGGGTTACCATTTCCTGCTCCAACCCAGGGATCAAACCTGTGTCTCTTGCGCCTCCTGCATTGGTAAGCAGATTCTTTACCGCTAGCTCCACTTGAGCAGACCCAATATGCAATGAAGCCCAATGGAATATTACCCAGCTCTAAAAAGGAATGATAAATTGCAATTTGCAGTAACATGGATGGTCTTAGTGAATATTATGCTTAGTGTCTAAAATAAGTCAGACAGAAAGACAAATACTATTTGTTATCATTTACATGTGGAATCGAAAAAATAAAATGAATGAGTGTAGCAAAATAAAACAGAGTCACGGATACAGAAAATAAACTAGTGATTACCAGTTAGGAGAGGGAAGGATGGAGGGGCAAGAAAGGGATAAGGGACCAAGAAATTCCCCGGTGGCTCAGATGGTAAAGAATCCCCCTGTAATGCGGGAGACCTGAATTTAATCCCTGGGCTGGAAGATCCCCTGGAGAAGGGAATGGCTACCCACTCCAGTATTCTGGCCCGGAGAATTCCATGGACAGAGGAGCCTGTCAGGCCATAGTTCATGAGATGGTTGGATGGAATCACTAGCTTGATAGACACCAGTTTGAGTAAGCTCTGGGAGTTGGTGATGGACAGGGAAGCCTTGTGTGCCGCAGTCCATGGGGTCGCAAAGAGTCAGACATGACCGAACGACTGAACTGAACTGATAATGTATACCTGAAAATAATATAATACTGTAAAGTAACTTTAGTTCAATAAATAAGTTTTAATGGACAAATTAAATAAAACCAGCTAGTTTTTATTTTTATTTAATTTAAAAATTAAATAAAAAAATCCAGCCTAGTGGGCTGGTTGGTTTTTTAAAAAATGAAAGGTGGAAGACACTTGGGAATGACTCACAAACGGGATGATGCAAGCTTCACCTCTCCTCTCTTTCATCTATTTCCTCATTTTGTCTTTCCCCTATGTCTTGTAAATCACCCTAAAATGTTGGGGAGCCTGCTATTAAATGGCAACAGCTGTGAGAAGACCTATATTTTGACCCTGGGTCTGCCTTGAGAGGTCATGCCTACTTACTGAACCAATTTCCTCATCTGCAAAATGGTCTGAATTATTCTCATCCCCTCTAAATGAGAAGTGCAGGGAGCTGGGAAGCTGATTTTCTAAACACTTCTTAAACCGTAAGTCCAGCACAAATGCACAGTCTCACTTATCTATCACAAAATCTTATTAAATGGTATCTTGCTTTGTTTGGTTTAGTTGTTCAGGACGGATTGTTTATCCTGATCTTGCATTCTGAGAGCTCACAGGAATTTTAAATCTAATTTGATTTCTCTGATTCTGGCTTTCCCTTGACTTCCTATTTCAAGAGCGAAACTAAAGGAGGATCTATTTCTCTTTGGTTTCAGGTTCTACCAGCGGGGCTTTTTTTGCATTCTGATTGCAAGTGCAGCCTAACAAAGCCATATTTAAACGCAGGGAAATGTCACTTACATGTTAAAAAGCTCACAGAAGCAAGTCTGTCTCTGCTGAATCTTTGAAGACGCTGCTTAATAAAAACGAGAGATCTTTCTGACGCTGTCCAACAGAACCTCCGGTAGATTTGTTCCGTGCATATTTTTGACGATAGAGATAAAAAGAGGGAAAAAGGCAGAGTGCATCACAACAATCATTTTTCATTACAGTCAGATATCTTCAAGCTTTAGTGCAATGGAGTCAACCAGAAAAGATTGGGTATTAATTATGAAGGTTCACTTCAATTTATCAGCAAAGGGTATCAAACAGGCCAAACACCACAGCCTTTCCTATAATTTATCTCTTCCTTGTAGGGAGGCATAGAGCAATGACTTGCAAATTGCTTCTTCTGCAAAAAGAAGGGAGAAAAACATACACACACAACACACAATTAAAAGCAGATAAGCATCAGGCAACATGTCACATTTTCAGCAGAAAGCCAAAAGTGGAGGTCTTAATCTTCGGGGTTGGTTTGCTGAGAGTACTCACTGATTCTTCCCTTGATGTGACTACTTAACTCCTATTAAAATTAATAGGGGTCAGGCTTGATCATCAAGGGAGAAAGGGCCTCCTGGCGCGTATAGGCTTCAAGTAATAAGGATTTGGTGATTACTATATTATTTGGCCATTCATTTTCAGATTATCTTGTAAGTGTATGCTCTTTGTGATCTCGTCCAATTATGAAGAATAACATGCCGTGTAGGATCTATTTTTATTAAAGCAATCTTCTTTTCTTAAGCATATAATTTAAGGGGGCATATTGATGGGATCTTAATGCAGAGACCTTGAAACTACGCCCCCCACACACATACACCAAATAAATCATGTTAGTTACCATTTCTAACCTAGGTGTGCTTTTGTGAGACCTCTGACCCAAAGATTTGGAGAGCATCAGCTCATAAAAAAAATTCAATTCAAGGGTAAATTTGCTTGAAAAAGTGGCATGAACATGTTGTTGAATGATAAATATGAAAAATCTGAGACAGCAATAGTTTCCCCCAAATGTCTAAGACACAGGTTCTGTTAAATGGGTGTAGGAAAATTACCAGCCTCAAGGTTATTCGAAAGAAGACCACATTTGTAAAAGTACTTGGAACAAATTGCCGTGGTATACAATATAAAGAACACCCAATGTCACAGACTCTGATCTGTGTAGTGAGGAGGATAAGTAAAAACAAGAGTCAGAATTCATCTGCAATTTTTTAAGTATACTTTTATACACTTGGAATTTCATCCATTAAGAATCTGAAAAACAACAATAAACATAAAAACACCAACAGCATCATTTAGTAGGAGAGAGGACATTTTTAAAGGCACAGGAATGAAAAGGGCATTTCTTTGAAACAAACAAAGTTACCACCAGGAAGCTGTACTGCATCTCGCTCTCTGATTTTTCTCTTTTGCTGCAGACGGGTGAAAATGACCTTGCAAACTACCTCTAACCTACAGGGAAGCATTCAGGAGCCTCTGAAATAGACCATCATGGCAGCTCAGTACCATGGATAGGATCAGTAATTCACAGGGACATTAACAATTAAGCAAGCAGGTGTGGTTGTATCTTTCTCCTCAAAATGCTGTGCTATGACCTAAGAATGAAAGAAAATGTTTTCAAAACATATATCTGAAAAGGGGTTAATATCCAAATATCCAAAATATAAAAGTAACTCATACAACTCAACAGCAGAAATAATCTTCACTATCATCATTACTTTACCAACAAAGGTCCATCTAGTCAAAGCTATGGTTTTTTTTTCCCAGTAGTCAGGTATGGATGTGAGAGTTGGACCATAAAGAAGGCTGAGCACGAAAGAACTGATGCTTTTGAACTGTGGTGTTGGAGAAGACTTGTGAGTCCGTTGGACTGCAAGGAGATCAAACCAGTCAATCCAAAAGGAAATCAATCCTGAATATTCATTGGAAGGACTGATGCTGAAGCTGAAGTTGCAATACTCTCACCACCAGATGCAACGAGCCATTGGAAAAGACTCTGATGCTGGGAAAGATTGAAAGCAGGAGGAGAAGGGGACGACAGAGGACGAGATGGTTGGATGGCATCACTGACTCAATGGACATGAGCTTGAGCAAACTCTGGGAGATGGTGAAGTAGAGGGAAGCCTGGTGTGCTGTAGTCCATGGAGCTGCAAAGAGTCAGGCAGGACTGAGTGACTGAATGACAATGATCATCATCTGATTAAAAAATGGGCAGAGGATTTGAACAGACACTTCTCCAAAGATGACATACAAATGGCCTGCAGACACATGGGAAGGTGTATCACATCACCAGTCATCAAGGGAATGTGAATCAAAATCACAATGAGATACCACCTAGCAGCTGTTAAGGGGACATACATATACCTGTTGATGACTCATGTTGATACATGGCAGAAACCAACTCAATATTGTAGTGCAACTATCCTCCAGTTAAAAATAAATAAGTGAATAAATGGAAATGAAACCGCTATCTCAAAAAGGTATCTGCATTTCATGTTCATTGCAGCACCATGACCAGTTGCTAAGCCATGGAAACAACCTAAAAGGACCACTGATTGATGAGTAGATAAAGAGAATATAGTGTATACATTCTTCTCTATAGTTTGAAAATACATTGCTAGGTATATCCAGGTTCAGGATTGTTATATCTTCCTAAAGACTCACTGTCATTTTAAACATTATCTAATAAAATTATTTTTCCCTAATGCTTTTTTTTGCCTCAAAGTCTGTTTTTTTCTGATATTAATATTGCTATTCCAGATTTCCTTGGCATTGTGCTTTTTAATGATTTTTTACAAATCTTTTTATTCTCAATATTTCTGTATCACTCCCTTTATGTGTGTCCCTTGTAAACAGAATACATGTGGAAGCTGTTTGCTTGTTTGTTTTATTTTAAAAGCTTTTCATTTTAAGATATTTGTAGGTTTACATGCAGGAGTAAGAGACAATTAAGACAGAACCCAAGAACTCTTCACCCAGTTTCACACAATATTAACATTTTGTAAAGCTATAGGCCAATATCACAACTCAGATATTGACATGGGTTCAGTCGAGATACAGAAAACTCCCATTACCCCAAAGGTGATAAGTGGCTAATATCCAAAATATAAAAGGAACTCATCAAACTCACTCTGCATAATTCCTTAGAGATGCATCCAGGTTGCTGTATGTACCAAAGGTTAGTTCTTGCTTTTTTCTTTCTTTTACTGAGTAGTATTACATAGAATATACATGAAGTGAAGTGAAAGTCACTCAGTCATGTCTGACTCTGTGACTGTAGAGACCATGGAATTCTCCAGGCAAGAACACTGGAGTGGGTAGCCTTTCCCTTCTCCAAGGGATCTTCCCAACCCAGGGATCGAACCCAGGTCTCCCACATTGCAGGTTGATTCTTTACCAGCTGAGCCACAAGGGAAGCCCTAGCATATACATACTAAAGTTTAACCATTCACTTATTGCAGGACATCTGGGTAATTTCCAGTTTTTAGCTACTATGAATAAAACTGCTATAAACATTTGTGTACAGATTTTTATGTGAACCTAAGTCTTCTTTTCTCTGGGATAAATCGCCCATGCATGTGATTGCTGGGTCATATGGTAGTTGCATGTTCAATTTTTAAGAAACTGCCAAACTGTTTTCTAGGGTGGCTGTACTGTTTTGCATTTCTGTTTAAATGGGACATTTAAGCAACATTTAAGTGATCCAGTTCCTCCATCTCCTCATCACCATTTGGTGTTCTCATTGTATTTTTTCTGTTTTATTTTTTTCTATTTTTAATTTTCTATTAAAGTATAGTTGAATTACAATGTTGTATTAGTCTCAGGTGGACAGCAAAGTGATTCATACACATTTTTTTTTTCTTTTTCAGATTCTTTTACATTATAGGTTGTTAAAAGATATTGAATATAATTCCTTGTGCTATACAGTAAGACCTTGTTGTTATCTATGACAGAGTGGAGGAATAAGTCAGGAGTTTGGGATTAAAAGATACACACTACCTTTTATTTTAGCCACTCTGATAGGTGTGTAGTGATATTTCATTAGGTTTTTAATTTGCATTTCCCTGATGGTTAATGATTCTGACATATTTTGATGTGCTTATTTGCTATTATGTGTATCTTTTTTGATGAAGTGCTCTTTATGTCTTCAAAGTTGTCCAATTGGTTTGTTTGTTGTTGAATTTTAAGAGTTCTTTATAAGTCCAGAAAAGAGTCCTTTATCACAGATATGTGATTTGCAAATATTTTCTCCCACTGTGTAGCTTGTCTTTTCATTCACTTAGCAGTGTCTTTGGCAGAAAATGGTTTTTCTAATTTTGATGAAGTCCTACTTACCAATTTTTTTCTTTTAGTAATTTTACAGTTGATCTTAAGTCTAAGAACTCTCTGCCTACCTTACATCCTGCAGATTTCTTTTCTCTTATATTTTTCTAAAGCTTTTATGATTGTACATGTAAATCCTTTAACCATTTTAATTTAATTTTTAGAAAGCATGAAACTTAGGTCAAGGGGTTCTTTTTTTAGTTTTTGTTTTTGTTTTTGCTGTTCTCTGTCTTTGGGTGCCCAACTGCTCCAAAACCGTTGTTTAAAAGGCTGTACTTCCCTCATTTAACTGGTTTTACATGTTTATTAAACATCATTGAACATATTTGTGTGGGCCAATATCTGAATCCTCTACTCTGCTCCATTTAATGTGTCTATTTCTCTATTTCCATTGATCTACGTGCCAACACCACAGCATCTTGCTTGCTATAGCTATGGAGTAAGTCCTGAAATTGGGTAGAATGATTATTCCCAATTTATTACCCTTTAAAAAATTGTTTCAGTTATTCTATTCCCTTTTCCATATACATTGCAGAAAAATCTTGTCTGTATCTACCCAAAAAATCTTGCTTGGGTTTTAACAAAAATTACATTAAATGTACATATCAATATGTGGATAACTGATAACTCCATTACTTTGTGGAGTCTTCCAGTCCATGAACACAGTATGTCTCTCCATTTATTTAAATTTCCTTTGATTTATTTTTTCAGTGTTATGTAGTTTTCAGCATACAAGTTCTATTCATGTTTTATTAGTTTTACACCTAAGTATTTCATCTTTCTGAAGGATTATAAATGGCATTATATTTTAAATTTTGCTCTCCATACATTCATTTCTAGTATATAGATATAGAATTAATTTGTCTATGTTTGTCTTACATCCTGTGACCTTGTTGAACCCACTATTTCTAGAAATATTTTGTAGATTCCTTGGGATTTTCTACTTAAATTCTTTATTTTTACATCTTTTTCCCTAATTCTTTTATTCTCAACAGCTCCATGTTATTATCTTTATGTATAACTCTGGAAGATTTTTACTCAATACATATCTTTCTTATAACTAGCCAAATTTAGTTCACTTATATTTATTGGGACTAACGACAAATTTAAGGTTAATCCAATAACTTTATTTTTTTTAATGTAGTGCAGGTTTTTTTTTAATTCTTTATTTTACCTTCTAATGCACTCATTGGGTTTTCTTTATTTTTTAATTCTCCCTTCTTTGATGGTTTATTCACATTTAAAATGCATATTTCATTTAACAAAATCTAGTCAACATGACCATTCTTAATATTACAAGAACCATAGAATATCTAATTCCCTCTCCCATCTTTCATGACATTGTGGTCTCACTTTTTAGTATCCTCTTATTTCTAAGCCCATTCAAATACATCCTTATGATAATTATTGTTTGCTATAAATCTATATGCAGAATAAATCTTTTTTGCCTAGTATTGTTGTTTACATCCCTACACATCTTGAATTCCAGCATCCTTCACCCATGTGTATACCCTCAGATAGCTCTTTTAGCAGGAGTCCCTAAGCAATATCTCTCACGAACATTGCTTGTCTGACCTGTCTTAACTTCACTCTTGAATCAGCATTTAGCTATGTCTAGAACTAGGTTGAGATTTATGTTCACTCAGTGCTTTGAGGATATTCTGTTGTCTTCTGGCTTTTGGTGTGGGAGACAAGAAGGCTGTTGTCAACCTAATTGTTCATCCTTTCCAGATAATCTGACTTTTCTCACTGGTTGCTTTAGAAATTGCCCTTGCCCTTTTCCAGTGTCACCGTATGTGCCTAGCTGTGGATTTATTTTCATTTCTACCTCCTGCTCACTCAGGGTGCTATCATCCAAGACTGACCACTACAAGAACTTCTTCTCTCAGTACCTTGAGTTTGATGCTTGAGTGAATTAACAGCATGGAGGACCCTTCTCTGAACCTGCCTTAAATAAAGCACCCTTGGAACTCATGCTAAGAGCAACTGGGAAGAGAAGATGAAACAATAGCCACAGAGAGGGCTTAGAAATCGAAGTCAACCTGCAGAAGAGGGAGGCATTCTTTGGCAAAATATACCCTGGTACTTTAACAGGACCCCCATCATTCACGGGGGATATGCCACTAAGAGTTCTTCCTTTGATCTTGGCTTAGACCCTTTTCTGTTTGACTCTGTATAGAAAGAAAGGCAAACAACATCATCTTCAAGCACCCTTGCACGGCTAACTTTCTAGAATGTATGTGGTCCCTCCAATTTCCTTCCAGGGCTGAACAGATCATTCTGTCTCTTCCCAGCTCACCTGGTACCAGCAACATGTAAGGCAGCCACTGTGTCTGTCTTATCATCAGATGCTTGGGTTCTGGCACACCTGCTGCCTTGCCTCCTCCCCCTGACTTCCATCTAAAGTGATGCTAAGGGTCCACATCTCGTTTCCTTGACAAAAATGTCAACAACATTATCATATGCATGTGTTGTACAGATAAGGGAAAGTCACTTTAAACAATCTGTTCCATTCACTTGGGTTTACCAGCTTTAGCCTTTATTTTTAATTCAGCAAAGCTGTGGTCTTTGTACTGCAGATGACATAGCCAATTCCAGTCACCAGCTAGGTGAGTGAGTCACCTTCCACCATGTAAGACTTTATCATTTTCTCAAGGAATTTCACCATCAATCAGAAGAAATGAGATTCTCCAATCTTCCAGGGAAAACAGGTCTTGCATGCTTTTGTATAAAAATCCCTTGCAAAACAATGAATTTGCAGCACCCAGCCTGGTTGGTCATTTGTGACATGTAAACCAGAGGTAGCTTTATTTCTGGAGTGCCTCAAGTTCCAGGGATCCCCAGGTGCCTCAGGGAAGAATCTGTCTGCCAATGCAGGAGACACAAGAGACTCAAGTTTCATCCCTGGGTCTGGAAGATCCTCTGGAGGAGGAAATGGCAACCCACTCCAGTATTCTTGCCTGGAGAATCCCACGGACAGAGGAGCCTGGCAGGCCACAGTCCACAGGGTCGCGAAGAGTCAGACATGACTGAAGTGACTTAACACACAAAATTGTCTACACTGGAGGTGACTGAGCAGAATTTGGACACCAGGTTTGCCTGAATCCAGAATCAGATTTTCAACCTCTGCCTGCATTTATCACCCGGGAACCAATGCGGGAAGAACCACTGTGTTCACTCTCCTGGTGCCGATCTGATTCCTTATGAGGCAGCGATTCTAGAGTCGATAACAGAGAGACATAAAGGCTGAGTCACCTGCCCGTTAGACTCCTAAGTTCAAACTTCCGACCACTGCATCAGACAGCTTGCAGGGCCATTCTCCTGTAAGAGATGCAGCAGGAAAGATAGACTTTTTTTAAAAAAAAAGAAGGAAAATGCCCCTAGATTAACAAAAATGAGTATTTTTACCACTTTAACGCAGAACAAGGTAAAGCGGAAATTAGCCATTTATTCTGCTTTTGAGGTGGATGAACAGCAGAGGTAACTAGGGTTCAAAAGGAAGGTTTGCTATTTTCTTAGGCACGCAGGTGAAAACAGGTGAACTTTGCAAATACATTGTATATCATGTAGGACTGCTCACGGAAGAGTTCTTCACGGCATTTCTGTGCTGTGTGCACCAACTTCAGGCCATGTGCCCCGTGCACACCTTCAAAGTAAAGTGAATACCTGTAACAGACAACCTCCATGGTTGTGTAGCAAAATAGACAAAAATGAGATTCGGGCAGGCAGAGCAAAGTACCTGGGAATTCCACTTTTAGGAATTTTTCCTCTGTATTATATGACCTATGCACAAGGCTGCTTGTTGTAGCTTTTCATGTGTGTGTGTAATAGTGAAAAATTGCTATGAAGCTAAATGAATTTCATTAAATTAATCACAGTGTGATGTAATAAAGGGCTTCCCAGGTGGCTCAGTGGTAAAGAATCCATCTGCTAATGCAGGAGAAGTGGGTTCAATCCCTGGGTCAGGAAGATGCCCTGAAGAAGGAAATGGCAACCCACTCTAGTATTCTTGCCTGGGAAATCCCATGGACAGAGGAGCCTGGCAGGCTATAGTCCATGGGGTCACAAAAGAGTCAGACACGGTTTAGCAACTAAACAACGGCAGTAACACGTAATATGAAATACCAGACAGCTTACAAAGATAGCTCCGACACAGAAAGGTTTCGGAAATCTATCGGTGAAAGTCAATTATGGAACAAAATGCATAGTTGAATTCCAGTTATGTAAAAAATTAAAATAAATCAGATACGTGTATACACATATACACGTATCTGATTTATTTTGATCTCTGGTTCAAGGGCAAACTGTGTTTCTAACATGATTTGGCCGTTAGAGACGGAGACCCTTTCTTATCGCAGCAACGGTTGGAAAACTTCAGCTGAGAACTATTTTACATCTCAATTACTCATGATTAATATAATCAGATGGAATCAATTAATAAAGTCAAAATATACAGAGCAGATTAAAATAGCACAACCAGCACACACAGTTACTCAGATATAAACAGAAGGGGAAGGAGACAGTGCACACACCTAGCAATGAACATTCGATAGTGATGTGAAAAGTAACTTGGCCAGGTTAATGACTGGTACATTATGCAGAACACAATCATTTTGCTGGGCGTACAGTATTTTACTTTAATAAGCATGTGGGACAACACGGACAAGGAGATAAGGTGAAACCACCAGAGTGGTCTCAGAACCTGGCAGTTAGAGAGAGAAGGAAGCAAGCATCCATCCATCCGTCCAGCAGTGGCTTCATTTCTGCAGCCCTTCAGAAAGCCAAGGGAATCTCATGCAATTGGAAATTTACTCTGATGAATTTTGGGGGTTTTCTGTATGGTTGGCTCAGGAATATAATGGTGAGCATACACCATCAATGGCCCTTGCTTTCAAGGGTGCAAAGTCTAGTGGGCTAGCGTGGCAGGGATACATGTTAATCAAATAGATACAAAAGTCCGTGTATAATCACGAACTGCGATGAAGAGGACAATGAAATTTGTTTGGAATGACAATGGTTAGAAATAAAAGATAGCATCCTTCCAAAATGATGTTTGACCTCAGACCTAAGAATGGATAGGAAAAAAATGCAATTAACAACAATAAACAAAGATGGGAAAGATAAAGTGAGAGTGGGGAAAGGGTAGAAATGTAAATGGGGGAAGAACATTCCAGGCACACAAAATAGAAAGTTCAAAGGTCTGTGAGACCTTTAGACTTACGTTTATCAACTCAGGGGGTTCGTACCACTCTCCAAGATGGGTCGTTGTTGCTGTTTAGCTGCTAAGTCACGGCCAATGAGTAGATAACTCTTAATTTTCTCATTTTGCAGGTACAAAGACTGAGGCGCAGAGAGATGAAGTCATTTGTCAGAGATGCACAGGGGAGATCCCGGCCGTTGCTCTGTCGGAGCTCAGCCCCGCCATCTGCTGTGTGACCCTGGCAAGTCACTTGCCCTCTCTGAGCCTCACTTCTCGCCTCCGTGAAAGGGAGCTGGCAGCGGAGATCACTAGTTTGCAGGAAGTCTTGCTCTTGCACTTGGAGGCTCTGGCAGGAAAGCATACCACTCTCTGGCATGAGGGTCCTGGAGGAAGGTTCCGGTTGTTTCATCAGGAGCCTACATTCATAGGACCAGCACTGGGGAGTGCAGCCTGGTGCCTTACGCAGCCCTTGAGACGAGCACGTGATTTCATTCTCAGGCAAGGCTGCACAGGCCCACTTGCAGACAGAGATGAGAAAAGTCCACGGCTACTCCAGGATCGCGCTGCTAGGATTGTGTGTGTGCACGCGTGTGCATAGTCGTTCAGCCTCACCCGACTCCTTTTGACCCAAGGGATTGTAGCCTGCTAGGCTTCTCAGTCCACGAGGTTCTCCAGGCAAAAATACAGGAGTGGGGTGCCATGCTCTCCTCCAGGGATCTTCCCCACCCAGGGATCGAACCCGTGTCTCCTGTGGACCAGGTCTGAGCAGTTCTGCAGGCCACCATGGCCACCACGTCCCTTTTTGAAGCATCAGCGGGGACAAGGTGCTTCCTGGGACTTCACCCAGAGCACTGCCTCCGGGCCAAGCATCTGGGGCAGGGCTGTACCTGCCAGAGGAACGGGCACCTTGTCACATCCAGACAAGCTACGGTCCTGCCACATGTTCATTTTCTCCCAGCAAAGCCACCCTGAGGGCCTGCTTTGCTGGAGTGAGATGGGTGTCCCCCAAGAGTCACTGCATTTGGATGAAAAGGGGAGACTCTCTTTGGTCTTCCCTGGGCCAACGTTCTTGCCAAGTACATGTGGCATGAGTCTTTCAAGCAAATGAATGACATTCCATCCCTCTCACTTTATCACCAGTGGGTAGCAAGGCCTGGGAGCTCCAAGTGGAGAAATGACCCTCCAGATACAGTGAGGAAATGGGTCCAGGGGTCTCTGAGCCATAGAGGAAGCATCCAGGTGGAAATGCACGTGCTCAGGGCAATATAGACAACTGTGGGCCAATGTCCACCACTTTACCCAGTGCGTCTCTTTCCAAGGTGCAAAAGGAGGAGGTATATGCAATGATGCCCACTGTCAGAGAGAAAGGTACACCCATTCATCCTCTCTGAATGAAAAGATAAAGGAACGGGAATCAGAATCCCTCACAAAGGGAGGTGTGACCAATGCCCTGGGTGGGTCAGCAGAGGGGACGGTGGTTAACTGTGTGGACCCTGGGCCAGACTGCAGGGTTCAGGTGATCAAAACTCCCATTTCTTGCTCAGCTAGCTCTGTGACTGGTCAAGTCACCCACTACCATCAGCTTCTGTTTCCTAAACTTCAAAACGCATTCCTAGCGATCACTTTACAGAATTGTTCTTCAACTCCAGTGGTGGAAATCAAGCAGTCTTGGTACCCATCTAGCATGTTACCTAGCAGTTATTACCTCTTGCCATTTGCCATGGTGTATGGATGCAACAGGTCAGTTCAGTCCCCCAGTCATGTCCAACTCTTTGTGACCCCATGAACCATAGCATGCCAAGTTTCCCTGTCCATGGATATGACAGTTGGACCATAAAGAAGGCTGAGTGCCAAAGAATTGATGCTTTTGAACTGTGGTGCTGGAGAAGACTCCTGAGAATCCCTTGAACAGCAAGGAGATCAAATCAGTCAATCCTAGAAGAAATCAACCCTGAATATTCATTAGAAGGTGAAGCTCCAATATTTTGGCCACCTGATGTGAAGAGCTGACTCATTGAGAAAGATTCTGATGCTGGGAAAGATTGAGGGCAGGAGGAGAAGGGGGTGACAGAGGATGAGATGGTTGGATGGTATCACCAACTCAATGAGCATGAGTTTGAGCAAACTCTGGGAGTTAGTGAAGGACGGGGAAGCCTAGCGTGCTGCAGTCCACAGGGTCACAAAGAGTCAGACACAACTGAGCAACTGAACAACAGTAACAACCCTGTCCCCACCAAAGTAAATGACCAACTGGAAAACGCTTTTATTGTTGTTCAGTCATTCAATCATGTCTGACTGTCTCAAACCCAAATGACCACTCACCAGAACATCCTTCTTTTTCTTTCAAATTATGAAAGCCAGGTTTGTGAATCAGTGTCCATGTTGCTTCTTCCAGGAAGCCTCCCTTGGATGTCCTACCCTGGTCTTAAGGACTCCTCTCTGGAATCCTCTGGAATCTCTATTGTGGCATTTATCACTATGTATCATATCTAGCTTACGACTTACCTGCTCTTTTATGGAGAGTGAGAATTTTGCATTAAGAAATTACATTTGATTAAGTTCTGTCTCTATAGTGTTCAGGGCAGTAGTAATGCTATAAATAGCGATTTGATGACTGTGTAATGAAGGAAATAGCCCCCACAGATACATTATTGAAGCAGGAGGAAAACAGGCCCAATCAATGAACTCTGAGCTCTAGCTACACAATTGCATGAGCTCCTAGGCAAGTCATTTTAGGAAATGCAAAGTGCTAAGAAAATTGAAAGACCACAGAACTGCAAAAAAAAAAAAATGGTAATAATTCACAGTTGCAGAAGTGCTTGTCACAGAAACAGCCAGCACAAACGAGGCACTGTGGGTTAGCCACGGTAGACTTGGGTCCAAATCTGAAAGACTGCAGGTATGGGCACTGCCCCTTTGGCTTCACAGATGGGCAGGACCCTTGAGGGCAGCACTGGGCCCCATGGTCACCTCACTGGTCTCAGCTTCCACATATAACAAGCCAGCATCTGCTGCGTTTTCTTCTGTACCTTTAAGTCAACCTTGGGGGAGCTGATTGAAAAGTTGGAAGTAGGTTTCAGGGTCACTAGATATTCATGGCAATGAATTCTCATAAAACAGAAAGAAAGAAATAGTTGCAGATCCTTTTAATCTGCCTCTCACCAGCATCGCTTTGCTCAAAAGTTCTGCAGGTAGAGGCTGGGGCGCTGGAATTTAGGTCAATGACATTCATGCCGCCTCTTAGAATCTTTCTGCAGCAAGCGCATGATTTCCAGCTATGACTGTGGATCTCGCCAGCAGTGAAGTGACTGTAAAGGCTTCTACCCTGTTTGTTTATAATTCTTAACAATGGGCTTTTGGGGAAGGAGGGACCGACGTTGCAAACGCTCTGACGAGCAGCGCGGAGCAGGCGCACGATGCCACCTGAATAATGCATGCCCACTTTGTGTGTGTACCCGCCACGGGCCCGAATGCAGGATCATGCCGCCGAAGGCTTTGAAACACCTGCTCTGAACAGCTCTGATGACAGCCAAGAGTCCAGATAAGATCTGAGCTCTGCCTCCTCCCCGCCACCCGATTCGCAGGGCCGCCCCCATTTCCCTTTTTGCATTTAAAATAAGCTCTGAGACTAAGCCACGGAGAGATGCTGTCAAAGACACTGCCGGCTTGCGTGTGGTTCTCCGTCCTTTCTCGTGGAGCCCCACCCGGTTCTCATACCTGCGTGGACAAGGCAAGGACAGCCTCCCGAGAGCCTGCCCCGTCCGTGTCCCCCGAGTCACCCTCCACGCAGAGGCACCTGGTAGCATCTTTCTAACAAAAAAGGCCACCCGGGGCTGATGCAGCCGCAGAGGCAAAGAGCTTTGATTTCAGACACATCACACTCCCTCCGCGAGTGTGCGCCAATCTGGCTTGATACCTTTTAGTGGCTTCCCTTGACCGTTTGTCTCCATGGTGTATTCAACCTTCCTAGCTTGGCACGGAAGACCTCTCATGACCTGTGTATCCACAGCCACACAGCCCCCTGGTCTCACCCAGGCACTGGACTTCAGCCACCCCACCCTGAGTTTCTCTCTTGTCCCACGTGCATCCTCTTACCTGCTCCTCCTGTATCTGTCATTCTTCTGATCCATCAACCCTGGCAGCAGCCACCACCACAACAATAAAACAGTGGTCAATACTCACGATTGCATATGCATCAATATGCATACTCAATATGCATATTCCTTTATTGAACCCTCAAAACCACACTTTGAGGCATGTAGATTTCTTAACTCCGTCTCGAGGAAGCCCAGTGAGCCTCAGGGTGAGACCATTTCTCCTCCAAGGTCACACAGCCAGACGGTCAGCAGATGCAAGGGGCAAAGCCAACTTTCGTGGCCATTTGCTTGACCCTGAGCTTCATCAGATCTTTACCTTGGCTTAAAAATTGTCCAAGTTCCAGCAACTCTAAAATGCCAAATCTGTGCTAGGTCCCTCCCCACTTAAAATTCCCCCTCTGCCTCCTTTTTAAACAAGTGGAGATGGTCTCTCTCACCATGAACCTCCCTTAAACCCCCCCTTCTAGAATCGAAAGATAGAAGTCTATCTGCCTCCCACATCTACAGTGTACTCATCAAAATTGGAGTAATTTCCATCATCATACACCCACCTTATACTACATTATGACTATATATGAATAATTGGTTCAATCCCTGGGTCGGGAAGATCCCCTGGAGGAGGAAATGGCAACCCACTCCAGTATTCTTGCCCAGAGAATCCCGCAGACAGAGGAGCCTGGTGGGCTACAGTCCACAGGGTCACAAAGTCAGACACAACTGAAGCGCCTGAGCAAGCAAGCACACATGAATGATTACTGGATTGGCCAAAATGTTTATTCAGGTTTCTCTGTAAGATGTCAGAAAAACTAGATTGAATGTTTAGCCAACCCAATACTTTTTCCCAAAGTGTATATAAACTATAAAAAGTAAAAATACAACAGAACGCCTGTACAACTCACCCAATTTAACACCTTATCCTGACACCTCCTGTCGTCAGCTGGAACAACTCATCTGTCTTTTTTTTTTTTTTAATTTATTTTTTATTGAAAGATAATTGCTTTACAGAATTTTGTTGTTTTCTGTCAAACCTCAACATGAATCAGCCATAGGTATACATATATCCCCTCCCTTTTGAACCTTGCTCCCATCTCCCACTTCAACCCCCCTCAGAATGGAAGAAAATAATAGCAAATGAAACAACTGACAAAGGATCAATTTCTAAAATATGCAAGCAGCTCATACAACTCAATGCAGAAAAGCAAACAACCCAATAAAAAAGCGGGGAAAAGACCTAAACAGACATTTCTCCAAAGAAGACATACAGATGGCTAACAAATACATGAAAAGATGCTCAACATTGCTCATTGTTAGAGAAATGCAAATCAAAACTACAATGAGATACCACCTCACACCAGTCAGAATGGCCATCATCAAAAAAATCTAAAAATAGGAAATGCTGGAGAGGGTGTGGAGAAAAGGGAATGCTCTTGCACTGTTGATGGGAATGTAAATGGCTACAGCCACTGTGGAAGAGGGTATGGAGATTCCTTAAAAAACTAGGAATAAAAGCATCGTATGACCGAGCAATTCCACTCCTAGGCATATACCCTGAGGAAACCAAAATTGAAAGAGACACATGTATCCCATTGTTCATTGCAGCACTATTTGCAATAGCTAGAACATGGACGCAACCTAGATGTCCATCAACAGATGAATGGATAAAGAAGTTGTGGTACATATACACAATGGAATATTACTCAGCCATAAAAAAGAACACATTTGAGTCAGTTCTGATGAAGTGGATGGACCTCATCTGTCTTTTCATCACTTCCTTATTTTCTATAGGGCTTTACCATTTGCGTGCAAATTAAGGTTCATTGTTGCATGTTTTTGAGTTTCTTATGAGTGGAATCATCCTGAATGGGCTCTCTGGACAATATGATATTTGCAGAGGTTGTGGCCTGTCTGTTGTGCATTTTTAGCTCCTTATTTTTTCTGAGGTTCATGCTTGTTGTTATGGTTCCCTGTGCTTTATGTTCACTGCTGAACAAGCTTCTGTTGTGTGACCAGGACAGGATGTCCTTATTAGTCTGCTCTGAGTGTGTATTTGGTTGCTTGCCAGTGTTTTGGTAGGTCAAGCTTCTACGGACTGATTATTCCAGCTCTTCATACATAGAGAACTCTAGGGTGTATCCCAAGAGAGGAAAAAAGTGTTGGGTTTATGGTGTATACTTTTTCTTCCTATTTATTTACTTTTTTATTTTATATTGGAGTATAGTTGACTGGGGCTTCCCTGGTGGCTCAGTCGGTAAAGAATCTGCCCGCAATGCAGGAGACATGGGTTCCATCCCTGGGAACATCCCCTGGAGGAGGGCATGGCAACCCACTCCAGTATTCCTTCCTGGAGAATCCCATGGACAGAGGAGCCTGCTGGGCTGCAGTCCATGTGGTCTCAGAGTCAGACACGACTAAGCGACTAAGCACAGCACAGCACAACCCATAGTTGACTGACAATGCTGTGTTGGTTTCAGGTGTACAACAAAGTAATTTAATTATACAAGGATCTGTTCTTTTCAAATGCTTTTCCCAGTTAGGCTATTACAGAATATTGAGCAGAGTTGTTAATAGATAATGGTAAATTGCTTTGTGAAGCAGTTTTACCAATTTTCACCCTCTTGAAAAATGTAAGAGTCTCCTTTGCTCCCTGTCATTTTGAAAATTTATTATGATCAATTATTTGAATTTTTGCCCTTCCGGTGGGTATGAAATAGTATCTCATTATTATTCTAATTTTTATTCCCCTGTTTACCAGTACACATCTCCTCCTGTGTCACTGGCCATTTGAAGTTCTGGTTTGGGGAAATGTCTGTGTAAATCTTTTGACCATTTTTCTATTAGGTCACTTGTGTTTTATTTATTATATATATATATTTTTTTACAGATTTGTGGAGTTTCTTTATCCTGTATAATAATCATTTTCAATTATATGTTATAAATATCTTTTCCATTTTTAAAGATTTCCCTTTATTTTTCTGTTTTCTGTATTTATTCCTTTTCTTTCATGGATTTTGCATTTTGTGACTTATTTAAGAACACTCTTCACATGAATTCATTTAATACATTATCCTATGTTTTCTTTTACATTTATAATTTTGCCTTTCACATGTAAGTATTTTTTAACCTGAAGCTCACTTTTATCTATTAATATATTGTGATATAGAGTTCACATTTTTCTTTCAGATTATAAATTTTTCTCCACTGTGTATTTAAAATGTGTTATTTTCCACTGACCTGTTATGCTACTTCTGCACACAAAATAAACACATATACACAAGCATACACACACATACTCCCATATTTCTGACTCTTAATCTGTTTCATTGGTTGGTTTGGATAACCTAGGAACAAAATCATCCTGCCTTAATTAACTATCATTAAAGTAATTGCTGATATATGCAAAAACCAGCAAACCAACTTTGTTCTTCTCATTCAAGAGGATCCCCCTTTACCTGCCATTTGCAATTTCATATAGACTTTAGAATCAGCCTGTCAAATTCTATACACATATCCCCATATCCACATACCCACAAAACCTGGTCTTCAAATTATAGTGACTTTATAGACCAATTTGGAGAAGTTATCATATGTATCACATTGAATCTTCTAATCTGTAGATCCATGTTATTTCAATTTCTATAGATTTTCTCATAACTGTTTTTCTACTTTTCTTCATTAAGAGTTTAAATATATTTTGCTAGATATATTCTTAAATTCCTTATATTCTTGATTTTATTAATAATAATATATCTATAAAATTACATTATCTACTTATTGTCTGTGCATAAGCATGTCATTGAGTTTTGTAGATTGAATTTGGAAATTTTACTAAATTCTTCTACTAATTTTCATTCCTGAAAGTTATCCTACTTGGACATAATGAATGATCCTTGTGATATAAGTGGTATTCTGTTTGCTGGTATTTTATTTAGGATTTTTTCATGTATGTTCACATGGAAATTGGCCTATAATTTTTATTTTCATAAAATGTGGGATTTTGGTATTGAGGTTACTCTGGTCCCAAAATTTGTTGAGGTGTGTTCCCTTCTACTCCCTAATCTGTAATAATTTATGTAAAGTTGAGTTACTTGTTACCTGATTCTTTGGTAAAGCTTGTTGATGAAAACTTCTAGGCCTGGAGTGTTTAGGGGGAGAGGGAAGATTTTTTTTAATTTGAACAAATTTCCTTACTCATTATAGAGCTATTCATATTTTGTTTAATTCTTTTTGAATCAGTTTAGTAAATCATATTTTTCTAAGAATGTTTCCATTGTACTTGAAAGTTAAAATTTATCACTGTGAAATTGTTTATAATATCCTTATTATCATTTCAATGTCTTCAGCTTAGTAGTAATATATCCTTTCTCTTTCACTCTTACTTCTCTTTACTCTCTTCTTTCTGTATCATTTTTATTTTCTTTTTCTCCTCAAATATCAGGCTTTTACTCTGTCAACTCTCTCTATGCCATCCATTTTAATTTTACTTTTTTACTCTTTTTTGCAAATATAATTTCCTTTTTGTAATTTCTTCTCTCTATTATGGTGTGATTTTTAACCTCCTAAATTGGAGAACAATTTCATTAGCTTTTTAACTTTTTATCTTTTATAGAATAATCTTCTATATTTAAAAGGAAATATAAAATTTTCCTCTACATACTGCATTAGCTTTATCACACATATTTTGAAAGTTTTCAAATTAATATTCAGTTCTAAATATTTCTAATTTCCATTATAATCACTCCTTTAATGTATGAGTTGTTTAAAATTGTATCAAATAATTGATAATAATAAATTTTCAAAATGACAGGGAGCAAAGGAGACTCTTACATTTTTCAAGAGGGTGAAAATTGGTAAAACTGCTTTGCAAAGCAATTTACCATTATCTATTAACAACTCTGCTCAATATTCTGTAATAGCCTAACTGGGAAAAGCATTTGAAAAGAACAGATCCTTGTATAATTAAATTACTTTGTTGTACACCTGAAACCAACACAGCATTGTCAGTCAACTATGGGTTGTGCTGTGCTGTGCTTAGTCGTGTCTGACTCTGAGACCACATGGACTGCAGCCCAGCAGGCTCCTCTGTCCATGGGATTCTCCAGGAAGGAATACTGGAGTGGGTTGCCATGCCCTCCTCCAGGGGATGTTCCCAGGGATGGAACCCATGTCTCCTGTATTGCGGGCAGATTCTTTACCGACTGAGCCACCAGGGAAGCCCCAGTCAACTATACTCCAATATAAAATAAAAAAGTAAATAAATAGGAAGAAAAAGTATACACCATAAACCCAACACTTTTTTCCTCTCTTGGGATACACCCTCTCTTGGGATACACATCCATGTGGCAAAATTTTATTCATTGTTTTATGAGTTTTTCTGCCTTACTTAAATATGTGAATGGTTCAAATATTTAAAGAGAAAGGCATCAACATTTTCCCTTGAGCAGTATCTCTCCATTTCTTGGATTAAATCTACTAGTGATATCCCAGTGCCTTCTATGTCTTATCATTATTCTCTACAATTGCAAATATGGCCATAATTTCTGTCAGTAATGGGATTGTGCAGCTTGAGTGTCTGTGCTTAACTAGTCATCAAGAAGTCTTGATTTCACTGTGATATCAAAAAGGGCTTTATTGAAATTCTATTAGTCATAGTTAGCAATAGTGATAGTTGATGTTTAGTGAGGATTCCCCAAGAGCCAGAGACTACGCTAAGAAGTAAAAGTGTGCTAACGCAATTCATCACTGCAGCAGCCCTTCACAGAGAGGACTGTTTTCTTTTTTAAACTAAAGTCATGCAATCTAGTAAATGGTGATTCCAAAATTCACACCCAAGCCAACTAGCCCCCAAAGTCCATGCTTTGAACCACTATATAATGTTTTACTGTTTTCCTGATCTGATTTCAAGAATTTAGTTTTCATTTAAACATACAGTGTTATTTAAGGTGAATATCTCTGATTCTAAAAATATTTTAATACAGGCAATTCTATTTGTGTTAACTATAAAACTTGACATTTACTGAATATTTTTATTTTACATAACCTATTTGAAATCTTGCTACAGTTTTTGAGGTGGTGTAACAGCCTTGTTTACAAGGATAGAGACTGAGATTTGACAAGGTCAAGTAACTTGCCTAGGTTACAGAATGGTAATTCAGCAACAGCTCAACAAACTTCTGTTTTACACCTACATCAGGCACACGATAGATTTAGTCACCATGGAGATAAAAGAAAGGTCAAGCTATTGTAGAAGCTCAGAGATCCACCGGCAGAGGGATGGGGGACCCAGAAAGCTACTTGAGCAGTTCGCACTTGAGCTGAGTCTTGTAGAAGGAGGAGAAATTATCCAATAGAAGTTGTGGTTGGATATATGTTGGCATAAGTCAGTAAGAGACAGAAAGATGTTGCTACCTAAAGGACCAACATAAGACATAAAGACATGAAATAGCGTATTAGTCGCTCAGTCATGTCTGATTCTTTGCAGCCCCTGGACTGTAGCCCGCCAGGGTCCTCTGCCCATGGGATTCTCCAGGCAAGAATACTGGAGCGGGAAACCATTCCTTTCTCCAGGGGATCTTCCCAACCCAGGATGGTATTTAGTCAAAAGTGAATTTTTTCCACTTAAGATAAAATATGAGACAAGGAGTTCCAGATAAGCTTGATGAACCAGGTCACTTCATCCAGGTCACAGTAAGGAGTTTAGCCTTTATCACAGGGGTAATCCAGAACCAAAGAAATTTTATAAGCAGTATTTGTATGGACTTTCTTTAAGAAAAATATATATATAATCATGAATATTCAGTTGGATATAAAAATAAATATTTATTTAACATGAGAAAGAAGGGACATTGGAAGGAGCCCTGCAAGTAAGGAGCCGTGAACATCATCAGCTGCTTGGTCAGTGGTCCCTGTGATAAAATAAGAAATAGGCAAGAGTTTTAGGTTTTAGGGTGCTCCTTGGTGAATTTTTCTAGGCTTCTCTTATTTTGCTACATTATGGTAGCAATATAAGGAGTGACTTGAGGAAGACAAATTGGGGAGACTGCCTAGAAAAGTTTTCCATAGTTCCTCTGAATCCATGTAAATCTGAACCAAGTCATCATGGGCTAGAATGGGAGAGGAGTGTAGGTTAAGAATTATTTCAGAGATTAATTAACAGGATTAATTAACAGGATTTAGTCAGTGGTTCTTTCTATGAGGAAAGTTAATGGCAACTATCATATTCTGGATTGAGTGCCTGAATGGATGGGTGGAAAGCGGTAGGTATCACTCACTGAGATAAGGAATTGGGGAGGACAACTGAGTTTGAAGTATCCTCAGGACATCCAAACTGAGAGACCCAGGAGGTACAGGGGTCAGGAGCTCAGGGGAAATCCTGGGGCAAGAGGCACAGATCTGGGGCTGAACGTGCATGGAGCACTGAACGCCATGAGCATTTGGAGTGAGAAGAGAAACAGGGCTGGCTGGCAGAGGAAGCAAGTCACAGACAAAGCTGAAGAGGAGTAGTCAGAGAAGCTAAAGTGGTGAGGACCATCAAGGAAGAAAAAAAGAAGATATTTCAACAGAGAGTGATCAACAGCATCGAAGGCCCACCATCCCCCAGAGGCCACCTAAGTTGGATACTGGAATGTGTCCACTGGGCTTATGTGAGAGTCATTTCACACACACGCTTACTGCTCTTCTCATAAGATCACCATGATTTACAAAGAATTATACATTTATTTTTCTGGGCTCCAAAATCACTGCTGATGGTGATTGCAGCCATGAAATTGAAAGATGCTTACTCCTTGGAAGGAAAGTGATGACCAACCTAGACAGTATATTGAAAAGCAGAGACATTATTTTGTCAACAAAGGTCCATCTAGTCAAGGCTATTGTTTTTCCAGTGGTCATGTATGGATGTGAGAGTTGGACTGTGAAGAAAGCTGAGCACCGAAAAATTGATGCTTTTGAACTGTGGTATTGGAGAAGACTCTTGAGAGTCCCTTGGACTGCAAGGAGATCCAACCAGTCCATCCTAAAGGAGATCAGTCCTGGGTGTTCATTGGAAGGACTGATGTTGAAGCTGAGACTCCAATACTTTGGCCACCTGATGTGAAGAACTGACTCATTGGAAAAGACCCTGATGCTGGGAAAGATTGAGGACAGGAGGAGAAAGGGATGACAGAGGATGAGATGGTTGGATGCCATCACCGATTCAATGGACATGAGTTTGGGTAGGCTCCGGGAGTTGGTGATGGACAGGGAGGCCTGGCGTGCTGTGGTTCTTGGGGTCACAAAGAGTCGGACACGACTGAGCAACTGAACTGAACTGATACATTTCACGGTGTGGTTTTAAAAGATGTCCTATTAGTTATCTATGACTACACAAAAATTCATTACAAACTGAATTACCCAAAACAGCACACATTTATCATCTCAGTTTCAGTAAGTCAGAAGTCTAGGTCCAACTCAATGGGGGCTCCTGCTGCAAGGTCTCACAAGACTGCAGTCAGATGTCCAGGGCTGCGGTCTCATCCATCGAAGCTTGTCTAGAGAAGGATCTGCCTCCAAGCTCTCATGGCATGTTAGCAGCATCCAGTTTCTTATAGGTTGTCAGACTATCAGCCCTGGTTTCTTGCTGGATGTTGGCTGGAGGCTGTCCACAACCCCGTAAGCCAGCTTGCCATACGGCAACTTGCTTCTTCAAAGCCAGCAAATGGACTGTCTCCCAGAAAGACAGACATTTCAGTCTTATAATGAAATCATAGGAGTGGTGTCCCACCATCTTCGTGGTTTTCTTTTGGTTTGAAGCAAGTCACAGGTCCCACCCACACTCAAAAATGGGGATCACTCGAGAATGTAAATGCCAGGAGGTGGGAATCATGGATGTTGCCTCAGATCCTGTTTGTCACAGATATCCTCATAATATTTACCCTACCTTCTTATATAACCTCCTGTCAGCTGTCAGTCTTTAAGGCCAATCACTGCCATTATTAGTTTGTACCTGGAGAATTGGGTCACTGGCCAAACTTGCCTCTAATGCAAAACTCAAATCTTATCTGGATTTTTAAAAAATATATATTTATTTATTTGTTTGGCTGTGCTGTGTCTCAGTTGTGACACAGGGGATCTTTGGTCTTCCTTGCAGCATGTGGGTTCTTTAGCCACGGCATGCAGGATCTTTTCTGCGGCATTTTTAAATGGCTCCAATTATTCACACATGGCCACTGGCAGTACACACTCCTATTTCTTATCTGAGTTTCTCTGGACACATTTCTTCCCTCTTCTGAACTCCAGTTTCTTTCTCTCAAATAGGGGATAACAGTCGTTCATCCCCAAGATGTTGTCAGGTTCCAGAATTAATCACTGTGATTCACATAAATCGCTTAGCGCAGTGCCCGATCCACAGAACTTGGTCCTTGGTAGCCATTTCCTTTTTCTGCTAATAAAAGAACAAAAATGAATGGAAGGCAAAATGGGTGTCATGTTTATCCCTGTGAAGTACTATTTCAGGGAAGGGGAAAAGCTATGAGCATGGAAGATTAATGGTGATTACCCACTGCCATGTGACTTAGGGGGGAAAAAATGCAATGCAATCTAAGAATTTAAATGTTAACAAATGCTGCAGGCTTAACCACGAAGTCCTTCAACTGGTTTTTCCCCTTCAACTCTGTGTATTATTAAATACTCTTTTTTAAGTTGAGTTCCTCCAGGCTGACATACAAATGGAAAGTTTTGGCCATTTCTAAATTAAACCTCTGTTTTTCATAACAAAGTTCAAGGCGGAAATGCTGAAGAAGAGAGTAACTTGGGTTGTCTCCATTTCAGAAGTCCAAACCAAGCTGGCTGGGTAACAGAAACACTCATCAAGAGGGGGATTATATTCACTACATACACACATCCATTACATGTGTACGTACAAACAGCCATTACATGTGTACATACACACAGCCGTTACATGTGCATGTAGACACATACTTTACATGTGTACATGTATACATTACATATGTACATACATACATTACATATGGAGAATTTATGGACCCAATTTCATTTGTATTCTTATAAGTATATAGATTCTTAAGAGCAGGCCTGGAGAATATGGTTTCAGATAAGATGAAAACCAGTCTTTGAATATTCATGTAATATTGACTACATAATTGGAGACATTTTAAAATCCAAATAAAAACTGAGTTTTCCATTAGAGGCAAGGTTGACCCTGGAGGTGGTTCAGCAATCCAGTCTTCACATACTCATAATCTTCAGAGTGTAAGTAGAACTATCTTGATTTTTTTAATTGATGACTTATAATTAATGTCATTATTTTTAAGACCTGAATTCTCAATTATAGCTGGCTGGATGCCTACAGAGGAGCAAATAAAAGAATCTTTTTAAGGGGGTCCTCAAATCCATATGCACAAAAATCATTGTCATTTTTATTTTTATTTAGTTCCAATAAAATTGTGCACAGAACATAATTTGTCACTTCTGCAACTAAGTATTTATCCATCAGCCCCTGTGTCTCAGTGCCAGGGGTAAGTGTTTAAATCTACTACCTTATTTAGTGTACACAACAGCCCAGGAGGCTTTGGGCCCACTAATAACAGCCCACTCTCCTTATTCCCATTTTATTGGGAATAAGTAAAGGAAACTGAAGCCCTGAAAGTACAAGCAGCTGCTTTAGGGTCACCATCTTACAAAGAGGCAAATCTGAAACCTAAAGCCAACTCTCTCCAACTGCAAAGCACTTAGTATTTCTAGTAAATTCAGACTAGCTTCATTATATCATTTGAGAAGTGCTTCTTAAAGGTATAACTCACTATTACGTGGGATCCACAGACCATTTCCATTTTGTGTGAGATGATCACCGTCAAAATAATTAGGAACATTAGTTGAGGGCATTTCTCCACTAATGATGTACCCTAAGGTTGAAATATAGTCTGTATTTTTAACAAATCACCTCTCCAAGGGTTCTCCAATTTCAGCAATAATTCTGTATACAGTTAAGTCCCCTACATATGAACTTTCAAGTTGCAAGCTTTCAAAGATGCGACTGTAAGCTTGCATGTTCCATCATGTAAGTTCACGTCTCTGGCATGCATTGTCATGTGCGTGTCTCCTCTGTAAGTGGTTGTGGTTCTGAGTATCTGACTGTACAGAGTTATATAGAGTGCAGCAGTACGGTATCTTTATTTCAAGCCCAGGATGTCCGGAACCAAGTGTGAAAGCAGTGGTAACATAGCTGGCACTGCTCTAGCAATGCTCTATGGTATTGTACAGTGACACTTCAAATGTTTATTTGTTGTGTTTGTTTTTTTGTGTGTGCATTATTTGTTCAAGAAGCATTATAAATCTATTACAGTACAGTACTATATAGCCAATTGCACTAGTTGGACACCTAGGCTATCTTTGTTGAACTTACATACAAACTGGACTTACCAATGTGCTCTCAGAATAGAATTTGTTCGTATGTAGGAGAATTACCAAAATCACTGCAGATGGTGACTGCAGCCATGAAATTAAAAGACGCTTACTCCTTGGAAGGAAAGTTATGACCAACCTAGACAGCTCATTAAAAAGCAGAGACATTACTTTGCCAACAAAGGTCTGTCTGGTCAAGGCTATGGTTTTTCCAGTGGTCATGTATGGATGTGAGAGTTGGACTGTGAAGAAAGCTGAGCGCCGAAAAATTGATGCTTTTGAACTGTGGTGTTGGAGAAGACTCTTGAGAGTCCCTTGGACTGCAAGGGGATCCAACCAGTCCATCCTAAAGGAGATCAGTCCTGGGTGTTCATTGGACAGACTGATGCTGAAGGTGAAACTCCAATACTTTGGCCACCTCATGCGAAGAGTTGACTCATTGGCAAAGACCCTGATGCTGGTAGGGATTGGGGGCAGGAGGAGAAGGGGACGACAGGGGATGAGATGACTAGATGGCATCACCAACTTGATGGGCATGAGTTTGAGTAAACTCCGGTAGTTGGTGATGGACAGGGAGGCCTGGCATGCTGCGGTTCATGGGGTCACAAAGAGTCGGACACGACTGAGCGACTGAACTGAACTGAACTGAGGAGAATTACTGTACTTCCATTTTACAATCTATTTCAGATCATCAAGAGGTTCTAGGTATATTTGAGATAGTTAAGAGATATCCAGATTAGAATATCCCCGGCCCTTCTATGAGGAGCCTTAGGAAAGTACAGGCTGACTTGGGAGAGACTAGCCATGGGACATTCGTATGTTCGGTCAGTGGCACTGGGAACAGAGCTCACATTTCATGTCTGGATTGATGTCACTCTCCTTTTTCCACAGACCTGAGAAGGAAGATGAGTTAACAGTGATGACATCATATGTTAGTTATGTCTGTTCTCTTCCCCATGTTTCCCACATCCGGTAGGTCAGTAAATCTCATCAAGTCACCCACGCCCAGGTATATGCCTGTGAATCCCCCTGCAATGACTTTCACTCAGACTCTCATCATCACTAAGCTGTGATCACCATTATGTCCTTCAGTGGGAGGCCCCCATACTGCCCATTTGCTCCTACCTCCCAGCCTGTTGTCAGGGTCATCCTTCCAAACCATCTATAAAGTCAGACTCACTTCAAGTTCCCTTCACTGCAGGGAACCATTAGCAATTCCAAATAATTCAAAGTGATTTAAATTCTTACTTCAGTCTATTAAAGATATAACTACTATTACAAATTCAGTCTATTGAGAAAATGCAAAATGTAGGCAGATTGGAATGTTCCCCTTTAAGAATATGGGAAATTCCAAATATTGATACTAAACAATTTTTCTTTTTTATGCCTTTCCCATTTTTAAAACAATGTGGTGATATCTTCTACTTGCTTAAACCACTCCAGCATCTCCCCCTCTTCATGAGTCAAAAGCAAAACAAGACAAGCAAGACCTCAGTTTCTTGGCACATTTGTTCATTATTTATTTACCTTTCCACTGACTCATTTCATTCATTAATTGACTGTCTCACCTATGCATTCTCTGACATGGGAACTCATTCACCTATTCCTCTTTTAGACATTTCATGAGGACCTATAATATTGTAAATATGGCAGTGGGTCCTAGGTTCTCAGGGTGTCCATGAACTGGTGTAGAGTCCTTTGCTGCTTGGTGGAGCTTGACATGGTTCACCAACCTGCCAAATTTCCTTAGGCATCCAGAATGCCATGTGGGAATAAAGTGCAAGTTGATGATTTCTTAGGTAGTTTCTGGACAATTCACTCATGTCCAGGGAGGAAACTGTTGTAATCAAGTCAGTCTCCTCAAGATCTCATGCCTCAAACCATCTTCTTCTTTGTTGTTAGAATGCATGAGTTCTTCCCCCCCCCCGCCTCAGGTTCTGAGCTAAAGTGGATGAAATGAATGTAATTAACCTGATCTGCTTGACCAAGATGTGGTGGCTGACAAAGGCCAGTTATAAAGGGGATTTCAGAGAGGATGAATACTTTTTAAAAATTAGCTAATTAATTAATTTGGCTGTGCTGGGGTCTTGCAGCACGGGGGATCTTCTATTTTTCTTGCAACATGAGGTATCCTTTAGTTGCAGCATGCAGAATCTTTAGCTATAGCATTCAAACTCTTAGTTGCAGCACGTGGGATCTGTTTCCCTGACCAGGGATTGAACCTGTGCCCCCTACATTAGGAGTGCAGAGTCTTAGCCACTGGACCACCAGGGAAGTCCCAAGGATGAATACTTTAATATATCATTTCATCACTCAGTCTTTCATGGAACCCCCTTGACATCTATCCAGCCACCCATGTCCTCACCTAACCACTTACTCTTTCATCCACTCATGTATTCACTGATGTATAATTGATTGACTCATTCATTCATTCATCACACTTGTTTTCATCCATCATTCACTCATTCAAACCAATATTTTCTGAGCGTCTGGCCTGGTTAAGGTATGAGGAATTTGTCTTCTAGGGACTGAGGGGACAGAATGGCCAGAGGGCAGAAGGTGGACTCCAACACTTGAGGACATCCTGTAAACCAACATTTAAGGGCTGTGATAAAGAGCAGTACAAAGTGCCCTGGGAACTTATCACCCTTTTCTGCATTTAATGTAGTACTTTTTCAGAGAGTTCTAAAAAATTCAATACTTATAAATTCAAGATCCTCAGGGGAGGAAAAGATCAGAGGGGGAAAATGAATCTTAGCAAATGAAGAGATCTAGAGAAAAATCTCTTCCTTCCCAGTCTGATTGAACACAGAAGGGAGAGCTTTAGCAGCCAGCAGGTATTTCCCAGTTCCATCCAACGGGCCAGACTGCTGACCTATGAGCAGGCGGAGCAGAGGGAAGATCCGCTCCACCTGAAGGCGCAGTCTCCTAGTCCTGGAGATGGAACACAGGGACCTCAGGGCGAGGTAGTTGTTGCTGTTGTTATTTATCTTCCTGCTCTTATTCTCTGGCGCGGATCTTTGTCCATCTAGGTTTACACTCTGAATTCTCAAGGTCTGAGATTTGTCTTCCTAAATAGGGCCAACTCAAATATTTGTAATGCATGCCTTGCTTTTGGGGGGTCCTTAGAAACCTATTCCTAGCACCAGACAGGTCCATGTGCCTGTGTGCCCAGCTCTTCAGTTGTGTCCAACTCTGTTTGATCCCGTGGACTGTAGCCCACCAGGCAACTCTGCCCATGGGATTTTCCAGGCAAGGATACTGGAGTGGGTTGCCCTTTCCTCCTCCAGTAAGGTCAATAAGTTTCCATCAAAAAGAAAGAGACTTGGGAAAATCTGAGTTTGAATTATGGCACTTTGTTTACCACTATGTGACCCCAGATGAGTTACCTAATCTCTCTGAGCCTCAACTGGATCATCCATAAAATAAATAAAAGAATTATCAGTGATCAGTTGTCTAGTTTCATCAATCCTTCACTGCATACTAAAGTTTCATTAAGCATGTTACTTAGCTTTTTTCATGTAATTCTCAAATTTATAGATAGCTTGGTAGATTTGATTATTGCTCAGAACTATGTATTGATCCCCCAGTGCCGTGTCCAAGAGACAGTGTCCACTTTTTCACTGAATGACTCTGCCGTGGTCATGAGGCTTGATTTGACCAAGGGATCATCAACCATTGTGATGTGATTGAAGCCGTCGAAAACACTTGTAAGACAAAGCCTGTTCTTGTATATCTCTGCCATTGCCAGAAGAACCAGCCTTAGCAAGACCATTTGCCCAAGGAAGACGAAAGACATATGGATCAGAGCCATCTCATCTAACCATAGACCCACAATGAGAATAAGACCTGGAGCTGATGCTGCAGCTGAAGTTAGATCACTCAGTTGAGCCCAACCTAGATCAGCCAGACCTTAGCGAATCCACAGATGCACAAGCCATAATATCAGTTGTGATTTAAGCTACTGAGTTCAGTTGTGGATGGTTACGCAACAAAACTAATGACTACAATAGCTTTATTGCAAGCTCTAAATCATAGACAAGCACACTGGAGAACAATAAGATTAAGTAAAATGACCAAGGTAGTAAGTGGCTGAGCTGGGCTTTGATCTTTTAATCACTCCGCAATATTGTCTCTTGCTAAGCTTTGCCTCCTTTATAATACAGTCTAATCTGAGGTTGTTATGAGAATAAGAAACGTTAGTGCAAAACACCTTGCCCTGTGCCTATTAACTTATTGTGTGTGCTGCTACATGCCAGATCCTGCTCGAACAGCTTTGCATGAATTAGAATAATAAAATCGCCGGCCACTCTGGTTACTTCTGGAATTGCACGGCAGTTCCCTGTAGATCTGCAGGGCTGTCTCCCATGGACTGTGGGGTCCCGGAGCACAAGGATCCATCTTATGCACCTTGACATGGTCAGGGTTACCACAGTGCTGGCACAGAGCAGGTTCCAGAGATATTTGCTGGATGATTATTTTAAGAATTTACTGGAAATTTAGATGTCTCTTCACAAATAAACTTCCCCGGAGACTTGTGACAAAAGTAGAGCTTCAACAGCTTCTTTCTAATCTGAAATCCCGGTCCCTTGTTTATTGCATTCATTTCCTTAAAAAAAAAAAAAATATATATATATATAGCTATATATTTTTTTGCTTGTCTCCTTTATACTCGCAGACGCAACCACACATACATACTATTTTGTCAAAACAGTAGCTCAACAATAACATACTGCACCTTGGCAAACTCTCATCCCTGCTAAATTTACACGAAGCAAAGTTTGTTGTTGGTTACATTAAAAAAAAAAAAGACATAATATCCCATCTCATCGACTTCAAGTCAGAAATCACTCTGAAACTTGGGCAGCAGCATATACCCACACCGCATACACACACGCACACACAGAGCCTGCATTTTGCACCTCATGTAGTTCTGTCATATCAGTTGCCAACACAGAAGGGGCACATGTCTGAGTTTCTTTGCTGAGCCTAATTACACAGAGATGGGACCTTCCATATCGTCTGCCTGGGAGAGCTGTGGTTTCCCCCCAGGGTCCAGGGAGAGCCTTGCTGCCTTTGTCCTTTGGTTTGGCTGAACCTGGGCAGTTAGACATGTCCCTTATTTTCTTGTGATGTGCCAAACAGGCACTGGAGAAATGCACGTCCTTGGCAATGCTAGGGCTTTGTCTGTAGCACAAAGAGCAGGGGCTGAAATGCTGAGTGAAATCCTGCAGTGTGGACCTACAGCCCAGGGTCCCCAGAAGCGGAGGTTGTACTCCCGCTGTCCCAGGTGCTGAATTCAGCCCTTGGCTGTGACTTGTTCAACCTTACTTCCCCCCACCCCTTTTTGAGCCAATATTTAAAACTGGAATCATGCATTTAGGTTCACAGCTTCCCTTGAAAAACTGGGAGATGTGGCAACAATGGGCCTATTTCAGCTTGTGGCAATAGTGGCTGGAGCTGCCGAAGACCGAGTCTTCCACCACTCACTCTCCACTCTGCAAACCCCGGCCACTCTGCTGTCCCCCTTGGTGGGGTTAGTATAGGGTCTTCAGACTGCTGTTGTGGTGCCCTGTTTATTACTTTCCATTCCAGTAGGAAAACATTTCTCTTACTCATGTCCCTAGCAAAGGTATTTTTTAATATCAACTAGAAAAGCTACATATTTTGAGAACACTGGAAATAAGCACATTTCAGTTTAGAAATGAAGACTTTCTTGTGCTTTGAATATGGAAAACTTCAACATGACACGTGTACATGTCACGACATGTACATCCCCAGTGTCCTTGCTCTGCAGGAAATTTCATGGCCTCTTGTTGATGAAGACCCTTCTGGATCCCATCAGGTGGCAGGTCATGGGATGAGTAGTGCACAGACTTTGGCTTCAGGCAAACTTGGACTCAAGTCCTCTGATTGCAATCCCACTGCTCTGAGACCTTGGAGATGTTAAAGAACTTTGGTAGGTCTCAATGATCTTATCTACGAAGGACATATACAGGACATATTTTATGGAGTTACTGTGAGGAACATGAAATGATTGTGTGTGAATTGCGGAGCAAAATTTAGGTTCACAGTAATAAGTCCTGAGCTTCCCTGGTGATACAGTGGATAAGACTCCATCTGACAGTGCAGGGGACATGGGTTCTGTCCCTGGTCCTGGAAGACTGCACATGGCATGGGCAACTAAAGCCCATGCACTACACCTACTGAGCCCTTGTGCTGCAAATACTGAAGCTATGTGCCTAGAGTCTGTGCTCCACAATAAGAAAAGCCACTGCAAGGAGAGGCTTGCACACTGCAATGAAGAGTAGCCCCTACTCACTGCAACTGGAGAAAGCCTGAACAGAGTAACAAAGACCCAGTGCAGCCAAAAATAAATACATAAACTATAATAAATAATAAACCCTCAAAAATATTATTTCCTTCTACCAAGAAGAAAAATTACACATAAGGGACACCTAAACTGAAAAACAACTGGGAGATCTTGTGACACTCCAGGAAATGTAATAATTATTATTAAAATTATTTTTTAAATGTTTGTCATCTCAGCAATTTTAAACCAATACACACACATTGTGGAACGGAGAGACAGCTGGTCATGAAAAGTCAGTTTCGTTTGCTTCCTCTGCACTTAGCTCTTCCACATCTCCTTTTCTGAGATGTAACCATGAGGCTAGTTCTTACCAATGGAATAAACCAAAGTGGTGGGGGTCACCACTTCCATGGATTTTTTTTTTTTAAGAAACATTTGGTTTACCTCATTCTCCTGGTTTCTGGATGCAGATGACAGCAAGACACTATTAGATGGTGACACCACAAGATAAAATGGACGTGGATTCCTGAGTCACAACATGGAGGAAAGTTGCTTGCCAACCACAAAGACAGACTTACCATGGAGGTTATCATATGTGAGCCATTATATTTGGGGTCATACTTGTTTAGGTAGTTTAATTTATTCTAACTAAGATCCACAAAATTTAAACAAGCACATAATTTATGAGGTTTGGGGCTCCTTAGAGAACACTGTAGCCATGCATTAAAGAACATTTATAATATAGTTGTTGTTTAGTCACTCAGTCATGTCTAACTCTTTGTAACCCCATGGACTGCAGCATGCCAGGCTTCCCTGTTCTTTACCATCTCCCGGAGCTTGCTCAAACTCATGTTCGTTGAGTCCTTGATGCCATCCAACCATCTCATCATCTGTCATCCCCTTCTCCTCCTGCCTTCACTCTTTCCCAGAATCAGGGTCTTTTCTAACGATTCAGTTCTTTGCACCAGGTGGCCAAAGTATCAGAGCTTCAGCTTTAGCATCAGTCTTTCCAATGAATATTCAGGACTGACTTCTTTAGAATTGATTGGTTTGATCTCCTTGCAGTCCAAGGGACTCTCAAGAATCTTTGCCAAATGACAGTTGAGAAGCATCAATCCTTCGGAACTCAGCAGCCTTCTTTATGGTCCAATTCTCACATCCATACATGACAACTGGAAAAACAATTGCTTTGACTATATGGACCTTTGTTGGCAAAGCAATGTCTCTACTTTTTAATATGCTGTGTAGGTTGGTCATAACTTTTCTTCCAAGGAGCATGTATCTTTTAATTTCGTGGCTGAAGTCACTGTCTGCAGTGATTTTGGAGCCCAAGAAAATAAAGTCTGTCACTGTTTCCATTATTTCCTCATTTCTTTGCCATGATTGTAGCCATGAAATTAAAAGATGCTTACTCCTTGGAAGGAAAGTTATGACCAACCTAGACAGCATATTAAAAAGCAGAGACAATACTTTGTCAACAAAGGTCCATCTAGTCAAGGCTACGATTTTTCCAGTGATCATGTATGGATGTGAGATTTGGACTATAAAGAAAGCTGAGCACTGAGGAATTGATGATTTTGAACTGTGGTGTTGGAGAAGACTCTTGAGAGTCTCTTGGACTGCAATGAGATTCAACCAGTCCATCCTAAGGAAGATCAGTCCTGGGTGTTCATTGGAAGGACTGATGCTGAAGCTGAAACTCCAATACTTTGGCCACCTGATATGAAGGGCTGACTCACTGGCAAAGACCCTGATGCTGGGAGGGATTGAGGGCAAGAGGAGAAGGGGGCAACAGAGGATGAGATGGTTGGATGGCATCACTGACTCAATGGACATGAGTTTGGGTAAACTCAGGGAGTTGGTGATGGACAGGGAGGCCTGGCGTGCTGTGGTTCATGGGGCCACAAAGAGTCGGGAACGACTGAGCAACTGAACTGAACTGATTTGCCATGAAGTGATGGGACCAGATGCCATCATCTTTGTCTTTGAATGTAGAAAGATCTTCAAATCACATGTAAGAATTAACAATGAAAAGGTTTTTTAACTTCCAGTTATATATTGGAAAAGAAATGTGCCTGCCAGTCAACAAATATCAATGATTGAGAACTTGTTTTAGGACCTTGGGAGTCAGATTAGAGGGATGAGTAACACTGAAAGAATCATTGCACTCAGAGAACTTATATTCCAGTGATAAGTGTCTGACTAGTTTTGATCTTCTAGTTCTACACTTCATTGGTTTTGGTCCAGAATGTTAACAGTTAACACTGTTAATCCTCTAGTTATAAGTCTGCATTGTAATACTTCTATGGGAAAGAGTGATCAGGGGTGATGTGCCACATATTTGTGTGTTGCCTCTCTGTCCCATGCTTATCCTTCCATATTCTTCTCTATTACAGGGATCTGGAAACCCAAAAACTACATTTATCACTCTCTTTTATCACCTGGCTCCAGCTATTTTCTGTCAAAGGGAGGGACTTGCACAAGGTTGAAAGACAGGGTGGGAGCCTGGGGATGACAGCAGGTAGCAGCAACAGTGTCACTGAGTCCAGAAGATCAGCATGGTGGAAAGCTCCTGGGATGCTGTAGCTGTGATGGGAATTCATGGGCCCTCCTCTGGATCTAGGCAGTAAGAACTAATATACTATCCCAACTCTTCCCAAAAAATTGGATCAACACCAGCCTCTTCATTCTCGATGGCTCAACTCCTTAGGAGATGCAAAGTCCATGGATACTGTACCAATTGGCTAAGTTCCAGGTACAGCCTGTATTTGGATACTGGAGGTCCAAATATCCTCAACAAGAGACCCACCATTCTCAATTTAATGGAGGAACTGTATTGTCTGCAAATGCAAACCAGAATGTTAATAGTAGAAGATACAGGAGAGCCTCAACAGTGATCTAAGACATAAGTCTAGCCATTTTACTTCTCTGCTCAAAATCTTGCATTGACTTTCCAGGCCATCCAGGGTAAGAACTAAGTCTTTGCTTGCCTACCATAAATAGTGTCTGCCACCCTCTCTAGCTGCACCTTCAATTGCTTCTCATGACCCTGCATTTAAAATTCAGGAATATTTGTAGTTTGCTAAACATCATCTCTGTCACACCACTGTGACTTTCTCCATGCTGAGTTCCCTGCCTGGAACATACTCACTTTTTCCATCTTCCCCATCCCAACTCTCTTGGTTGTAGCTATTCATTTTTTAACCCTTAGCTCAGGTACTTTCTTCTCCATAATGCATCCCTTGATGTCCTCTTCAGGTGACCTTAAGTGTTCTCCTTTGGGTCCAGAGAGTGTCTTACGCTTGTCCTCTGTCATGTCCAACTCTTTGTGACCTTCTGGACTATAGCTTACCAGGCTCCTCTGTCCATGGGATTTCTCAGGCAAGAATACTGGAGTAGGCTGCCATTTCCTTCTCCAGGGGATCTTCCCCACCCAGGGATCAAACCCATGTCTCCTGTGTCTCCTGCATTACAGGCAGATTATTTACCCACTGAACCATTGAGGCTTCCCTTGTCTATACCACAATACATGTTAAACCTTGTCATAAAAATGGTATCAGGACCCAGGACAGAACCTGTCCCATTGCAGACAATTGTAACAGCAGCTGCAAACTTTTACTTATTCACTCCCTCAGCAAATGCTTATTGACCATCTTCTTCATGCTAAATGCTGCCCTAAAAAATAAAAAAAGTATATGTTGCATGCTAACATTGCACGATGCTGCATAAAGTTTTACATTTTTTGTCTGTAATAGTATCCTTTAGAATCCAGAGCAATCTTATGAGGGTTAAATAAGTATCAGTCCCAGTTTAGAAATGCATAAACTGAGGCTTTGAGAGGATAAGTAAATATCCAGCAAATTAATAAATAGAAGAATAAATATGCCCATCTCTCCAACTGTACTGTAGGCTCTCTGAGAGAAGAAATGGAATCTTCTTTCTCAGCTCTATTTTTAAGTGTTCAGTGTGGTATGCAGCTAGGAGTATCCCATGTCCTAGTTTGTCCAGCATAGCTCTTCTTTTCAACTGGAATCTGTTATATGAACATAATTGTGAGTAGCATGCCTTTTCACTCACAGATGTATCCAGGTTACCCAAAGTCTGGTTCCAGTGAGTGTCATATTCACGTTGTTTGAGTGGAACAGAAGTGGCCAAAAGTAAGGAAACAAAAGTCACAATCAGAAAGTAGCCACAGCCCCAACTCCAAAGCTCTTTTCACTAAACCACAAAGTGTCTGAAGGAAATTAATCTGTTGTTAGCAGACAAACCGTCCAAGGAAGACAACTCGTGGATCATGCAACTCAATAAGCTGGGAAGAAATTCTTCACTTGCTTACTTGGCCACCTTCATTGCACAGATAAGGAATCTGCAGGCAGATAGCCCAAGTGAGCTGTACTGAACAAGAGGTAAAGCCACAATTGAAATACCTGTCTTCTAACATCAAGTCCAATGTTCACTCTGGCACCTTCTAGTCTTTGCTTACATATTTTTTTCTTCCTAGAAGATTCTTACCCCCTTGAGGACCAAAATTAACCCCATTCACCCTTTATATCTCCACTTCTGTGGCTCAAAGGCTCAGTTCCTTAGTCTTCTGTCCTTCTATTCCTCACTTCATCCTCCCCCTTGAATTTCTCAGGGATAACAGAGAGTAAGTCTGCAGGGCTACATTTCCTAGAGGGAAGCTTCCTCTGGTCTGAACTCATACCTCCCATGCCTTCTCATACCACTCTTTTCCACACCCACCACTCTAGTGCCTAGCATGGCTTATGTGTGTGTTATAATAAAAGAAACATAACTTAACTCTAAGATCTTAAACTGTTTTTCCAAAATTAATTTCTCAAATTTTAACCTCTGCTCTGTGTTGATATGACTCTTTCATCCCAAAGATTAAGGATTCATTTTCAATGTATTTGGAATTCATGGAGTGTTTATTTTCTGTGGTTCTGTTCAAAAATGCCATTTCAATGTCAGACAAAGCCCTGGGTTCTGCAGAGTCTCCAATGGTCCAGTGTGAGAATCAAGGATAAAAGATACACAGATCAATAAAAACATGGCTCCATTGTACCATGATATCTATGCTGGGGACATTCTCCTATGCTGGGAACATGAAAGAAGACATCATCGAGAAGGTGATTTTAGCCTGTTGCTTGAAGAATGAGCAAGAGATTTCTGTAAGCCCTGCAGGAACCATTTAATTTCTCTTACTGGGATCCTTCACACATGTGATCCTTCAGTTCTTTTTGATTCCCTTTCTCATCCAGTAGGTGCTATGTCAACAAGGGCTGAAATGGTTTCTACCAATATATATGACTCACCTCATGGCTTTGTCCCCAGTGAGTCAAGAATTTCAGTCCTTCCCCTTTAGTTACATTTCATACCTCGATGCTAGAGTAAGCACACAATACTTAGATCCTACTACCTCTACTCAGACCATTTGGCAATAATTTGGTCATTGCTATTGATTGTTTAACCCTTCGCTTGGGTACCTCTTTAATGTAGTAGAGTAAAAGACCTCCCACAACTCTCCAATGAACAACACTATCTTCTTGGCCAGTCAAAAAGTCTCTTACTGATCATGGGACCCTGGACAAGCTTACCAACTTTTCTTAAGCATCAAGGTCCTCATCTTTAAAATGAGGATGCTAATGATAACTACTCCTTAAGGTTGTTGAAGTATTAGATGAACTTAAGCAAGGATGATGGACAGGGAGGCCTGGCGTGCTGCAGTCCATGGTGTTACGAAGAGTCGGACACATCTGAGCAACCAAACTGAACTGAACTGAACTGAAGCCAGAACAGTTAAGCCTGCCACAAGTTAAGAGCTGTGTACTTGATTACCAAAGAAACAACCATCTCCATCATCATCGTTTTCATCATCACCAATAGCAACAACAGCAATATGACTATTGTGGACTGAGTATTTATTGTACTTTGGTGAGGGGGTATGCCAAGCAATGAAAATACTTTATTAACACAACTCTGTCTAGTATTATCATTTCTGTTCTACACACAAGGACCCTAAAGCTAAAAGGGTCATGGTCTAAAGTAGTTAATGATACAGATAAAACACAAGAGTCACCTCTGTCTATTACAAAGTCTACTCCCAGATACCCAAGGCTGTTGGCTTTCCCAGATGCTCCAAGGACCCTACAGAGACCCTTCAGAGACATATTGATCGCATCACTCACCTCCAGTTTAACCAAGTTTGTTTCCCCAGCCTCCACGGAAAACTGTAAAACTTAAAACATTCCAGCAGTTCCCTGGTGTTGATGAGATGTTCCAGCTGAGCCTTCACAGAGCCCTCGGCCAGGCTTCTGGCTGTCAGGTGAATGAGAGAAGAAATTCAGGGTCAGAGCTCAGCTTACAAAGAGAACTCAACTGCTCCCTCAACCAGGGGTGGGGGGGACAGAATTTTTCTAGTATATAACTGGACAACCACAAGCCCAGACTCACAGGAATCCACAGGAGGGAACAACTGCCACAGGATCATCCTTCAGCGATCATAATCAACCCTTATACTTGGATAGCCCTCCAGCCTAAGTGAAAGTGAAAGTCGCTCAGTCGTGTCCGACTCTTTGTGAGCCCATGGACTATACAGTCCATGGAATTCTGCAGGCTAGAATACTGGAGTGGGTAGCCATTCCCTTTTCCAGGGGATCTTCCCAACCCAGGGATCGAATCCAGGTCTCCCACACTGCAGGCAGATTCTTCACCAACTGAGCTATCAGGGGAGCCTAAGTGAGATCGTCTGCATATTCCTCATCTCATTCAGACCTCATTCAGTTTGGGCAGCAGTAGAAATGCCATCATTTCTATGGAAGAGAAAACATAGGCACAGAGTCTTACGTCACTTGCCCTGGGGCACTCAGCTGCCCAGTTCAGGCACTGGGTGCATCACCTCCCAGAGCCCTGTGTCAGCATCTCCTCCCAGCTTGGCTGCTTCATCCGGGAGGCAGTGCTTTCCTCCGGAAGTCAGAGGCCAGCTTTCCCCCGGAAGTCAGAGGCCAGCTTTCCCCCGGAAGTCAGTCAGAGGCCAGCTTTCCTCCCCTTGGTGCCCAGGTGCCTGTCAGCACAGAGATCTGTAGAACCCCCGTTACCTAAAAGAAAGTATTTCCTTAAGGACACTAAAGACTGCATGGGCATCATGTCCTGCACAGATTCTGCCACCTGAATCCACCAAACTAAAACAGACGCAGTCGCTGTGTGGTTGTTATGGACTCAGTTGTATATTGAACATGCACAATATACTCAAATGTGTATATTGAAGTCCTGTTGTCGTTTAGTCACTCTGTCATGTCCATTCTTTGCGACCTCATGGATTAGAACCCACCAGGCTCCTCTGTCCACAGGATTTCCCAGGGAAGAGTACGGGGGTGGGTTTCCATGCCATCCTCCAGGGGATCTTCCTGACCCAGGGATCTTCCTGACCCAGAGTCTCTTGCATCTCCTGCATCGGCAGGCAGATTCCTTATCACTGAGCCACCTGGGAAGCCCCATAACTCTCACTGTTTCAAAAGGTGACTAGATTTGGAGCCAGGGTCTTTAAGGAGGGGATTAAGGCTAATGAGGTCGCAAAGAGTCGGACACGACTGAGCGACTGAACTGAAACTGAAAGCTGATGAGGTTGTGAGAATGCGGCCCTATCCAATAAGAGGAGTGTCCATATTAGAAGGGGAAGAGACATAGGGCGTGCGCACACGTGGAAAAGACAATGTGAACACACAGGGAGAAGGTAGCTGTCTGCAAGCCAAGGAGAGAGGCCTTCAGAGAAACCAACACTGCTGACACCTGGGTCTCAGACTTCCAGCCCCCAGAGCCGTGAGACAATAAAGGAAAACACACAATAAGCCTGTTTCCCAAGGCCCGCAGCCTGTGGTACTCTGTTACAGTGGCCTGAGCTGCCTCTTGCAGCTCACTCAGTTGCTCAGTCACGTATGACCCTTTGTGACACTGGACACTTAGCCCAGTGTCCATGGGATTTCCAGGCAAGAATACCGGAGTGGGTTGCCATACCCTCCTCCAGGGGATTTTCCCCACCCTGAGGTCGAACTTGCGTCTCCTGTGTCTCCGGCATTGCAGGCAGGTTCTTCACCTGCTGAGCCACTGGGGGAGATTCTTCATACAACAGCTAATAACCATGTGACTGGGAGGGGAGCCACATAGATGAGTACCAGTGTGTATTTTCAGGAAGAGAATCCATACACAGACCCTCCATGCCAAAGCCCTATATTTACAAGACAGAGAGAACCCCCTTCCAGGCTGAAAGCACTTTGAGTTTAGCCTTTCTTTCCCTTCCCCATCCATCCTAGACTCATCCAACACACCCAACCAGACTCAGGACCTTCAGCCTGTCCAGCCCGGGCCCCCCGGCCTGGCTGGTGTGTCTGTCAAACCAGCCTCCTTTCCTGAAAAGGACAAGTCGGAGCCATCTTCCAGGAGTTTTCTTCCCCTGACAGAAATCAGCAGGGTTAGAATAAACTGCATAAGTTATCAGCTCCTCAGGAAAGAACATGAAAAAGGCCCTTCTATCACTTAATGAAAAATAGCTTCTTTTTTGGACAGAACTTCATAGGCCTGCAATCAAGCCATGGCTCCCCTCTCCCTTCCCTGACGTGCCATGCAGGCAAAGCAAGTCGGCATCTATTAATAATATTTTCTCCTGCTCCTTTCATTTTTCTGCATGTCCTACCACTGTCAGGCCCCGTGATGGAGCGCAGCCTTTATCTCGTCCGAGTCTGGCCTGTCAGGGTGATAAACAATTCTAACAAGAATCAGAATAAAGATCTTCCCAGTAGACTCTGCAGAGAGATAGAGGCTTTTCTCATTTTCTCGACGGAAAAAAAAAAAAAAATTTAATCTAGCGGCTCCGGCTTTTTTCAAGCGTCACATTCAAAGAGATGCAAATTTGTCAGAGCCGAGACCCCAGCTGACTCTGAGCACTGCATGAATGTCAAAGGGGGGAGGCAGTGTCTTTGACATGGCTCCCTTTTTTGGGGGGTGGTGGGGAGAAGCTCTCCGCCAAATGTTAAAAAAAAAAAAATAAGGTTTCGCTTTGTAGTGCATGTTTCAACTATTTTCATAAGTTTTCTTCTGAAATAAAAAAACTGCCGTCGGGAAGGAAAAGAGAGGAGGAAAGGGACAGATGGAGATTTAGGGGTGAGGGAGGAAAGAGCCCCAGAGAAACAAATCCATTGAGATGTCAGGTCCGACTGAAATGCGCAGGCTCTGAGTCGGTTTGCAGAGGGGACGGGTGAGGACCGAAGAAGTGGAGGGGTTAGGATGAATGAATGAATGCATGTCTCAGAGTGTGTGGCACTCAGCCTTTTGTTAGGGGGTGTGTGTGTGTGTGTTTAGTCGCTCAGTCATGTCCAACTCTTTGCAACTGCATGGCCTGTGGCCCGCCAGGCTCCTCTGTCCATGGGATTCTCCAGGCAAGAATACTGGAGTGGGTAGCCATTCCCTCCTCCAGCAGTTACTTCCCTAAGTTTGTGGAAACCATGTTGCCTTTTTCTGGATATTTCTTCCCCCAATTTACCATCAGCATGAAAGTTTCAGCATGTTCTTGTCTTCTGCTCTGTTGCACGCCTACCTAGATTCAGAGACCACAACAGATTCAGCTGGAAAGGGTCTGGTGTGTAAGCAGAGAACCAAAGAAGAGAGGGTGGATGACCAAAGTGCTGATAGACGGGGAAGAGGCTGAGATATGGCCAGCACTGGCCTCCACGGAGCCTTGGGGCTACAATGCAAGCAAAGCCTCACTGGTCAGCCCCCAGTTCCCTTGCGGAACTGAAGGTCTGCTGAGCTGGTCCATGAAGAGCCCTTTAGGTCAGTTTCCTGGAGGTGGGTTGCATGGCCCTCTCAGCCCTGCTCCTTTAGGCTACATGCCACCCTTGAGCCCTCCCCCCCACCGCCCGGCCCCCAGACTCTGTGAAGCCTTCCCATCTCCTCCAATCTTTCTATGTCTTTCTGAGTCAAGAGCACTGGATGCCTACATTCCTATGATCTCTTTTTTCCCCTTGCTGTTTCCCCATCATTCCACTTACCTCTACCTCCTAACCACATCCCTTGGTCCCTCGCTCTGCAGCACTACACAGATCTCGTTCCCCAGAGCACAACTAGCAAAAAGCTATCGGATGTTGTAGTCTACATGTCAAGATTAACACAAGGTTAGCAACAATGTAAAGAGGAGACAGTCGCGCTAACAGAGGAGACAAAGTCCAGTCTTAGCCATCACTCAAATAGTCACATGGTCTGCCCTTCTCGAGACTCTTCCTGATGATAGCTCTGTCTCCTGGCAAGTTTTCTGAGAACCTGGGACCCCAACACTCAGGATCCTTCACTACACAGAAAAAGTTGCAAAGTGCCTGACCTTTTCTTATGCTAAGAAATGTAATTTTTCTTCTTAGCTTCTCAAGCTCTTCTATCTCACTTGTACTTATTGTCTTTCTGAATTTGATCTACTGAGTTATAAGTTAGTTACAGGTTATAGGTTTGCATCAGTAGGACCTGTATAGCCTTGATGTCTCATATTTCCCTGCATCAGAAGTTCAGTGGGAAGTAGGCATATGAGGTGGTTGGTTGGTTAGAGTAAGGATTGGGGTAACACATAGGATAGAGTGTATGTATATTGAGGGGAGAAGGTCTCAGAGGCCCTTCTGATAGTAGACTGTGCATGAAATAGGGGTCTCTCTCATCTTTCCATTGGCACTGCCCTTTTGGTCATGTTGATTTCCATATCATCAACCATCTCCTAGTGCCAGCACTTTAGTTGTGGTCAGAAACACTAGTCCAAGATCCAAGCAATGGACACTCTCAATCCTGAGTGCCTCCAGCAATGAGCAGCCTTAGACGTCATCCTTACACCCACACTTTCATTCTTGGAGCCCTGGGCAACGTTTACATTGTGCTGTTGTCTTGCTAACACATGGTTACCAACAAATCAGGAGACAGAAACCTTGTCCCCCCTGAAAAATTCCATCCCAGAGGAAGGGCTTGCCTCAGCATACAGAGCTCTGGAACAGAAGGTGAGCAGAATTTTTATAAATAGCCAGTTGTCCCAGAAGGTCCACACTACACTCTACAGCCCCAGTGAGCTCAGGAGGCAAAAAAATTGTGGACGTTTTTCCTGCTCTTAAGAATGTTTGAAAAGTTAAAACTTTTCCCCCTTAGGGTTTAGGGGACTCCTTGACAGGTGACAGCTTTAGCTAGTCAGGACTAGCAGTCTTCCAGGAAATAAATCATCACAGAGTATTTCTCCACTTGGGATGAGTAGAAGAATAAAGAGGTATCTGTGACCATACATTTAGCTCAACATACATGTGACAGTCTTGTGTGCTTAGTCACAATCATGTCTGACTCTTTGCGACCCCATGGACTGTAGCCCGCCAGGCTCCTCTGTCCAGGGGGCTTCTCCAGGCAAGAATACTAGAGTGGGTTGCCATGCCCTTCTGCATGGGATTTTCCCAACCCAGGGATCGAACCCAGGTCTCCCATACTGCAGGTGGCTTCTTTATCATCTGAGCCACTGGGAAGCCCATGTGACAGCCTAGCCCAGACTGGAGCTCTAAGGCCTGAATTCACAGGCTGTGGTGCAAGACTGCTCACTGCTATTAACCAAGTGTCCTTGGGAAAAGCATGCCTAATCTCTGATGCTTCATTCCTTTGTTAAAAACAAGCAAACAGACAACAGCAATGATAACAAAATAGTCTATAATCCCTGCCCCGTTGGCTCCCAGGATTATTAAGTTAAAAAAGATATGAAATATGCTTTTTGATCTGTAAAGCAGATGCCAGTGAAGTCTGCTTCTTGTTATTGCCTTTTCTTCCCATGTCTCATTCTGCTACCATTTTCACTCTGGGAGGCCAACGAAATGCTGCCATCACCATGAAGTGACACCACGGAGTCTTTTCTCATCTTGCTTCCCAGGTGGCACAGTGGTAAAGAATCCGCCTGCCAATGCAAGAGAAGCAAGAGACTGGGGTTTGATCCCTGGAGGCAGGAAGATCCCCTACAAAAGGAAATGGCAACCCACTTCAGTATTCTTACTTGGGAAAGCCCATGGACAGAGGATCCAACAGGCTACAGTCCACAGGGTCACAAAAGAGTCAGACATGACTAGAACATGCACACACATTGCCTTTTTTTTTTTTTTTCTCATTCTACCACCACTTTCACCCATTTTTATTTCATCCCAGGAAATGCCACCACCACCAAGAAGTCTTTTCTCGTCGTAGATAGGAAATTAACCTCTTTCTTCTGTATATTCAAAGAATATGTGTTTTTCTTTATCTTTACTAAATGCTACCATATCCTTATTGTATTCTTGAGTTGAGCCTGAAATTGTCTATCTTTGCAGATGGATACTCCTCCAAGACCTACATGTCTCCCTTTTCCCATGAAGTCTGGCCAGAGGAAGGACTCAGAAAGAATCGGTGGCTAAGATTAACTCAAGTTTGCATAAGCAAGGATAAATGTCATCAAATATAAACACAGAAACCATATAAAACATCTCCCTAAACATCTCTTCATTCAACCCTGTGGTCTAGAAGTAAAACAGCATTAATATTTTATCGTCTGGAGACTTAGATGAAAATTATTCTATATCCAACTTGAATTATTTCATTAGCATTAACAATGATGCTAAGTTATCATCCATGTTTTTATTTGGAGAAAAATAACAACATGCTTGGATATATTCGATTGAATTTGAGCAAAGGTCACTTCTGCCTGTCTTCAGATGGCAAAATAATCATTCATTCAATCAACAAATATTTACTGTGGGCCTGCTGTATTCCAGGCATTGGATTAACCACTAAAGACAAGCTGCTGAATAAGATCAGATGGTGTCTACCATCACTGGGCTTATATATAGTGGAAGGGAATGAAGGGTCACAAAACAGTTGGACAGAACTTAGGGACTAAACAGCAACAATAGAAGTAGAAAGAGCTGAGGACCAAGACCTGAACTACATCACCTTTTAAACAGCAAGTAAAAGAGAATGACTCAGAGAAGAAGCTGGCAGGCAGAAGCCAGGGTGACAGAGGGATGGAGACAGAAGCACATGATAATCATGAGAGGTGGTCACGAGAAGAGTCTTACATGATCAACCATGTCTACTGTCTCCGAAAGCTTCAGTAAAATGAAGACAGAGAATCCCCCACCAAATACCGTTCCTTAAATCAAACACTAGACTCAAGTGAACTTATTTTAACTCAACATTCTTTTGGTTTTACCATTTGCTGATTATCACAAATGATTTTTTTAAAAAAAGACTAACAATCCATGAATTGCAACTCAGGAAAAGATGACTAATCCACAAAAAAGTCTCGGTTATATAGTAATCTCTAATGTCCAGTATTCTTGCCTGGAACATCCCATGGATGGAGGAGCCTGGTGAGCTGCAGTCCATGGGGTCACTAAGAGTCGGACATGACTGAGTGACTTAACTTTTCACTTTCATGCACTGGAGAAGGAAATGGCAACCCACTCCAGTGTTCTTGCCTGGAGAATCCCAGGGATGGCAGAGCCTGGTGGGCTACCATCTAAGGGGTCGCACAGAGTCGGACACGACTGAAGTGACTTAGCAGCTAAAGTCTTCAGACATTACAGGGCGATCTGTGTGAGATGAAAACACGGGCAGATCAAGAACCAAGTCCCAATCTCTGCACTTTTAGGTGTATGTTCTTGGACTAGTTAAAGCCTTCAGTTCAGTTCAGTTGCTCAGTTGTGTCCGACTCTTTGCGACTCTTAGTAAATACTAAACTCCTAATCCTTCCAATTTGAGTGATATAAATAATAGCCGGGCATGACTGAGCGACTAACACCTTCACACACTTTCACACAATCATAGCTGATTCACTTTGCTGTATCGTAGAAACAAATGCAATGTTGTAAAGCAACTATAGCCCCCAAAAGATATCAATTTAAACAATAAAATTAAAAATGTAATGTGAGGGAGGATGTAGCATGGTGATTGTAAACTATTTAAAGGACCGACACGTGTGGTGGGTTCAAGAGGGCAGGCTGAACTGGTCACTGTTCTCAGTTCAGTTCAGTCGCTCAGTTGTGTCTGACTCTGTGACCTCAATGGATCGCAGCACGCCAGGCCTCCCTGTCCATCACCGACTCCCAGAGTTTACTCAAACTCATGTCTGTTGAGTAGGTGATGCCATCCAACCATCTCATCCTCTGTTGTCCCCTTCTCCTCCTGTCTTCAATCTTTCCCAGCATCAGGGTCTTTTCCAATAAGTCCGTTCTTTTCATCAGGTGGCCAAAGTATTGGAGCTTCTGCTTCAGCATCAGTCCTTCCAGTGAATATTCAGGACTGATTTCCTTTAGGATGGACTGGTTGGCTCCCCTTGCAGTCCAAGGGACTCTCAGGAGTCTTCTCAAACACCACAGCTCAAAATCATCAATTCTTCAGTGCTCAGCTTTCTTTATAGTTCTACTTTTCATGAAAAATCTCACAAGAGGCCAGAGAATATATTTCAAACAAGAAACCAGAACAAATCCATAAGAATGAGCCAGAGGGCCATTAGCCGACTAGAAATGTTGAGAATCTCAAAGACTGAAGGCAGATATAGGAAGTAAAAAGCTGAACATGCGCAGTGCTATACCAACCTAGCACTTTGAATCCTAACTCAAGAAGATTCATGTACCTGAAGGTTCATAGCAGCACTAGTTACAATAGTCAAGACATGGAAGCAACCTAAATGTCCATCAACAGATGAATGGATAAAGAAGATTTCGTACATATATCCAATGGAATATTACTCAGCCATAAAAAGAATTAAATAATGCCATTTGCAGCAACATACATGGACCCAGAGATTATAATACTAAGTGAAGTAAGTCAGTTAAAAAAGACAAGTATTACGAGAGAATCACTTATATAATGAATCTGAGAAATAATACCAATAAATCTATATAAAGTTAGAAACCAACTTATAGGCATAGAAAGCAAATTTATGGCTGCCAAAGGGGAAAATGAGGCTGGGAGGGATAAATTACAAGTATGGGATTAACAGATACAAACTATTATAACATAAAATAGACAAGCAACAAGGATTTACTCTATAACAGGGAACTATAATCAATATCTTGTAATAACCTATAATGGAATACCATCTGAAATACACACACACGTGTGTGCATACACACATACACATATGGATTTGTTGCTCAGTTGCTAAGTCATGACCAACTCTTTGTGACCCCATGAACTGCAACATGCCAGACTTCCCTGTCCTTCACTGTCTCCCAGAGTTTGCTCAGACTCATGTCCACTGATTCGGTGATGCCATACAACCATCTCATCCTCTGCCACCCATTTCTCTTCCCACCCTCAATCTTTCCCAGCATCAGGGTCTTTTTCAATGAGTTGGCTCTTTGCATCAGGTGGCCAAAGTGTTGGAACTTCAGTTTCAGCACCAATCTTTCCAATGAATATACATAAATCACTTTGCTATACATCTGAAACTAACACAACATTGTAAATCAATTATACTTCAATTAAAGCAAAATAAAGGTTAAAAAAAGAAGGAATGTCTCTCAGCATTTTGCACATAGTAGGAGCACATAAAACAGTATCTAGAATGTAGTAGCTACTTGGTAGTTACTTATGAAACAAATGAATAAGCTTTAGTAGGCTGTATGTGACATGTTTCTTAGAATGCAAAGGCTGGAGTCTTGTGGAGAAAGGCCTTGAAAGCATGGAGAGAAGTGTTGGATGAATGCAACAGGCCAGGGGAAACCATAGCAATTCTGGCTAACATTTGGAAAACCTAAGAGCAGTCAGGGTAGAAATGGTGGAGCAAGTGGACTAAGTGCCATGCAAAAGTCTACCCACATGGTGAATTTTATGATGAGAATACTGTCTTAAGAAGTGGGCCAGAATTAAGTACGTGGTCCCAAATAAAACTTAAAGAAAACAAAAAAAAAAACCTGCAAATAAGAATACAAAATATAGCCAAGCTGCCAAGGACGACAACTTGAAACACAGATGTTTTGATGGCTGCATGCAATGCTCACCTCGGGAACAAATTCTTTTTGCAATATGGCCCTTGGTAGGTACATGATTTTAATTAAGCAGGGAGACAAAGTACAACACCAACATGTGAGAGGTAGGCACACCATGCAAGAGACATCTGATCCGGAGCTGGGCTTGTTTATGGTATTCTTGTCAATACCACTGTCATCTCAGCGCTCTGTTTATTTTTAAACCCAGGCTTTGTTTTGCATTATCGGCAAGGAAAGTCTTCGTTTCCAGCCAGGTTTTGATGTGAGATATTTATTCAAAACTCGAAATATATGAAGCAAATTCCATTTTTCTTGAGAATTTGCACAACTTGAGACTTGAAAGGATAGTATACAAGAGACAGTAAAAAAAAAAAAAAAGAGAGAGAGAGATGCTAAAATGGCCCATTTATTAATACATTTGGGTGTTCCCTAGGATAAAACCGTGGGGTGAGTGAGAAGTGGGGATTGCCTTCCTGGGAGTGACTTTTGAAGAAGCAGTATCATACAAAGAAAGTGGAAGATGTGAGTATGTGAACCCCAGCCCTGGCCCTGGTCTCTTGAGTGGGATATTGAGAAAGTCACTTCACATTTTGAGCCTCAGTGACACCATAGTGATCCCATCTCCACGCAGATATAATACTCCCTCTCTAACCAAAGCCCAGCACTGTTGCAATAAGGGGCATAGAAATGTGTGTGGGAAAGCCCTGAGAGCTCTGGAGAGATGCTACACCTGGCCCCTGGGTCTCTAGGGGCCGTCTGGCCCAGGTGCCTGGCCTCAGCCTCAGAGCACTGCTGCCAGTCCTCCACGGATGATGTGAGGTCCCTGGCTCGGGTCTTGCTCACAGATGCACAGAAAGGAAAGGTCAGCTTAGCAAGGAGGTCCCTAACTCCTTTCTCTGGGTGTGCATTCCAGGATGTGGTCCCTAAGCCCATCTTCTCCTCCCTCCCTTGGGCAGAGGAGTGGGGGGCAAGGACTAGGACAGCTAGGAAGGAGAAGTCATTTTGAGGACCAGTGGCACATGCTACCCCTTTGGTGGCAGGATTTTGTGTCTCTTGCCTCAAACCTCCCCAAATCTTTGTAGCTTTTCTGGAAAATCAGATTTATAGTGAATGAGATTCATTGGGAAAGACCCTGAGGCTGGGAAAGATTGAGGGTAGGAGGAGAAGGGGGCAGCAGAGGATGAGATGGGTGGATGGCATTATTGACTCAACGGACATGACTTTGAGCAAACTCATGAGACAGTGAAGGACAGGGAAGCCTGGCGTGCTGCAGTTCGTGATGTCGCAAAGAGTCGGACACAGCAAAGCAACTGAACACCAGCAAAGCTTCATGTCTCTGAAAACAGCCACTCTTATGAGGACATAAGAGCACTAAGTCGCTTCAGTTGTGTCCAACTCTTTGTGACCCTATGGACTGTAGCCCGCCAGGCTCCTCTGTTCATGGGATTCTCCAGGCAAGAATACTGGAGTGGGTTGCCATGCCCTTCTCCAGAGGATCATCCCGACCCAGGAATCAAACCTGGGTCTCCCACGCTGCAGGCAGATTCCTTACCATCTGAGCAACCATGGAAGCCCTAGAAGATAAGAAAGCTTTCTTTTTCCTTCCCTTTCCCTTCCTTTTAGTCTCCAGTTCCCCCAGAACACTCTTGCCTCCTGAGACTGGCTCTTCTCTCACCTCCCAGTGCTGTGATCTGAGTCACAAGATGTGTGAACCCTTTACATGTTCTCCTTTTTACCCCAGGTCTCGCTTGGCCTAGCCCCTCCCCCATCTAGTCCTAATTCTACATTTCCAGACAGCTTGTGTCTGGGAAAGAGTATTTATCATACAAAGCCAACCAAAGCCCCCTCCCTTTGGCTTCAGGGAAGCACCTGTCTTACAGATCAGAGAACAGTCTCTAAATTCAAATCAAATTCCCACTGAGTCACTTACAAGCTGTGTGATGTAAACCAGTTGCATCACCCTTCCAAGTTCAGAAAGGTCTTTGTAGAGTTGCTCTGATGTTTAAACCAAATTGTTATACTTATCAGGTGGTGGTGGTGGTGGTTTAGTTGCTCAGTCCTGTCCAACTCTTTGTGACCCCTGGGACTGTGGCCCGCCAGGCTCCTCTGACCATGGGATTTTCCCAGGCAAGAATACTGGAGTGGGTTTCCATTTCTTTTCCAGGGGATCTTCCCAGCCCAGGGATCGAACCTGAGTCTCCTGGATTGCAGGCAGACTCTACCCACTGAGCTACAAGAAAAGCCCCTATGCCCATCAGAGTCCCTAGCAAAGAGCAAGTCATAGAAGTAAGGGGAGTGGCAGGAAGAAGGGGAGGTAGGGGGATTAGGAGCTCAATGGCAGCATCAGCAAAAGCAGGAGCAGAGGAAGCAGCCCCGGCGGCGTGGAGGGAGGAACAGGGAGGAGCAGAGAGAGGCGGTGGCCGTGAAGACACCAGAGCAGGGGTGCAGGCTTCGGGGTGACCAGGAGCCCGATGCCTCCTCACCCCAGTCCTGTTCCAGGAGCCTGAATTCCAGGCTCAGACCTTAACTCATTAAACATGTGGTCTACAGCAAGTCACATCACTTCTACATGCCTCAGATCCTCCTTCCTCATCCCAGTCCTGCTGGCCCCATTGGGTGGGTGTGATGCTGGCCGGAAATGGTGGGAGGAAGTGCATTGTCAGCTGTGGACCCGCCTCACCATGCACCTCCTTAGCTAATGGCTGCCTTTGCTTCCTTCTACTCTTGTCTCTTTCTTCCAAGACCTTTCCTTTTACCTATTCCAGGGCAAGATTCTGCTGGAAACTGCCTCCTGCTCAGCTCCTTCCAAGAGAGTTTGTTGATACATGACTGGCTAACCCAAAATACAGAAAGTACAGAGCAAAAAGTACAGAGTGTCTTCTTGAAAGTGAGACTGCCCTGGGATTGGGTAAGCAGAATCGATGGGGAAGAGAATTCTGGATGTTTGAGTCATTATAAATTATGCTCCTCATACAATCCTCTTTAGAAGGGCAAAGTGAAGGCTCCTGACACCTAAGTTCCACCTTCCTTACTCTAACCCCGTGGACTAACTCTGCCATATCCCCTTTTCCTAATGTAGGTGAGACACAGAGCCTGCTCAGCCCAGATGAGATGCTCCTCCAATGGACAAGGAGGAAAGCTTTACCTCTGAATGCTTCAAGCAATTGAGTTTTCCTACTATCATCAGCATGGTTATGAGCAGTGTTATGTTTTATTTTCAAACTCGGCGTGCGTTCGAGAATTGCTCTTACTTGATAACAGCTCTGCCTCTCTGGGGAAGTGCATTGCAATTAAACTTCATGAGAAGTTTTATGTGGTTTGGATACGGCATCCCCCTTCTGAATGTCCCTCTAAATGAATTTCTAAACCTGCAGTCAGTGCCCATTAACTCAGAGTGTGGGAAAGAGCTGCCCATGATTAATAAAAGTAACAGCTTGCAGAGCAGCAGTGTTAATGTGTGCTGTGTTTTACAATATCTCAATTAATTACAGGTTAGTAGTTTTAGAAGGGGAAGGAGCCTTATGGATGGATCATCCATGTCACTGCTCCCTCCCCACTCAGGGATTAGGAAACCAACACCCAATGAGGATGAGGAATAAATGGTTGGTCCTTGATGACTTAGGTCACTGGGAACAGAAAGTGAAAGAAAATGAAGGTGTTAGTCATTCAGTCATAGCCGACTCTTTGTGGCCCCATGGACTGTAGCTCACCAGTCTCCTCTGTCCATGGAATCTCCAGGCAAGAATACTAGAGTGGGTTGCCATGCCCTTCTCCAGGGGATTTTCCCAACCCAGGGATTGCATCTGGGTCTTCCACATTGCAGGCAGATTCTTTACCATCTGAGTCACCATGACCTAAATGCCAGACCCATCATTTACATGGAGGATGAGACTAGAAACCTTTCCCAGGACACTTCAGCTGGATTCTCTCTTTTACTCTCGGGGGCTCTGCTCTGCTCAGAACCTGATCCAGTCCTGGTCAAAGTAGGACCGATATCACCCCATGGTCCACCTGTGGGTGATGTCCAGAACTTGTTTTTCAGCACAAGATTCCATATCTGACATTGCTGGCATTATCCAACAATCTTTGTGACCTCATGCACTGTAGCCTAACAGGCTCCTCTGTCATGGGGCTTTTTCAAGCAAGAATACTGGAGTGGGATGCCATTTCCTCCTCCAGGGGTTCTTCCCAACCCAGGGATCAAACCCACATCTCCAGTATTGCAGGTTGATTCCTTACCACTGAGCCATCAGGGAATTCCTTCCCTAAGAGGTAATTAAGGAGCTTCTGCATATGCTCTTCCCTGCCCTCAGGACCCTTTTGCTGTTGTTTTACAGTTACAAAGTTATGTCTGACTCTTTGAAACTCGATGGACAGCAGCACGCCAGGCTCCTCTCTCCTCCACCATCTCCCAGAATTTGCTCAAACTCATGTTCATTAAGTCAGTGATGCTATCCAACCATCTCATCTTCTGTCATCCCCTCATCCTCCTGTCCTCAATCTTTCCAGCATCTAGTCTTTTCCAATGACCTTCAGGGCCATTAGAAACCAATTATTGAGAGGTTGGGGTCCCAAGAAAGAGAGATGCTGGTTCCCTGAGTCACTAGATGGAGGGAGCCCCTGCCAACTCTCCTCACATTTTGCACAAGGAAGAAATATACTTCTGTTTTGCTAAGCCACTCAGGTAACAGACCTTATTTGTTACTGCAGCAGAGGTTAGCCCAACCTAACACACAGCACAGCTTCTGCCCATGCCCTAAATGATGTGTTCCTTGGGTCCCACGCTCAGTCCCCTTATCTTCACACTCTTCCTGGATACTCTCATGTAACCCCACATCCTCACTCCACCCATGTGCTGGAAGCATCCACACAAAATGTGTGTTTCTGCTTTTGAGATTCAGATGTATACAGCCAACAACTTGGTCAATCCCATTTGGGTATTGATTAGGAAACTATTGCCAATGTATGCTAAGGCATACAAGTTCTCCTCTCTGGACCATTCCTCTGTTCTGTCTTGGTATATTAAGCTGTTGGCTTTACTGTGCCTAGGAATACAGATATAAATCTGGACATGTCATGCTTTTTCCCTTCCTATCTCTCACAGCACACCTATTCTGCGATACCTCTGACATAGTTCTTGACACCATCCATTTCTTCCCAGTCCTAAGTCAGTCTCTCATTTATTCCATCATCTCTTGCCTCTCTTCCAATAACAGACTCTAATCTGGTTTTCCTTGCCCCACTCTTGTTTTTTTTTTCCATGAGCTCTCCACTTGCTTAAAAAAATAATCTTACCCATCTCTGACTTAAAGTCCTTCAGGTCTCCCCTTTATCCTTAAACTCTTTTGCAGAATTTTTTTTTCAAAATAAAGTACCATATTTATTGGGCTTCCCTGGTGGCTCAGTGGCAAAGAATTCGCCTGCAATGCAGGAGGTGTGGGCTTGATCCCTGAGTCAGGAAGATCTCCTGGAGAAGGGAATGGCAGAATTTTTAAGGCACTTTTGATGAGGTCCCAGTATAGCAAGGAGTGTCAGAATTCAAACCCTCAGGGGACAACTCAGGCTTCAGCCGGGAAAGTCAATTAACTTCTCTAAGTATCATTGTTCTCATCGATCACAATGGATAAATAAGGCCTCTTTTACTGGATTATTGTGAGTACTGAATCTGATTATTCACAGTCACATAATTATCATTCAAAATCATCATTGTAAATTATTCTTAGTAACACTAAGAATTACTATGTACTGTCCACTTTCAATGGATCAGCAACTATGCTTAACCATTTACATCCATGGCACCTTGTCTAATTTTTCTGACACACCTACTTTGCCTTGGAGGTAGGGGGAATAAGCAACTTGTCCAAGAAAACACTGGAAGTAGGTTGCAGAGATGAGAATCAACCACAGGTCTGTCTGACTAGATACTTGGTGCTTTTTCCATGAAGTGTGGATCTGGGAGCAACATAATGGTACCACTTAATATCCAGAAATGGAGAAATAGCTGTAAAGATAATAGATCATGTATACAATGTTATAGCATAGAATTGCCACCAAGAGGGCATATCTATATAGAATGAAATATAAATATATGGCAAATAATATTTCCCAGTACATTATACCACCACTAAAAATTATATATGTGATTATTTTATGATAACATTGCAAAAGCATCTCTCCCAGCATAGTGATTAAGAGCACAGGGTTCAGGAATCAGATTGCTTTGGTTTGAGTTACAGCTTTAGAACTTTCTGGTTGTGTGGTCTTAGGCTAATTCTTTAAAATATATAAATAGGGAAAATAACAGAAATTATGTGATAGGGTTGTTTTAAGGTCCCAGTGGGGCAATATATTCATAGTGTTTGGAAAATTCTTGATGAATTCTGTTCAAACGTCACCATCATCATCATCATCATAATCATTGGTATATTGCAAATGATAAAAATCAGGACACAGATTTGTACTTATTTCTATGTTAACCTATAGAAAGCAACACAGAGACACAGATAAGACTGGAAAAAATATGACTACATGCTAGCAATGGATCTCTCCAGCCTATTTAATTGCAAGTGATTTTTCTCTCCTCTTTGTTTTTCAAATTTTTGATGATGAATATGTGTCATTTTATAAGAAAAAATAGCCCTCTACTCTGGCTTTGGACAAGGAGTTTTGTTTTCTGATCTCACCGATTTTTTTTTTCCCCCTACAGGACCATCTTTGGTCATTAAATTCATTTAAAAGCTCTGATCCATTTTTGATCATCTGAAATATAGTGACAGGCACCAAAATCAATCCTGCATTCGAGGTTTGCAAGGAGCATAAATTATTTGAGAAGTCGTGTCAGGTAGAGTTTATTCCAAGGTTTGCTTGCACATTTTAATCAGAAAACACAGAAGGTATATGCAGCTAGGATTGAAATAGCCCTTCACCTTGCTCCAGAGCCAGGCTGACTTACTGTTTGCTGGCTGATAGGACTGGCAGAAGTTACAGCTTCTGTGATAGACACAGCCTGGGCAGGAACTGAGGGAAACACATAAAGAAACATTTATTTAAAAAAAGTAAATCAACCATAAAGATCCTCCCAGCAGACCTAGTAGATGGAAGCCTCTCTCTCATTTTCTCCTTGGCAAAATTTAATCTATCGCTGGGGTTTTTCAAGCGTCATATTCAAAGAGATGCAAATTCGTCAAAGCTGAGACCCCAGCTGACTTTTAGCACCTTGTGAATGTCAAAGGGGTTTAGAGGTTGAAGTGACTTACCTCCTTCCATCCTAATTCAAATACATATGTGTGTGGGGGTGTGCAAGTCTGTGTGTGTGTGTGTGTGTGTGTATATACATATATTTTTTTTTAAGAAGACTAAAAGAGAGCACAAATCTACCTATGTGTTCAGTGCCTTCTTTGTGTGCATCTATCTGCAGCAAAACTGAAATTCAGGGGAAAAATACCATACTGAGAAACAGAAGTGCAATTGAGAATACCCACAGTCTATCACTAAACCATAGGAATAGCAAGAGAGATTTTCTTGTTTTGTTGTGATTCCTTTAAAACACAATCATTTTATCCATGGGCTGCTTCACAATCCACTCCAATTAACTGCTTTAGGGATAACGATTAACTCATGAGTGATCTCTGTCCTCCACACGGTTCACTGCCCACAATTCCCTTAAGTAATATAAGTCATGTATTTACAATAAAAATAAGAGGTGTTAATTAATATCTCCTACACAGTTCTGGTTGATGGAAGAGTCATGCTTTGTGTGGGGAGCAGCAAGACTGTCCTAGAGCTGGTTTCCCTTCCACCTTTACACAAATGAAGGATCAATCTACTGATGGAAAATTTGAAATTTGGAGTCATAAGAGAAAAATGATGTTAGCTTTCCCTCTGCATAACAAAAGCTCCAGCTTAAGTGTTAGCAATTTTGAGGTCCTCTTATATACATGAGAATTTAAAAATCTGTTTTACTTTCAATTGAAAGTAAATCAACTATTATTGATTGAGTTTCTAATGAGTGTCGGGCCCTGAGGATGTAAATAGGACTTAGACACAATGTCTGCCCTTAGGAAAAGTGAAGATTTACAAGGGAGTGGAAGGTAAGCTATGACTAACCTAGACAGCATATTAAAAAGCAAAGACATCACTTGGCAGACAAAGGTCCATCTAGTCAAAGCTGTGGTTTTTCCAGTAGTCGTGTACGGATGTAAGAATTGGACCATACATGAGGTGGAGTGATGAAGAACTGATGCCTTTGAATCTTTGAATTGTGGTCCTAGAGAAGACTTTTGAGAGTCCCTTGGACAGCAAGGAGATCAAATCAGTCAATCCTAAAGGAAATCAGCCCTGAATATTCATTGGAAGGACTGATGCTGAAGCTGAAACTCCAATACTATGGCCACCTGACTCGAAGGGCTGACGCATTGAAAAAGACCCTGACACTGGGAAAGGTCGAGGGCCCGGAGAAGGGGACGACAGAGGATGAGATGGTTGGATGGCATCACCGATTCAATGAACAAACAAACTCACAGGGAAGTGAGTGTACTGCAGTCCATGGGGTCACAAAGAGTCAAACAAGACTTAGCAGCTGAAAAACAAGAGGGAGTGTATCAGTCACTCACAGCCACAATATGCTGCTGAACAAACAAACCCTCAGTAGTACACAACAGGAAACACTTATTGCTCATGTGTTGGGAGCTCTGCTGATCTCATTTGGCCCTGCTCGCATGTCCAGAGTTTGGCTGGTTGCTGGCCAGGCAGCTGGGACGTCAGGGCTCTGCTCTGTCTCCCATCCCCCAGTGGGCTACCTCGAGCAAGCTGTCACAGCGCTGTCAGAGATGTGGGGGCAGGCAGGTCCAGCTGCATCAGTACTTTGACAGACTCTGCTTACATCATGCTTGCTAACACCTCATTGGCCAAAGGTTATACGGTTGAGTCCAAATTAGAGAGGAAGAACATAGCAAAGTTACTTCACAAAGAGTGTGGGCACCAGCAGTTACGAAGAACAAGGCTGCTTTTGCATTTTGCTTCACAGAAATAGATAAGACATATACCCCTGTTTTATAAATATGTACCATAGAAGACCAGGCAAGGACCCCCAGGGTATCAAGGACAGAGCAATACACTCTGGGAGATGAAGGAATGGTTTTCTATGAAGGATGATGTCCAAACTGAGTTTGAAGGATAATTAGAAGCTCATCCAGCAGATCAGGGAGATGGGTCTGATAAGCCATGATAAGACCACAGATCAAGTCATGGAGGCAGAAAATAATGCTGACCAGCCTTTCAGGAGTGTGCGGAGTGAGGCGGTGGGGGAGGTGAAAGGTACTAGAGGAGGCAGAGAGTTACCCGAGCTCTGATTCTGGAGATGAAAGATATTACATGCTTATTTGCAGAATTTGGACTTCATGTTTAAAAAAGAAGACAGACTAGCCCACCAGGCTCCTCTGTGCATGGAATTCTCCAGGCAAGAATACTGGAAGGAGTTGTCATTTCCTTCTCCAGGGGATCTTCCCAACCGAGGCATTGAACCCATGTCCCCTGCATTGGCAACTGGATTCCTTACCACTGAGCCACCAGGAAAGCCCCAGAGAAAGCGAATATATGAGAATAAAGGGATGAAGCCTGCTTTATCAACATGTACATAAGTTAGGGGAAAGGAAAGGACACCAACTCATGTTATTTTCCTGTTGTCATCAGGAGGTCCTGTGATGGACCTGGAAGCCATACAGGCAAATGGAAAATCTCAGCTGACATCACTCAGAAAACACCCCCTAATGAAAAGCCGTTCTTTGCGTGCTCCGAAAAGAGATGACTATCTCTTTAAGAAAGTGGTCGGGGCAGTGCTTGGGGGTTTGAAAGTCTGGAAACAGCGGCGTTAGATTGATTAGGTGTGTACATGTTGGCTGAGAAAGCTGTAGAAAGGCGAAGGGAAGTGTTTGACAAGATGAAAGACTATTCAACATGTTGGACAGCTGCTTGAGTGAAGAGATGTATAACAGCATAGTGAAATACACTCACCCGCACGCGATACCTTTACAGCAAAATCCACTACAAGCTAGGTCACAGGATTTCTGTCTGGCATGACAGGCTCCACCAAACAAAGTGGGAAAGCAGAGTTAAGCACATGACTCGCAACAGATGGGCCCTGGCCTAGGAGTTTTGAGGGGCTGCTTTGCATCTCCCACATTTGGTGGTCAAGGGTGTAAGGATCCGTCTGTGGATCTCTGCAGAAAAATGAGGTTATCCACCAAAGCTGCATGGCGAGCTAAAGGAGGACTGACTTTGGAGTCAGGCAGGCACAGGAGGAGCGCCGACCCCAGGTTCTCTCTCGTGAGCCTTGGACAAACTGCTAATGCTTCTTGACTCCCAGTGTTTGCTCATCTGTAGGATGGGATCACAGCAGCTCCCTGCAAGGGGAAGCAAGGCAGACATCACCACCTGCACACGGGGTGTATGAGCTTTCTGCGGCTGCTGGCATTCCCCAACACATGATCACTGGGTGAAAGTCAAGGTGCCAGCAAGGCTATGCTCCTTTCCAGAGGCTCTAGGGGAGAATCCATCTCCTTGCCTTTTCCAGCTTCTAGAGACTGTCTGCATTCCTTGGGTCATGGCCCCTTCCCTCCGTCTTCAAAGCTAGAACCATATTTCTCTGACTCTTCTATAGTCACATCTCTCTCTATTGTCATTGTAGTTCAGTCGCTCAGCCGTGTCTGACTCTTTGAGAGTCCATGGACTCCAGCACTCCTGGCTTCCCTGTCCTTCACCATCTCCCAGAGTTAACTCCAACTCATGTCCGTTGAGTCAGTGATGCCATCCAACCATCTCATCCTCTGTTGTCCCCTTCTCCTCCTGCCTTCAGTCTTTCCCAGCATCAGGGTCTTTTCCAATGAATCAGCTCTTCACATCAGGTGGCCGAAGTATTGGCACTTCAGCTTTAGCATCAGCCTTTCCAAAGAATATTCAGGGTTGATTTTCTTTAGGAATGACTGATTTGATCTTGTGGTCCATGGGACTCTCGAATCTTCTTCAGCACCACAGTTCGAAAGTGTCAGTTCTTTACCACTTGCCTTCTTCAGCTCAAAAAAGTTCTCCTATTTTCAGGATTCATGTGACTAGGTTGGATTCACCCAGAAAACCTAGGATAATCCCCACCTCAAGAACCTTAACTACCTCTGCAAAGTCCATTCACCATGTAAGATACCATATTCATAGGTTTTGGAGATTAAGACACAGTCATTTTGGGGGTAGGGTTATTAGGCCTGCCACAATGGGAAGGGCAGGGCTCTCTGACAACACTGCAGATAAGTGCGTTATGTAATTAGTCTACGACATCTGTCAACATTGAATGGACCATAAAATATAGGTAGATACAAGATGCCTTGGGGTAAAGTAAGGGGTATTTCCACGAATAAGAATCCAAATGCTAACCATAATGGAAATGTCATTTCCTTAAAGGATTCTTCTCTGGTTGGATAAGTTAGCATCATTGCAGTAGGTCTCCTGCATGATCCCCTGTGCTTTCCTTCTCGAAAAAGTAGGGTCATCGTGGCTTTGTGCATAGTACTTTCCTGATACCCAGTCCAGTGTCTGGCACAAAGGGCCGTTGACAAATATTTGTTGGATGCATGAGTACGCCATTGATAAATGATCCACCTCGTTCTAGGTACTGTGCTGGTCACTTAGCAGACAGCATGTCTAATTTTCACCTTGAGCTTTAAGATCAATATGATAATTCCCAATTTACAGAGGGGGAAACTGAAGTTCAACTCATAAAAGCTCAAGCCGCTTTCCCAAATCCCAGAGCCAGTGAACGGTGAAGGTGAAGGTTAACATGGACCTGTGGGGCCCCAGAGCCCATATTCTTTCCCCAGGTAGCTTCCCCAAGTGGACTGTAGGCCATAAATTCACCCAGTTCAGATAAAAAAGGATTTTCCCATGATCCAGTAACATTGCCATGGCCCGACTACCCAGGTCATGGTCATAACAACAAGGCAGCAATAATCATAGATAATAATGGCTGGACTTACACCGTTGAGTCAGACACTGTGAGTTCATGTCTAACCCATATTAACAAATTCAATCCTGGTAACAACACTGTGCCCATTTTCACAGATGAGAAAATAGGTTAAGTAACTTGCCCAAGGCCACACAGCCAATGAGATGCTTCCCCATTTCATTCCCCTACCTCTTAAATCAGCACAGAGCTGACCCCAGTGGAATTATTTCTCTAGTCTCAGCGCATGGTGCTCAGATGAATCCATCACATGACGTGCCCCAACCCTCACGAAACACTGGAGAAACAGACAAAGTCAAAGGAAAGAATGTTGCCATCACAGGCCATTTGATCTGAATGGGATCTAAGGTATCCTCTACTTCATCCCTTTAATTTGCAGACGTTCCTGAGACTTGCTCAGAGAAGGGATTCAAGGGCTAAAGTAAACATGGAGAGCTGGTCCTGCCCCTCTTTTGCCCCGCAGAATACTTTTCTCAGGAAGTAATTGGCCCCCGCGTTACAACTGCCGGTCACTCACCTGTCTCCCTTCCCAGGTATAGATGGCCTTCCTAGATCCAGGTTGATTTTAGCAACCAGCCGGTGGAGCAAGGGTGACGTGGCAGCTCTCAAGTCAGTCCGTTCTTAAAAGAATGAAGAGCCTGTATGTCCTTTCTCCAGAATACATCCCTCATCCATCTTCTCCCCAAGCTGTGTCCAAACCATCGTCACCTCTCCCGGACCCAAACTCCAGCTTCCCATGTTACCTCTGTAGACCCCACCTCCACACAATAGCTGAAGAGCTCCTTGAAAAAGTCACTCCAGGCACACCATTGCCCCACTTACCACATCCCACGGTTCTCCATGAAAGGTGGGCTGAAAGCCGAACTCCCTCCTGTGGCCTCCAGGGCCTGACCCACCCCAGTGCTCATGTAGAGTCTCTGATCTCATTTCATACTGCTATCTCCCTCGCTTAACTCTGTCCACCCCGGACTTCTTTTCTTAAACACAACTCGCGTGTCTCTACCTCAGGGACTTTGCACTTGCCGTCCCCTTGGTCTGGAAAGCTCTTCTCCCCAGTTTCCCCATTTCACATCCTTCTCAGCGCAACTGTCATCTCGTCAGGAGGAGGGACATCCCATGAACAGCCCATGTGGCCAGCACCTCTGTGTCCAGATTCTATTTCTCATAGCATGGGCCGCTCTCTGAAAGGACCTCATTCAGCCCGTTTGCTTGTTCATTCTGTCTCCTAAACCAGAATGCTGAGTCCACAAGAGCAGGAACCATGTTTGCCCCTGTTCCCCATCATTTCCTCCAGGATTGCATGACTGCCATCCACTGCGCAGTGGTATTGGCTTCACCCGGAGCTTGTTAGGAATGTAAAGGACCTTAATTCCTACTTTATAAAATCTGCCTTTTCATATTATCCCTGGAGGCTCTTGGGCGCTTTATAGTTGGCAAAGCAGTATTCTTTAAAAACAGAGGTACCTTGAAAACAGAGATGTTTAGCAAACATAAAGAATGAATGAATGAACGATGTTCCGTTATCTCGAAAATGGACGCACTGGGTGTTTCCTGGCTCTAAACTTTAGGACAGGTCTTCTGGGAGTGCAGAAACTTAATTCATTTAATGAATAAAAGGGATTTTACAAATAATACAAATGCATTTGTGGTTAATCATTAAGTGTGTTGAGAAACCAAACCATAGCCCCTCTGATGTGCCCGGAAGTCTGTGGTTTCAGAACAGACATACTCAGTGTCCTATTTTAGTGAACAGACTTATCATCGCTTCAGGAAGGCATTCATTCTCCTTGATACAATTTTAAAAATGAGGCCCACTGACCTCATTGGTAATTATCTAATGATAGTTATAGCCATAAAGTAGCATAACCTTTTTTTTTAACAAATATATCAGAACAGAGTTCAAAATCAGCCAAGTCCTTCAAATTACCCACCTTGGATTCATATTAAACAGCTACATTAAACTTGGACCTTCACTGTGATGATGACTATGGATCCAAGAGGGAAGTAGAAAGGAATGTAAAGAGAAGACAATTTGTTTTCTAGAGGGAACTGTAGCTCAGGTTTTTAGTCTTCATTGCATGCTTTCCAGTCTTATTATGAATACCCCCCCAATCAATAAATATAGGAAGTTTATTATAAAAATTATAGGTGTGATACAACTGAGGCATTAAACATTTATACAAATTCCTGCCTCCTGGTGTGAGAAAAATCAAACCTAGTAGGGTTACCTGACTGGGTTCGACTTGAACCCTCCAAGACCTTGAAGCCTTAGAGAATATGGATGGAAAAAATCTCACTTGCAACGTTATTTTACTTCAAGTTCCAGGATGTATTGGGATTCCAATGTTCAGGGTTCTTTTCTACCTTTTTTATCTTTTGCATACAAAAAACTCATAAGGCTGGTACAAAATATCTAAAAGACTAACAACAAATAAGACTGAATTTGCTGGCATTTTGCATATGCAGCGGTTGAGTGTAGCAAGTAAGCAATACCAATAAAATTGCTAAAAATGCTACAAATGTTTCAAAATTACAGTAAAGACCAAAAATTACCCCCAAAGGAGTTTATATATTCATATGTATTAGAGTGGTTGGAAGAATATTTGCTACTTACCATAGTTTTCCAGCCTTATTAATCTATTTTACCATATTGCTTTATTTTATTTGACTTTATATTATTTTATTTGACTTGATTGTATTTGGCTTCATTTACTTGGTTTGACTTTATTTTCTTTTACAAACACACATGTGTTGCCTACGCTGCCTTGGACACTGTTCTCAGTGTTTTATAAATACCAGCCCATCTATCCTCCCAAAAATCCCACATGTTGGTGAGATCATCAGTCCCATTTTACAGATGAAGAAACTGAGGTACAGAGAAGTAAAATCTTCGACAAAGTCCCACTGGTGACTGGTGCAAGATGGTTTTATTCACTGTACCCACGCAGCTGGGGCAATCTTTAGAAGTCCAATCCACCAGTAAGAAAATGATGCAAGCTACAGAGTTACAGTGTTTCTGCAAAAAGCACCAGGCATTGCAGCAGTGTTAGAGTGAAACTGAGTTTATTTTCCAACTCATAAGAATGAGTGGGGGAAAATTCTGAAGAAGGTGAGTAGCTGAAGGCGTGTAAACACAGGAAGAGCCAAAAGTTTCAGTATACTGCTTAAGTGAAGTACAGTGAAAGTCGCTCAGTCGTGTCCAACTCTTTGCAACCCACAGACTATACAGTCCATGGAATTCTCCAGGCCAGAATACTGGAGTGGGTAGCCTTTCCCTTCTCCAAGGGATCTTCCCAACTCAGGGATTGAACTCAGATCTCCTACATTGCAGGCAGATTCTTTACCAGCTGAGCCACCAGGGAAGTAAGTTACGCTCAAAGGCAGGCCTCTGAGATACATGAAAAAGGCTCTGAGCTTAGAGACTGGAGAAACCAGCTGTGGGTCTGGGTAATCTGCTGTCCATCTGGGTGACTGTGCCCAAGTCACTTACATGCTCTGACCTTCAATTTCTTCATCATGAAACTCAAGTGTGTTACCTTTCTTGCCTAGAGCGCTAAAGCAACTCAGACTCATAACAACTCCTAACACACTGTAGGTATATGCCAAAGACTTGGTTGAGCTTGAATTGAAAGTTGAGACGGCCAACGCATACACCAAGAATCTCTGAAAAGATGTTATCCTTGCAATTACACACTGCTTCCAAACCAGAAAACACACCACCCATCTGAGACATGCATGATATTCATGCTCTCGTGCTGTTTGGTCTTGAATTTTTTATCTCCCAAGGATAATGACCTCAGCCCTGGGCATTTCCGGGGGATTAATGACCAGCAGAATTTAATGACCCTGGCTCCAGCCTAGAGCCATCCCCCATTCCCTGGATACTCATTAATCCCAGGTAGGCCAGCAGCCTTTCTTCTCGTTGCAACAATCAGGCTCAAGTTGAGCCCTGATCCAAGTGGAGGGGCCAGAGGGACCCCACGCCTCTACTTCAGCCCCCAGTCAGATCCCAGCTCCAGCCACCGCTCATTTATTTCAGGGGCAGCCAGACAATAATTAAAATATGCTAAGGAATCCCCCCCACCTTCCTATGGCAGTTCAAGTACACGCCTCCCACTCCAAGCCCTCCCCCAACTCCCCTTCCGTACACACCTATTAACTTTTAGGGAGGCAGCCCAGTATCGCTTCACATTTTACGTAGAAGGATTTCATGAGATTTTAATGAGTTTCTACCACCAGAAATGAAAGCTCACAAAGGATCCATGCAAATTGCTTTGTCTTGTGCAGCAATCCTAGAATGATGACATGCTTCAATATTTGGTTTCTGTGAGGATATATAGATATGCTGATGCATGCACACCAGCCCTTAAGCATTTCTGCTTGCAAAAGTGCAAGGTGAAACAGTGTTGCCAATGCATGGTGCAGTCCATGGGATAAAAATCTCCGGCTGAATTCCCCAGTGGGCATCAGCTGGCTGGACCACAAGCTGGACTGTGTCCCCAGCTCCAGGCACTGGGGACATTTGGATACACAGTTTTTTTCTCATTTGTCCAATGCGCAAACTGTAAGTGTCCAAACCATCCCATGAGGAAAACAAAGATTTAATTCTCATTAATGAGCTGGCAGGTGGCTCAGATGTCACCATCTTTCTTCCCAGGGATCAAATGAGAGGAAAAGGAAGTAATGCATATGAAATGACCGGCATATGTCAGGTGCTTACACCCTCCCCCAGAACAGCCTCTGAGATGGTCCTTATTCTCCTTATTTCTCTGATGAGGAGACTGCAGTTCAAAAAGAATAAGTAAATGGCCTAAAAAGCAAAACCATGTAGGGAGAGGAACCTCAGGGACTATACTTCCTTTTCCTCCACACTGTCTGGAAGGACAAGCCATGGATGGACTTCGGGGCTGGAGTCACAAGTCACGTGGGCCCAAGTTCAGCCAGGGCTACAAGCCAGAGCTGCAGGTCCTCCCGCACTGGGGGGTATCATGGGCAGCTAGATGAAGGACCAGTGAGAGAGTGCCATGGCCTCGGGATAGGTGTGGTGCCAGGAAAGATGAACCGGAGCACGGAAATCCCACTGAGTAGCCAGAGATAGAGACGGGCTCTTTAAAGGAACCCTCTATGTTGGTATGTGTGTTAACACATAGCTTATGCACAGACACATATACATGTATCCATGTACTAATAATGGCACACACATATGCTTATTATTTGAAACCTCTCTAATTCAAAATCTGTGGAATGGCTAACTTCCCCTTTTGAACTACTTTCGCTTTACTTTTTTCATTTCATAAGGAGATTAGCTTCTTGATTTTTTTTCTTTTTTTCCCCAGTTTTATTGAGATATAGTTGACACACAGCAGTGTGTGTTTAAGGTGTCTGACATAATGATTTGACTTACATACATCACAACGTGATTAGCACAAGGTTACTGTATCATCTCCTATAGATACAAAATTAAATAAAGAGAAAGAAAATTTTCCTGTGATGAGAACTCTTAGGATTTACTCCCTCAACCACTTTCATATGTAACATACAGTAATGTTAATCTTATTTATCATCTTTTATGTTTGATTTTATAAATAATAGCTCAGTTGGTAAAGAATCTGCCTGCAACGCAGGAGACCCTAGTTCGATTGCTGGGTGGGAAAGTTCTGCTGGAGAAGGGATAGGCTACCCATTCCAGTGTTCAGCTGGTAAAGAATTCTCCTTCAATGTGGGAGACGTGGATTCTATCCCTGGTTTGGGAAGATCCCCTGGAGCAGGGAATGGCTCCCCACTCCAGTATTCTGGTCTGGAGAATTCCATGGACTTTATAGTCAATGGGGTCACAAAGAGTCAAACAGGACTGAGCAACTTTCACTTTATAAACAATACATGGAGAAAGAAATGGTAACCCACTTCAGTATTCTTGCCTGGGAAATCCCATGGACAGAGGAGCCTGGCGGGCTCTAGCCCACAGGGTCTCTAGCCCACAGGGTCTCAAGAGTCACAACTTAGTGACTAAACAAACAAAAAAATATTCCTCATAAAGATTATGCTCACATATTTCACAAATAGTTAAGGAAGAAAGTAAAAATTCTGCAATATTCTACCAGCAAGTACTCCGGACATGATTTGTAAAAGAGAGAGGAAAGAAATGCAGCCTCTGGGAATGTCCTTCGCTTCCAGTCAAATTCTTGTGCTTCCTTATTAAAGCCTGAGCTCGCTGGAAGCAGGGACTATGTCTTACCCATCTCTGTACCCTCAGGACCTGCCCAGGACCGAGCATGGCTGAGCTCCGTAAGTGTTGCCGGCTGAATACAAGATTGTGTGGCCCCAGGAAAGAAGTCATGAAACATCAATGACCCATCAGAGGTGGGAGTTTTTCCAAGCCGGAAATTATAAACCTTTGGGTGGATGGTTTTAACATTACAGCATGTGTAACCAGCTTTGGAGTGACCTTATAATCTCAGCTCCGTGGTGCCAAGCAGCCTTAATTGTATCAATAACAAGTTAAACATTGACTTACAAAGTGTTAGGTGCCTATCACCTCATTGGTCTTCATGAGAACCTCATGAGACAACTGCTAACTGGCTCCCATTGTTCAAATGAGTCAATGAAAATTTAGAAAGGGCAACTTATTTTCTGAAGGTCAAATACCTAGAAAGTTCTAAAGTTTGGGTTCAAAGACTAAACGCAATGCAGTAAGATTCTAGACTCTTCCCAAGGCGGTACATATCAAGCTGTTACCGCCTTTATCCTCTTCTCTCATTCTCCAAATTCCGAAAGAGCTAATTCTACACCAAGTTTCTTTGAAAATAATAAAGCTGTCCCTCTGACAGTTGACTAGAACAAGGAGAAAAAAAAAGGTCATGAAAGAACATTTTTTTTACCACTGAGGAATCAGAAGCAGAGAGAGAGGGTGACCCCCCAGCAACACTCAGGGTCCAGGGCTTTGTCCTCCCCACCTCTCTGCGCCCTCTCTTCCCACCACTTGCTACGACCTTCTTGCTTTGCCCACCCCAAAGGCTTCCACTGCCACAAATTATATATATTGTGGAGCTGAATCCTTGGATAAATTTAAGTCATTGTTTGAAACGCACGCCTTCTTCTGTTGTCTCTGCAAAAATTTTCGGTCGATTAAGCAACAATAACGTGGATTCTTCTACGAGTATCTCGGGATGCTCGTCTAGAATACCGTCTATAAATTCCATTGTACGGTAGTCAATTAAACCCCATTGTCTATAAAAGTCACCTGTCTGACTTGGGGAAAAGCGGGTATGAATGCAAAAGACCCAACAACGTGTTGAAACTGAAATCTAACCAAGTAATTTATGCCACTCAGCTTGAAAGGAGAGCACGCGAGCAGTATTTCTGGTGACTGGGAGCTGGGTGTTGATTTTATGAGCCCGTTCTGATTGCTCCGGGTTGCTGATGGGGGAAGGAGGCAGCCGAAGTTTAACCGCCTCTGAAAACTAAGACAAGGAAGACAAAGAAGACTTTTTTTTTTTGTCATTCTTGGCACAAATGAAAGAACCTTGTCATTCCAACTTCACAAGACGGTGCTCAGAAATGAAATGTTCAACTCCACTGGGACAGCCATTTTTTTTTTTTTTGCTGTTATTACAGAAGAAAATTATAACCATAAAAATGTCCAATTTAGAAAAAAAGGTGCCACTTTAGTGTCATTTGCATAAAAGCTGTTACACACAAATTGTTATAAAGACAAATGTGTAGTACTCTTGTTGAAAATTGCTTATACCTTTGGTGCTTCGCCTCCAACGACATAAAGGCCTCTTCAAACTGAAATTCATTCTCAGGTAAATAAAGCTGAAAGCAAAATTTCACCTATTTGAAAGGACGTGAGTGGCTTTTCCTGTGGTCTTAAACAGGTGCCGAGAGGCTGGGCCCTGTGCTTCCACCCCGGCTGGGTGTCACCCTCCCCTTGATGGGTGGCCCCCATCACACCGGGTCCTGTGAAGGCCGGTCCTGAAGCTAGTGATGAGCCAGGTCCACGGATGCTCAGGACATCCTGCAGCTGCAGGTGGGAAGGATGCTTGCAGAGAAGGAGGCCCGAGTTGGGAAGCGGGTGATGACTCTTCTCTGAAAATGAGCGCTTGCAGGGTAGACTGCAGACCTGTCACAGCCCACCTGACACCCCAGAGCTTCCCCCCCTGTAATCTCTTTCAATCGTTGTCTCACACAGCAAGCCTCACCAAAGGAATGGTGATGATTCTGTCAGCCTAGGTCTCTTTCATTCATCCCACACTGCCCTTTGGCCTGGAATGATCTTCTGATTTATCCTGAAGAATTTCAACTTATTCCTCAAGAAACATCTCGAGTGACTGACCTTTTCCCCCTTACTGCCCATGGTCAGTTGCTCACTCCCCCTGCTAGCCCTCCTTACAGAAGTATTAATATGCATTCATTAAGTGGTTCGTTGATCAATAACTCACCACAACCCATTGTGACTCTCTTTCCTGCCATCTCTCCCACCTAAAGGCAGGACCCGTGTCTAGTACATTTATACACTTCACTTCCAGAGTCATGCCTGTCCTAGAAGAGTGACTCTGTTCAAAAAGTCTTATTCAGTGGATGGATAATGGTTGTTTACTCATATGATGGGTTGCATTTTTAGTGAACTTCCGCTGTGGAAGCACTTCCACTAATATACCCTCTCTGGCTTATTTTAATCAAGCAATTTTAGAGCATTGTAAAAATAGATGTATGCTGTAGGTTTCCTTTTTCTAAACCACTTTATTGAGGTATAATTGATATAGAAAATTCACACATTTAATGTATATATCTTCATGAGTTTGGACATATATATACACCCACGATACCATCACCACTATCAAGGAAATAAACATATCTATCACCTCCAAACATTTCCTTCTTTCTTTACATTTCTGTGTGTGTGTGTGTGGTAAGAACACTTAACATGAGATCTAAACTCTTAACACATTTTGAAGTACACAGAACCATATTATTATCTATAGGCTCTTGGTTGGACAGTTGACTGTTAGAACTTATTCTTCTTGCGTAATTAAAACTATATCCATCAATCAGTAACTCCCTAAATCCCCACTCCCCCAAACCACTATTCTGTCTTCTGCTTTTGTGAGTTTGACTACTATGGAATCATGTAGCTTCAGTCTTCCCCTGTCTGGCTTATTTCATGTAGCATCATACCTTCAGGATTAATCTACATTGCTGCAAATGGTCAGATTTATTTTCTTTTTTCAGTTTGAATAATATTCCATTGTATATATATTTCAGATTTTTTTTTAATTTTTTTTTTATAGTTCAGATTTTATCCCAGCTTTATTAAGGCATAACTAGTGTACAAAAGCTTCACAAAATTGATGTATATAATTTTATGGGTGTAGATATGTGTACACAAGTGTTAACCATCACCACAGTCAAGGTGATAAACATATCCATCACCTCCAAGTGTTTTCTTGTGCCCCTTTGGTTTTGTGTGTGTGTGAGTTAAAAATATCTAAAAGCAAATCTGTCTTCTTAAAATAATTTATTAATTTTCTAGCTTTGAGGGCATGATAGCTGCTCGGCTGTGTCTGACTCTTTGCAACCCCATGGGCTGTAGCCTGCCAAGCTCCTCTGTCCATGGAATTCTCCAGACAAGAATACCAGAGTGGATTGCCATCTCCTTTTCCAGCTTTATTGAGGTATAATTGAGAAAATTGCAATATATTTAAGGTATACAAAGGAATGATTTCAATTTGATATATATGTACATTGTGAAATAATTCTTAATGCATCCATCACTTGTTTTGGTGATGAGGCTTAAGATCTACTTTATCAGTGAATTTCAAGTATTTAATATAGTATTATTTACTATAGTCATTATGCTATGCATTTGGTCCTCAGAACACGTTCATCTTACAAATGCAAGTGTGTATATTTTTATCCACCTCTCCCCATTTTCCAGTCTCCAGGCCCTGGCAACCAAAATTCTACTCTCTATTTCTATGAGATCATTTTCTGTCTTTTTTAAAGATTCCACATGTATGTTGTTGTTCGGTCACTAAGCTGTGCCTGACTCTTTGCGACCCATGTCAGGTTTCCTTGCCCTTCACTATCTCCTGGAGCTTGCTCAAACTCATGTCCATTGTGTTGGTGATGCCATCCAACCATCTCATTCTCTGTCGTCCCCTTCTCCCCTTGCCCACAGTCTTTCCCAGCATCAGGGTCTTTTCCAATGAGTTGGTTCTTTGCATCAGGTGGCCAAATATTGGAGCTTCAACTTCAGCTTCAGTTCTTCCAATGAATACTCAGGGTTGATTTTGTATAGGATTGACTGGTGTCAATCCAAGGGACTCTCAAGAGTCTTCTCTAGCACCACAGTTCAAAAGCAGCAATTCTTCGACATTCAGCCTTCTTTATGGTCAATCTCTCATATTGATACATGACTACTGGAATCTATAACCTATAATATATAGTATTTATCTCTCTGTATCTGGCTTATTTTACTTAATGTAATGACCTCACGTAAAATAATGAAATTAGATCCCAGGCTTAAATCAAGCACAAAGTCAACTCAAAATGAACTAAAGACTTAAATGCAAGACCTTGAACAATAAAACCCCTAGAAGAAAATGCTGAGGAAAAGCTCTTTGGCATTATCTTGGCAAAGATATTTGGATTTAACACCAAAAACAACAAAAAGACAAAAATAAACAAGTAGAACTACATTAGCCTTAAAAGTTTATGTGTAGCAAAGAAACAATCAACAAAATGAAAAGGGATCCTATGGCATAGGATCCATAAGCTATATATTAGATAGGGAGTTAATGTCCAAAATACATAAGGAACTCCTACAACTCAATATTGAAAATAAATAACTCAATTAAAAAATGAGCAAAGGACTTACATAAACATTTTTCCAAAGAAGACATACAAATAGCCAATAGGTGTATGAAAAAATTTTCAATCACTAATCATAAGGAAAATGCAAATTAAAACCACTGGAAATATCACCTCACACCTGTTAGAATGGCTTTCCTCAAAAAGACAAGAAACAACAAAGACTGGTGACCATGTGGAGAAAAGGGAACTTTACACTGTTGGTAGGAACTTAACTTGGTACAGCCACTTTGGAAAACAGTATGGAGGTTCCTCAGAAAATTAAAAATAAAACTGCCCTATGACCCAGCAATTCCACTTCTGAGTATTTATCTAAAGAAAATGAAATCACAGTCTTGGGGAGGTACCAGTATCCTGGTGTTCACTGTAGCACTATTCATAATAGCGAAGGTATAAAAACAACCTGAGTGTCCACTGGTGAGCGAAGGGTAAAGCAAATGTCACACACACGCACGCACACTAAGCTGCTTCAGTCCTGTCCGACTCTCTGTGACCCTGTGGACTGAAGTCCACCAGGCTCCTCTGTCCATGGGATTCTTCAGGCAGGAATCCTGGAGTGGACTGCCATTTCCTTTCCCAGGGGATCTTCCCAACCCAGGGATCGAATCCACATCTCTTGTATCTCCTGCATTGACAGGCTAATTCTTTACCACTAGTGCCACCTAGGAAGCACTCCCCTCCTCCCCGCCCCCCACAGAAAAATCATTCAGCAGTAAAAAATAAGGAAATCCTGCCATTTGCAGTAATGTGGATAAGGACATTATGTTAAGTGAAATAAGTTAGACAGGGAAAGACAAGCAATATATGATCTCTCTTACATCTGGAATAAAAAAAAAAAGCAGAAAATAAACAAAAGACATTTTTTAAAAAAATCAAGCACATAGAACAGAGTGATGGTAGTCAGAAGCAGGTGATAGGGGTGGGCAGAAACATGGGTGAAGAGGACCAAAAGAGTTTTAAATTTTTAAAAATAATTTTAAAAAAGAAATTAAGTTTGCACTCTATCAGTTTATTGTACTTGCTATATAGGCTGCTGAAATTTGCTTATTGTGCGGTGCTATGTCTCTTCAGTCATGTCCGACTCTTTGCGACCCCACGGACTGTAGCCCACCAGGCTCCTCTGTCTATGGGATTCTCCAGGCAAGAATACTGGAGTGGGTTGTCATTTCCTTCTCCAGGGGATTTTCCCAACCCAGGGATCGAACCCGAGTCTCTTATGTCTCCTGCGTTGCCAGGTGGGTTCTTCACCACTAGAGTGCTAGTTGGAAAGTTGCTTCAGGGAAATTGAAATTTCCAGTTCAAAATCTTCCCATCACAAATTTATGTTCTCTAACTTAAGAAGAGTAAACTATTCCCAGAAAAAGATGAGCTATTTTATTTTGAAATTTTAAAACACTAGTGCTTCAATAGAGAACAAACCCGAAATACATAATTCCACATAATACCAGGGTTATTTTGTTTTGTTTTTTAGTTTATAACTGTAAAGAGGATTCTGTATAATTTCCTGGAAAATGCTGGTTAAGAGAAAATTCTCTCCACCTTTAAAATTTTTGAAAGAGAAATAAGGGCAGAGAAATTAAAAGTGGTCATTAGTTTTGCCACATTTGAGTCAGCAATGATTGGTGTCTCTTGATGTACAATACGAAAATCAATAGGAATTTATCTGAGTTTGGATAATATTCTCAAGTAAACAGAGATTAAGGAATTCATCTTTTTAGCTGGAAAAAACTCAGTCTTGGTCTTGTCTTAAAAGTTAAAATGTATTTGATGGAATAATCAGAAAGCAAATGTTAGGATACTTTGGTTTATCTATAAGTGTGGTTTGCTCAGATGCTCAGTCATCTCTGACTCTTTGCTACCCCTGGCAAGAATACTAGAACGGGGTGCCATTTCCTCCTCCAAGGGATCTTCCCTACCCAGGGACTTGAACCCATTTCTCTTGCATCACCTGCATTGGCAGGTGGATTCTTTACCACTAGCATCACCTGGCAAACCCATAAATATGATTTAAGAGAACAAAAAAGAAATTGAGTTTTTCATGAATGTTAATGATATACTAGGAACTCTGATATGTGTTTAATAAAAATATATAGGTGCATATTAATTCTAATTATAGACAAATTTAGATTGATGTATACACACTACTATATATGAAATAAAGGACTTCCCTGGTGATCCAGTGGTTAAGACTCTGCACTTTCCAATGCAGGGGTCCAGGTTTGATCCCTGGTCAGGGAACTAGAGCCCACACACCACAAGGAAGATCAAACACCCCATGTGCCACAACTAAGACCCAGTATAGCCAAATAAATAAATAAATGCATTTTTAAAAGAGCTATCTAATAAGGACCTACTGTAGAGCCCAGGGAACTCTACTCAACTCAAAATGACCTATTTGTTGTTCAGTCACTAAGTCATGCTGGATTCCTTGTGACCCCATGGACTGCAGCACACCAGGCTTCCCTGTCCATCACCATCCCAAATTTGCTTACACTCTTGTCCATTGAGTCAGTGATGCCATCCAACCATCTCATCCTCTGTCTTCCATCTTTCCCAGCATCAGGGGTGGGAAAGCATCAGTCAGCTCTTTGCATCAGGTGGCCAAAGTATTGGAACTTCAGCTTCACATCAGTCCTTCCAAAGAATATTCAGGACTGATTTCCTTTAGGATTGACTGGTTTGATCTCCTTTCGAGTCCAAGGGACTCTCAAGAGTCTTCTCCAGCACCACAGTTGGAAAACATCAATCCTTTGGCGTTCAGCCTTCTTTATGGTCCAACTCGCACATCCATACATGACTACTGGAAAAACCACAGTTTTGACTATACAGACCTTTGTCAGCAAAGTCTGATGACAAAGTCTAATGTCTCTGTTTTTTAATATACTGTCTAGGCTTGTCATAGCTTTCCTTCCAAGGAGTTGGCATTTTTTTTATTTTGTGGCTGCAGTAATGACCTAAATGGGAAAAGAATCTAATAAAGAGTGAATATGTGTGTATGTATAACTGATTCATTTTGCTTTACAGAAAAAACTAGCACAATATTGTAAATGAATCATACTCCAATAAAAATTAATTTTGAAATGAAAAAAATATATAGATAAGTTAATTTAAACTCAGAAGGGGCATTAGCCCCATGACATAGAGCCCAGAAGAGGGAAATCTACGCTTCTAGCATCATAAACATTAATGATAACATGCCTCATATTTATAACAATTGACCACTGGTAAAATGGGCTTTCTGTATCCCTCATTTTAAAATATTTACTCTTTACTCCTACCTTGTATGATAGGTCTAATTACTCCTGTTTTTGAGATGATGTGCAGAGTAAAGCATAAAAGAAGCAATACTGGACTTACTGAAAAATCTCTTTGTTAATCTCAAATGCGACATTTCCCAGCTTCTGGGATGTCACTTTCTTCTCACTCTGAATCAACATCCTCTTCGCTGAAATACCAGCTGGGAAGCCACATTCATTGTGTGGCAGAGAAGAAAAGCCTCTGGTCCGTTCCATGGAAGTTAGAAAAGGATTTGCAGTTAAGGCAGTAGCTTCGGTGAGTTTCAAAAAATAAGAAAGAATTAAATGAATGGGGAATAGGGTGGTTGAGAGGAGCTGGAACTTATGATGCATGTCCCTGGGAGCTGACAGATGAGGACAAGGTGAACAGAGCCAGGTCACAAATAAGGCTGAAAATTTTCCTTATACTTGTATTGGTGGAGAGTTTAATGAGTTCTGTTGCCTGTAATGAATCAGTTGAAACGGTAGTTTCACTCTCCCTTGCTTTCCAAATGATTCACTTCTGTTTTAGCCGAGAGAGGTAAAATAAAGGCAGAACTGGGAATTTAAGGGTCCTGGGAGGTTGCTGAGTTTCCATTAGGAATGGGAGGTGCTTCTGCATTGGCAAGAACTTCTCAGAAGCAATGGCCAGGTCTCTGCACAGATGGTGGAGGCAGATGAGTCAGAGGAGAAAAACTTTTGGACATCCAAACAGAAGAAGCCACACAAATGGACAAGTACACTCTGGTCCTCTGAACCACACACAGCAGGTACTTTCCTGAGTCAAATGCTTGTCATTTAGATAGGCTCACATCATTCTTCCCCCTCTACTAGAAGAATAATTCTTTAATACATATTTTCCCAACTGGTGCGTGTTGTGCTCGGCAGCTAACTTATGTCCGATCCTTTACAACCCTATGGGCTACAACCCACCAGCTCCTCTGTCCATGGGATTTTCCAGGTGAGAATACTGGAGTGGATTAAAAGTTCTTCCTCCAGCGGATCTTCCAGACTCAGGGATCCAACCTGCATCTCCTGCGTTGCAAATGGGTTCTTTACCACTGAGCCACCTGGGAAGCCAGTCTCAACTGAGACTATTACGTATGTGCTCAGCTGCCTCAGTCGTGTCCAGCTCTCGAGATCCCATGGACTGTAGCCTGCCAGGCTCCTCTAACCAAGGGATTTCCCAGGCAAGAATAATGGAGTGGGTTGCCATTTCCTTCTCTCTCCAGGATCTTCCAGAACCAGGGATAGAACCTGCTTCTTTTACTTTTCCTGCATGTTCTTTACCACCAGAGGCACCTGGGTACTAGTAACAGATGGGAAAATACATGATTAAATAACTGTTAAGGGGACAGACACTTATATTTTCCACCCCAGAAGTTAAAAAGGAAAAAAATAAATTTAGGTTATGAAAATATTCCATGTCTACATAATTTCAAAATGGATGTTAAAAAAGAAATAAAATAATAAATCTGGGCCTTTTTAGGATATGTGCACTTTTATAATTTCAAAATGAGAGCTAGATTTTTCAGTTCCTATAGTAAGAATAAGTACAGCTCAGACTTTATATTTTCAAAAGAAAAATGAAAGGGAGAATATTCAGCTTGGGTGTGCATGAACATTCTCTGCCCAATTTTTCAACATTTGCTTTTTTTCTGACAAAATACTGCTTGGGAAAGCATTGCTCCAGCCATGTGGATGACTGAGACTATAAGGGACGTTGGATCTCTTGAAGGAAGAAACACCAGAGTGTTGGGATGGGATGTCCGCTTCTATTAGAGAAGAACTTAAAGATGCATAGAGAGGAAAATGTGATTATTTTAAAGGTCACAGGTCCCGATGAGATAAGGCTAAAGAGGTGGCGATCTCACTGAGGCTGAATTGGATTATGAGACGATTTTCCTTAGGCCAATTCATCAAAGCTTGTCTAGATTAGACACTCATGAAACCGCTGCTGGGAAGCTTGAAAAGGAAACTGCGAAAACCAAGACATTTACGTAGCTATTTCAGAACGTTTCAGGCAATCTAAAAACATTGTATATCCATTAAGATTTGATTGTCCATGATTCTATGTAGGCTGAGAACATATGTATAGCAATAAGCATAGCATGGCAGAAATATCAAGACAATCACATACAGGTTTGGGGGATGTAAGAGAGATATGATAAAGAACATCCCTTCTTCCATATGATTTTTTAAAAATTGTTTATTGAAATACAGTTGATTAACAATGTTGTATTAGTCTCGTGTGTAGAGCAAAGTGAGTCAGTTATACATCCATCCATATATATATATATATATATATATAAACATATATTCTTTTTTTACATTCCCTTATAATATATATAATATATAATATAACTTATTATTTTAAGTTATAATAACTTATAACTTATAAGTTATTATAAAATATTGAGAATAGTTCCCTGTGCTATACAGTAGATCCTGGTTGCTTATCTGTTTTATAGGTAGTGATATATATCTCTTAACCCCAAACTCCTAACTTTTCCCTCCCCCCTTCCCCTTTTGGTAACCATAAATTTGTATTCTATGTCTGTGAGTTTACTTATTTCTTGTAAACAAGTTCTTTTGCATTATTTTTTTAGATTGCACACATAAGTGATATCATATGATGTCTGTCTTTCTCTCTTTGATTTATTTCACTTAGTATGACAATCTCTAGGTCCATCCAAGGAGAGGCAAACAGCTTTATTTCATTCATTTTTATGACTGCGTAGCACTCCATTGTGTATATGCACCACATCTTTATCCATTCATCTGTGAAAGAACATTTAGGTTGCTCCCATGTCTTGACTATGGTAAACAATGCTGCTGTGAACACTGAGGTGTATATATCTTTCCTAATCTAATAGCTCTCTCTGAATATGTTCAGTTTAGTTCAGTCGCTCGGTCGTGTTAGATTCTTTGCGACCCCATGGACTGCAGCATGCCAGGCTTCCCTGTCCATCACCAGCTCCCAAAGCTTGCTCAAATGCATGGCCATCGAGTTGGTGATGCCATCCAACCATCTCATCCTCTGTCAGCCCCTTCTCCTCCTGCCTTCAATCTTTCCCAGCATCAGGATATTTTCCAAAGAGTCAGTTCTTTGCATTAGGTGTCCAAAGTATCTAAGTTTCTGCTTTAGCATCAGTTCTTCCAATGAATATTCAGGACTAATTTCCTTTATGATTGACTTGTCCCTTGCTATCCAAGGGACTCTCAAGAGTCTTCTCCAACACCATAGTCCAAAGCACCAATTATTTGGCACTCTGCTTTCTTTAAAGTCCAACTCTCACATCCATACGTGATTACTGGAAAAACCATAGCTTTGACTAGGTGGACCTTTGTCAGCAAAGTTATGTCTCTGCTTTCTAATATGCTGTCTAGGTTGGCCATAGTTTTTCTTCCAAGGAGCAAACGTCTTTTAATTTCATGACTGCAGTCACCATCTGCAGTGATTTTCAAGTAACATCTGAATATGTTATTTGAAACCTATTGAGAAGCCAACGAGAGTCAGCAGATTGAAGCCACGGGATGCCTTGATTATTGATCGAGCAGCTCATGGAGATGGAGCCTTCCATCTGCAAATAAACGGGTTTCCTAGCACTTAAGTCCCAGAATGAGCTTATCATGAGCATCTTTGCTCGGGGAACCTAGCTCTACAAAACTGACAGCATCAAGGAAGCAGTAGAAGTCACATCCTTTGGGTAAATGACTCCCAGTGGAAAAAGAGATCTGAGCTGAGCATCCCAGGGCACCGCTTCTAAATATTCCCTCAGAGAGTTCACCCCACCTTTCCTGGGGAAGAGCAAGTGAAGAGACAGAGGCTGACCAGTAACGGGAATTATAGCAGAATCCCCTCCCCACAACTTGGGAGGAAATCCCAGGACGGGAAAGAAGTACCCCTCCCGCTTCAATGGCAGGTTAAAGCTGGGCTGCTAGCTTCCTCCAGAACACAGGGATGGGACACAGATTCTGAAGAGGCAGGCAACCAAGAAGACATGTGGCTTGGAGGTCAGGTTCCTGGGAAAGCTGCAAGAAAAACTGAAAACAATTACCCTGGAGAAAAAGATTCTGAAGCAGCCAAAATGTTTGAACTTTTTTTTTTTTTTTGCAGGAGCTAGGGAGTTGACTTGTTTCTGGAATTGCAAATAGGAAACTAGGAACCATGGGAGAAGTTACAGGACACAGACTGCAGCTCGATGTGAGGATGAACTTTCTAACCACTAGGGTGCACCCGCATCAGACACCTCGTGTAGGACTGAGGTCCCCAACTCTGAGACTGTGTGAGTAGGAGCTGGAGGACCTTCTTTCTAGGATAAGTGGAGGGGGTTTCCTGCATTGGGGAGGGGAGGGAGGAACAGATGGTTTGAGACTTCTCTGGAAGGCTGCATTTTTATATTTTTTCCCTTTCCTAGGACAGACTTGCAGTATTCTGGTGCCTCCAATGCTCTGAGTCTGAAATTCAGAGATGATGCACCCCTAGCTTTTAGTGAATGTGTTAAGTTCAGACCAAAACAGCCAATCTTACCGGAAATCAACTCTGACTGTATATTGGAAGGCCTGATGCTGAAGCTGAAGCTCCGATACTTTGGCCACCTGATGTGAAGAACCGACTCACTGGAAAAGCCCCTGACGCTGGGGAAGATTGAGGGCAGGAGGAGAAGGAGGCGACAGAGGCATCACTGAATCAATGAATGTGAGTTTGAGGAAACATCGGAAGATAGTGAAGGACAGGGAAGCCTGGCGTGCTGCTATCCATGGGGTTGCAAAGAGTCAGACACGACTGAGCGACTGAATAGCAACAAAGTTCAGAAACTCCAGTCACAGGCTACAGAGAAAACGTCCACAGATGATGGTGTAATCCAATGGCCATTGAAACCTCCTTACTGGATGCATGTTACACCCTGTTCTAAATGATGGACAAAGCTTAAGAGTGTGTACCATTGACTGTTTCGGGTAGCTTTATAAATTTATAAACTTTCTCAAACAGTCCCGCAGCTCTATGAGGCAGTCCAACCCTCATTTGGCCAGGCAATGTCTTGGCAATGTTTATGCAGCTTGTAAGTGGTGGAAACAGGATTCAGAACCCAGACGGCCTTGGCTCGTCAGCCTGCGTGCTTAGCTGCTGGGCTAAGCTGTATCAGCCTTTCAAGCCATACTCCTTTATAGACCTGAGCTCAAAATGTGCTATTCCCCATCCAAAGAGAGAGTCTTCTATCGATCTGAGCAGAGCAGAAGCAACCTATGCAGACCAGAGGTGATGACAGCTGACCAGAGGCAAAGACAACTCAATGAAAAAGGGCCTCTTTTTCTTCAAAGTTCTTTTTTAGAGAACTTTTTTGCCTATGACCCATCTGTGAATGGGCTTCCCTAGTGACTCAGATGGTAAAGAATCTGACTGCAATGAAGGGAACCTGGGTTCGATTCCCGGATTGGGAAGATCCCCTGGAGAAGGGAATGGCAACCCACTTCAGTATTTTTGCCTGAAGAATACCATGGACCAGAGGAGCCTGGGAGACTGCAGTCCATGGGGTTGCAAAGAGTCTGACACAACTAAGCAACTAACACTTTTCTCACTTTCATCAGTGAATAACTGCATTTGTAAATAGGTGCTACATTTTTTAATTAATTTATTTATTTTAACTGGAGGCTAATTACTTTACAATATTGTAGTGGTTTTTGCCATACATTCACACGAATCAGCCATGGGTGTACATGTGTCCCCATCCTGAACCCCCCTCCCACCTCCCCCACATCCCATCCCTCTGGGTCATCCCAGTGCACCAGTCCTGAGCACCCTGTCTCCTGTATTGAACCTGGAAAGGTGCTAATAAACCCCCACCCCGGTGATCTTTGGGATGGCTTCTGGTTCTGTGATCAGAAGGCCTGGTTCAAACAGCAAGCAGGATGTTCAAAAAAAGACCCCTTTCCTTTCCACAGTTCAAGAATACGGTTTCATACAGTATCTAAACCTAACAATTTAGCGGGATTTTCCTTTGTAGTAATTATGCAACGATCAGTGTCTCTGTCTCTCCTAGGGGGAAAACCTACTAAATATATGTTCTATCTAAAATTGTTGTTTTTACTGTTATAAACCAGGACAAGTGAGGTGCTGTTTCATATTTAGCAACATGTAATTTACCTCTTATACATCTTCTTTTAAACTTGTGGTTACCTTGTCTCAAGGTAAAGAGCAGCAAACAATAAATTATTGTCATTATCTTATAATCAAACACCGGGCTGTCAACAATGGATGTCATTATGTCCTAATGGGGAAATAACCAGCTAATTCTACAATGGTCATTATGGCGGCAAAATTTAATAATACTCTGATTTCCCCACCCCCAACACACACATGCTTCTTATTTTCAACACCAATTAAAACTGTTTTCAAGTGTTTCTTCCTACATTGTCTGAATCCCAGTTAGCAAAATGATTGTTTAGCAAATGAGATCTGGCATCAGGCACTGCGGAATTCTGCTCCTTTAAATTGGGAGCCTATTAAAGGAGTCTTAGCGTTCTGGGAGAAGGCAAGCTACCTGGAGAAGAGTGGAGGAGGGGAGGGGCGTCCGGGAGGGTCTCCACGGTAAAGTGAGAAGCAAGTGACAACTGTGTAAGTAACACAGACCCATCAACCCCCACACAGCCTAATGAAATAATATTTCTAGCTTCAATTTGCAAATGAACAATGTGCGGCTGAAAAGTGTTAAGTCGTTCAGTTGTGTCCAACTCTTTGCAACCCCATGGGCTGTATAACCCTCCAGGCTCCTCTGTTTGTGGGATTCTCCAGGCCAGAATATTGGAGTAGTGTTGCCATTCCCTCCTCCAGGGAATGTTCCCAGCCCAGGGATCGAACCCAGTTCTCCTGGATTGCTGGCAGATTCTTTACCATCTGAGCCACCAAGTAACCCCATCCAAGGCTTAGAGAGATTAAATAAATCCTCAAGGAAGGGTGACCAGGGGGTGCTGGGGTCCAGACTGAAGTTCTGACCTTGGGGCATCTGAACTTGTGGCTCATCTAGCAATTTACACCTGCTTGTCCCTGCAGTCTCAGGACATTCATGCCATTTTTTCATGTGTTTTAAGTGTAAGCCTTTTCAGCAAATTAATAGGGAACCTGGACTCCTGGGAGCCTACAGCAGGCGAGGAGCATTCTAGCCAACAAGGAACCCAGAGCTGCTTGCCTGTTCACAGCGGGCTTGGTCTTAACCACTCCGCTCCCTCTGTGCTGTACTGTGCTTAGCTGATCAGTCCATCTGATTCTTTGTGACTGTCATGTAGCCCACCCGCTCCTCTGTCCATGGGATTTCCCAGGCAAGAATACTGGAGTGGGCTGCCATTTCCTTCTCCAGGGGATCTTCCCAACCCAGGGGTCAACCCTGCACTTCCTGTGTCTCCTGTGATGGAGCCACATTCTTCACCTGCTGAGCTATCAGCTTCCTTTGTTTGGTACCAAATACCCTTAGATTCAAGGTCAGCAGACTGGTTTTTATAAATAAAGTTCTATACAAACATAGCCATGCTTCCTCACTTAATGTTTTTTTTTTAACTTATCTATTTTTAATTGAGGGATAATTGCTTTACAATATTCTGTTGGTTTCTGCCATACATCAACATGAATCAGATACAGGTATACGTATTCATTTAATGTTATATCAGGAGATGTGAGGAGGCTGACAAGAGTCCTGACAGGCTTGCGATCCGACCTGGTGCAGAAAAGTCTGCTGACCTCTACCTGAGATGATTTAAGAAGAGACAGTCAGTCCGACCAGGCTTCCCAGGTGACTCAGTAGGCAAAAACAATCTGCCTGCCATGCAAGAGTAACAGGGAATGAGGGTTCAGTCCCTGGGTCAGGAAGATCCCCTGGAGAAGGGACTGGCAACCCAGTCCAGTGTTCTTGCCTGGAGAATCCCATGGACAGAGGAGCCTGGTGGGCTATTTTTTGCGACTCTCACAAAGAGTCGGATAGGACTGAAGTGATGGAGCAGACAGGCACGCAGTCACTCGGACCTAGAGGAGGCTCCTGGGACAGATAAGAGCCAGGACCAGCTCTCAGGGTAGAGCACTGGTGATGGGGAGGCAGCCAGAGGGGGCGACACACAGCTCTGCCCCTTGACACCCTGGCGGGGGCGGATTCCTGAACCCCCTGGAGGCCTCTGTTTCTTCATCTGTGAGACAGCCCCACAGGTTCCCTCCCAACCTGCCATAGACAGCTCAAAAATATTACCTATTTACTATGTCATTTTTTTTTTCTAAATTGTATTATTTTGGTGTTAACAGAGGAAAGAAAATTGCACCACCTAAAATTTGAGGATTAGCTTTTATTTGGTGGTCTTTCTGGGCTCTTAACCCTGGGAGGCAGTCTCCCCATGGCTCTGAGAGACTGTTCCAAAGAGGTAAGGGAGGGGCCAGATATACAGGAGTTTGGGCCACAAAAACCAGGCAGTCAGAGCTTCAAAAGTTTCTTGTGAAAAAAAAAAAAAAGTTTATTGTGAGTTAAAGAAAACCCCGAGCACCTCCTGGGCCCCGGCATCCGTCGCGCCCAAGGCCCTGAGACCCGGCCGCCTCGCCTGCTGCCTCCTCTCTGCTTCCCACAGGGACGGCCTCTCCCACAAGACGCTTCGGCCCCTCCGCCGGGCCCATGGAGGCCCACCTCAGCCTGGGTTCTGCTCACCCGGTCAAAAGCACAAAGCCGAGAGGTGGTGTTCACCTTCCAAGGTCACAGCAGGAAGGACTCGAGATAGCACTCTCACCTGCATAGGTTGAGAGTCCCTCCCAGTCCGACTGGGAAGGAGTTTGAGAGTGGAAAGCTCTCCCTATTCACTTCTGCTCCCCAGGGCCTCCAGAATCCCCACTGAGTGTTCATAAATATTTGTTACTTGAATGAATGACTACCTGAATAAATGAAGCTTAGAAATCGCCTAGTTTAGGGGTTACTAAATGCCTTTGAGTCACAGATCTCTGAAAACCTGATGAAAGCTGTCAATATTCTGGAGAAAAACACATATCCAGGACACTTTGGCACATTACTGTAGGATTTCAGGCTTCCCTGCTGGCTCCAACGGAAAGAATCAGCCTGCAATGCAGGAGACTGGGGTTTGATCCCGGGGTGGGAAAGATCCCCTGGAGAAGGGAATGGACCCCACTCCAGTATTCTTGACTGGAAAATTCCATGGACAGAGCAGCCTGGTGGGCTATGTATGGTCCATGGGGTGGCAAAAAGTCAGACACGACTGAGCAACTAACTGAGCAACTGAACACTTGGACTTCACAGCTCCCCCTGAAGGGCTAGAAAGCTTGTGGATTCAGGTTAAGAACCGCTGCCTCATTCATCCCCTTTTAACATCTAGATGAAGAGACTCAGGCTCAGAGAGGTCAGGAGATTGGCCCAAGGTCACACAGCATCTTAGTTTTGAGGAGTTTCCTGCTTTCCATCTCACTTCCTGCCTACCACCCCCCTCCCCCGGCCTCTCAAATCATTCACCCGCTCCTATGTGCTCAGAAGGAATAATCAGTCGTTCAATTTGGCTGGGTGGTTGAGCATTTCATTCAATTTACATTAGAAGTTCTTATTTTAATTTTTCTAATATTCCCATTATTAATGTCGGTTTCAGTCATCAGCTGGTTGCCCAATGTTAAAACGTCTTTGAAACAGAAAACGAATGCAAATAATTAAAAGGAAAAAAAAGAAATCTGGGGAAAGCTATCCATTTGTCAGGTTTGGCATAAAAAAATGTCTTGGAATGCAAGGTTTGGGATAATAAAATATATGAAGTTTTTTTTTTTTTTTAATAAATGAAATCCAATAATAATCCTGTCAGTTTTTTCAAGTCCCATCATTCTTTCCGGAGGCTCCGTGATAAATCTTTCTTGGGGACGAAAAGCTTTATGGAGTGTCTACTCCGGGTCAAAGCTTCATCTAAGCGGGCCCTGAGGAATCAGAGGAGGCTGAGAGCAGCCCCCGCCCACAGGAGGGTCCCAGTTTAGTGGAGAAACAGGAGGAGCAGGAGCCGTGGTCAGTGCTGGGTTGAAGAGACCTGGGGGGATGTGTGTGTGGCAGGGGTGGGCTGGGAGGCAGGCTTAGGTGGCGGCACTGATTGAGCTGAAGCCCCAGGCAGGCAGAGTAATTCCAGGTGCCAGGAGCTGACATTATCACAGGAGCTGTTGGGTGAGACGAGGCTGGGCCAGTGGAAGGAGGCTCACAGGAGCCTCCTTGAACATTTTTCTACGAGCTAGTGTGATGTTGTGTGTGCAGGGTGTGGGTCAGAGATGTACTGAGGGGAGGAGCTGATGGGGAGGAGTGAGGTGGGAAGAAGTGAGCATCGTCGCTGAGTCAGACAGGAGGAGATGGGTGCTCTGACGCCAGCCCCAGCAGGCCACTGTGACTCAGTCTCCCTTTGAGACAGTGGATCCAGGGTTGGCACATGCCATCTGCTTTCTTCACCCTCCTCTCTGCTTTGCCCAGCAAAGGACAGAAGTGGTCACAAGCAAAAGCCACTCTGTACAGCGATGGGCAAGGAGATCAAACCAGTCAACCCTAAAGGAAATCAACCCTGAATATTCATTGGAAGGACTGATGCTGAAGATGAAGCTCCAATCCTTTGGCCACCTGGTGCGAACAGCTGACTCATTGGAAAAGACCCCGATGCTGGGAAAGATTGAAGGCAGGAGGAGAAGGGAATGACAGAGGAGACAGTTAGATGGCATCACTGACTCAATGGACACAAGTTTGAGCAAGCTTCAGGAGTGGGTGATGGACAGGGAAGCCTGGCATGCTGCAGTCCATGGGGTCACTAAGAGTTGGACACGACTTGGCAACTGAACAACAGCAAGAGCAGTGGAAAGTGGGTGAAGCTAAGCTTTGTACCTTCCTCTAGGCAAAGCCCCTAAGTGAAGAACATTGGTCAAACTCCCAGGAAGATGAGACTTGCCCGGGGAGGAAGGAAGACCTGAGAGACAAAGAGAGGCAACTGAGGTCTTCTGGGGTCCTGCTGGGGCCCCTTGGAGGGAGACAGGAAGGAGGAGCTTGCGCATCCCCAGGAAAGTCAGAACCTCCTGGATTCCAGCCTAGAAGTGGGGAGAGAGTGACAAGGCCACCAGTAAGATCCAAGGCCAGTGACTAGGAAACATGAGTGGACAGAGGTTAAAGGCATGGTTCTCCTCTCTGTAGCATCTGACAAACAGTTGAGGGTTTTTGTTTTTTGAGCTAATAATTTTCTAACGACTCAAAGCATGTCACGATATCCAAACTGATGCAAGTGTTCCCTCCGTGGAATATCTAGAGTAGCCCTGAGATACCTCTAGCAGCAGTGACAGCCGCCACGGAACCAGCCAGGAAAGACCTGCCTCGTTTTTGTCTCCACTGGGAGCCAGGGCTCCTAGGGTCCAGGAGTTGTGGGAGGAAATCAGGAGAGGCTGAACATGCCAAAAGGGGGCATGGATGAGGTATGGAATGGGGCATGGGGTCACTTCCCTGGGGGAGTTGCTTTGAACACTCACTCTGGCTTCCATCTCACCTCTTTGATCTTCTTATTTCCCCCGTGAAACAAGGATGATGATGATAAGAAGGGAGAAAAAAGGGAAGATACTTCCTTTATGGAATTTCAGTGATGATGAAATAAGAAAATGCCCATACCATGCCTGGGACCAAGTGCCACACAAATGGAGGTGATTGCTAAGTAATCCAGTGAGGATGCTTTGAAATAACATCTCTTAAAGTTATCAGACCTTGCAGCATGGTGGCAGGACCACGGGTGTGGCTCAGACACAGGGACACTGCTGTGAGGAACTTGCAGCTGAACAGCAGAGAGAACAGGGAGCAGATAAGAGGCTGTCCTAAGACAAGACGCACGCGTGCTGTAAGAAAGGAACGGATAAGGTGCTGCAGAAATGGATTTCCAGGGCAGCTATCCCTGGCAGGGGCTGCATCGTGTCCCATGGACCTGGAGGTGTAGCTAAAGCCAGACCATCTGGTTGGGAATTTCTGCTCCTCCTCTTGGGACCATCTTGGCAATGCTCTGAACTCCGTTCACTCATCCATCCATTGAGTTGGTCACAGTATTTATTTCACGCCTGCTACGGAGTGGGTCCTGATTTAGGGGCAAAGATAAGGCAGAGAACAAGATAAAGCCCTTGCCTCCTTACAGCTTCTTCCCACGATTTCCTCATCTATAAAACGGCACTAACACAATTACAATCCCATAAGGTGCATTTGATCTTATGAGGATTAAACCCAAGGTTCCATTACAGGTGATTTGCCAAGGGCAACCTGGCTCACACTTGATGATCTTGTAACAGCATCTTTTAAATGGGTTGCCCAGAAAATACATTGTTGCAACTGTGCAAATAAAATGAGATAGCATTTCTGTATTACTCCCCTTCCATGCTTAAATGCCAAAAGACAGCTTTTGGTTAAAAACCCAGCCATATCTCTTTTTAAAATATGAATTAGGGCTAAATGTGTTTGAAAAATTAACAAGAGTGATGAAATAATACCCATGCTGGTAATAATAATAATAGAGTTACTCTTTCTTGGGTCTGTACTCTGCCTCACACTGTGCTCAGCATTTTGTGCACTTTTTTTGTCTGTAATCTTCAAACCCCCACGCTGTGAACCCTACTGTTGAGTTTTACAGATGAAGAGACAGAATTTTTGAGACCCTAAGTAATAGACCTGAGTGAAAACCATCAGTAAGTGGCACATCTAAGGTTCGTATTCCCTGATACCTAGTTTATTTCATTTTCTCTTTCAAAAAAAATGGTAATAATTACAATTATAATAATCCTTTATATTTATATAGTGTTTTTTCAATTTTCAAAGGTTCATGAAACCTTGATTTCATGTGGATTCTCCAACAGTCCAAGAGACCAGATCAAATTCCCACTATACAGAAAAGGAAATTGAGGATCACAGACTTGCCTGAGGTCTTATAGCTCAAGCTTTGAAGATCTGGGGTCTGAATTCGAACTAGTATTGCTCAGTTCCATGTGTCCCCATAATTCCTGTCCCTTAATGTCAGAAATAATAAACTATAAAAGAAATGGATTGTTTGTATTAAAGTGTTAGTGTTATTCTTATCATGGTTTATTTTAAAATGAGATCAAAGAAATTAAAATTTGTAAATGAACTCACCTCAACTGAGAAAATAATATAATAAGATAGATGGTCCCTTTTTAATGAAAATCTTTCATGGACTTGTATCACCAGCAAGTACTGATAGGGTGAATTAAATTATATTGTTAAAAAGAGCACAATATATTTGAATATTCCATTCCAGATTTGCAGATAAAACATATGCAAATCCAAAACTGAAATGAGATGATGTCAAAAGACAATCAGAGAAGTAAGTTGAAGAAATTAGTTGCAACTTTTAGGATCCCAAGGTCAGGGCAAGTCAACAGATGTGGTCCCTTGGATCTGATGAAATGATCAATATGGCTTTCTCATCTCTCCAGTGGCTCTCATCCCCACTTTCAGGGGACATTTGACAAGGTCTGATGATAGGTTTGTTCATCCCAACCAGCAGCTAGTGGATCAAGGCCCAGGATGCTGCTGAACATCATGAGATGTGCAGGACTGCCTTCCAACAACAAAGACCTGTCTGGCCCTGGACATCAGCAGTGTTCACACTGAGAAGCCCAGTCTCAATCTTAGGAAGGAGAACATTGGGGTAAACACCTTCAGAAAAGAGGATTTGAGTAAGTCCATTGGGAGCTTTACAATCTTTACCAGCATAAGTATTTCCTCTTGATTTTATAGATGACTGTTGGCAATCTCGCCAAACAATACAATGTCTCCTCAACTGGGTCAGCGCATTGACAAGGTAGTAAGTCACCCTTCCTTCCTCCTGTGTAATATGTGGATTCCACCCGTCTCCTCTGAGCAGTACTGCCAATTTCCCATGCCACTTCTCCATGCCCGCCTCTGCCCAGGTGCCCCAGCATCACTCACACACACACACTCACACACACACACATACACACACGCATACCCTGGCTGCATTCCCCATCCCTCATTCAGTGGCCCCTCCTCCACAGACCCCCTCAATCCCCACCTCTTGCTGGATTCAGCTTCCCTCCACTGGGCTCCACCTTGGGTATAGCTTTATAACACTGTCTCACCGTCCTTCCCCGTCTGTGTGTCTGTCCCCCACATCAAACTCCGAGCTCCATGGGAACACCATCACTCAGCAGCTAAGTGAGTGGGAACTAATCAAATAATGCATAAGTAGATCAATGACAGAGCAATAAGACTAGGGTAAGGACCACCAGGACTTTTATTCCGGGGACTTTTATTCTGGGAGCATCCAAGCCTCCTTAACCCTTTGACACGGTGGCTATGGGAGGTGGGGCAAAATCCATGAGTTAAGGCTCATTAGATAGGCAGATGGTTTGTTACTGAGGGACGTGATGCTGCAAAACCCCTTCTATTTGAAAACCGCTGATATGGGCCACTTTGTTGAACGAATGGAAGCTTTCATGCTGCCTTGAACTCTCTCCCTTGCATCCTCACAGCTAGGGCACCCAGGGGATCCTCAGCTAACTGGTCCATTCTCTCTCCTTTCGTTTCCTTGGTTTCCTCTTTGGCAGTCTAGAGTGTAAATTGCAGAGGTGACCATTCCCTGTTTCCAGGCCATTCACTCCATTGCAGGGGCTAACAGAGCCAGATCACCAGGTTCTCAAAGGCAGCTCAGGTTACCTAGAAAGACAACGTTACGAAGATCCAAGATTGAAATAGCTCAAACCAGCTCCTTCCTTCCTTCTTCCCTCCCTCCCTCTCTCCCTCTTACCCTCTCTCCTTCTCCCGTCCCTCCTTCCTTCTCTCCTTTCTTTCTTTTTCTCTTCATTCCTCACCTACACATTTGCATGGAACAAGCAAAGCTTTTAATCCCAGTGGTTCAGGCAAATGCATTAAAAAGATGAACATTTTAGTTAATGTTCTAAGAAGATTCAAAAAGCAGTTTTGATTGTGTACTATTAGCATTAATTAATTTCCAGGCTGGGACCAGCCGCTCTATTAGAGGAATGCATATTTTAATCAATCTCTCTGCCGCTCTGTGCTGCTTAAAGGTAGTTTCATGGGCTTCGTCTGTGCCATCCTTTCCGTTTAATTCAATGCACCGTAGTAAATCTCGTGGCCTGAGAGTGCAAGAGCAGAAGCCACGCTGACAAGGAATCACCCAGGAAAAACGTTCAGAGCCCAGTGACGTTCCTTCAGAGAGCTAAGCACCTGCTCGTGCCCAGGGGCCTGGATGAGCATCACAGGCACGGTCAGTGCCCCTGTGCCCACCACCCAGAGGGCTTCCTGGCACGACTTAGAAAACACCTTCTCTTCTTGAAGGATGCAGTCTTGGGGAAAGCGAATGGCTCAAAGGTCAGAGAACAGGCTTGATGTAGGTCGGTGTCCCTTGCACAGTAAACATCCTACACAACTGTACATGGCAGCCTCGGTCAATGAACATGGTTTTCATCCCTGACCTCTGAAAGGATGCTGGCCCAGGAAACCCCAACCCACCTTTGCCAGTGTGGTGAATATTATTGAAGGGACAGTCTTCAGGTTGGCTTTAGTGCTTTCCATGTGATCACATTGGCATCTATTTTTTCCCTCCCCATGAAAACTGTAAATTGCTTGGAAACCAAAGCCTGGTTAAACATCACTCAGTACTCCGCAGTTTTGCACTGTAGTTGGTGAACTATAATTCCCCAAGGATGAAGCCCCCCATCATTCTTCACATACAACTTTACGTTCCCGGAGTCCTCAACCATTTCTCCTTTCATCCATCCTGTGTGTGTGCAAAGAGAGTGTCCGTCTCTGTGTGTAAATGTTCAGACATGAAGAGATATGCATTTGAGATAAAGAGGAAGGTCACTACATACATTTGTATTAAGTCAAGCATGTGTATTTAATAGGCATGCATTGCATGTGTTGGTAGCTCTGGAATGTTTGTGTGGGTGTGTACACATGCGTAGGCTTATGTGTGCATGCATGTTCACGCATGTGAATGAGGACATGACATGATGTATGGATATGTGTTTATATATATAAATGTGTGTGTGTTATAAATGTGCATATGTGTGAATTCATGAGAGCAACACGTTATTGTCCCAATGGGAAAACTGAGGCAACACAATGACAAACAGGGTGCATGCTAATTGAGCCAACTCACATCAAGAAATATTCACAAAAGCCTCACGCAGTAACATTTACTTGTGACCCATTGGTCAGAACTGTGTAACACCATCTCTCTACACCAAAACTGAAACCGGGAAAGGTAAGGTTGGCTGCTCTTTATCTATTAGTGTGTTCGTCTGGGCCTGTTGCTATCCCAAGTGAAACCAGAGTTTTATCACTAAGGAGAAAGGTGAGAAGGGATTTTGACTGAGAGTGGATGGGCAGTCCTGCAATACCTACTGTCTCTCCCCTATAGCACCTAACAAACTTAGATGCTACAAAGAAAAATATGAACCCAAGGTCCTTCTGGGATCTTCCCCTTATTATTTCTCACACGGAGATTTGGGTAAGGATTGGGAAGGCAAGAACATGAGGTTACACCTTCTGACAAGGACGTGGGGTACCCTGCAGTGGTGCACGGGTGTCTTTTTGTGGATGGTGTTTAATCAATTTGTGTGCTTGTATTTTCTCTCTCCTACATCCTCTCTCTCTCCTACTTGGAAACAAAAGGCATTTTGTTTCCAAGACCACATACAGCATTCCTTTCTCTGCATTGTCTGTGGTCACGGGCACTGGGAAGGGCAGACCACTCAAGTGGGTTTTCTGGGGTCTTCCATCCAATCCCAACCAACCTCAAGGTGAGGGGACGTAGTCAGGGAAGAGGAGGCAGAGAGGAGAAACCACCCAAACAAACCAGCCCAAATCAGGCGGAGGGCTGTCTGATGCTTCATCTCACCCTCCCAGCTGCCCACACACATTTCCTGACCAGCTTCTACCATCAGAGCCTCATACTCACTTCACAAATTCATTATTTAACAGTGCACTTAGGCGAGAGGGAGAGGGAGACAGGGGAAGCGAAGCCAAAATGTCTCACAGGTTTTATTTGAAAGTGCAAGCAAATTTAGTTCTTGGAAAGGTTGCCAGATGGGTACCCAGAGACTAAACCCTTCAGCTTATCCACAAAAAAGGAAACAGCAGGCAAAGCTATTTACAAATGGCATCTCCCACAACCACCAGTGGGGATGCCCTGTGGTTTGGGTAAACCTAGTTGATTCCCCAGGCAGCTTCCTAGCGGTGTACCTTAGCTCACACCAGTAACACAGTTGTCCACATCAGGTGGTTATTTCCAAAGATAAGGCAAAGAAAGTGTCTTTCCTAGTGTGATGGTTGAATCTGTGTCTCAACTTGACTAGGCCAGTATCCAGATATTTGGTCAAACATTATTTTGGATGTTTCTGCGAAAGTGTTTTGGGGATGTGTTTTACATTTAAATTGCTGGCCTTTGAATGAAGCAGATGGCCCTCGGTAATGTGGATGATATTACACACTTGTTGTTCAGGCTCTAAGTCATATCTGACTCTTTGCAACCCCATGGACTGCAGCATGCCAGGCTTCCCTTTCCTTCATTGTCTTCTGGAGTTTTTCCAAATGCATGTCCATTGAATCGGTAATGCTATCTAGCCATCTCATCCTCTGTCACTCTCTTCTCCTGCCCTCAATCTTTCCCAGCATCACAGTCTTTTCCAATGAGTTTGCCTTCACATCAGTTGGCCAAAGTATTAGAGCTTCAGCTTCAGCCTCAGTCCTCCCAATGAATATTCAGGGTTGATTTCCTTTAGGATTGACTGATTTGATCTCCTTACAGTCCAAGGGACTCTCAAGAGTCTTCTCCAGCACCACAATTTGAAAGTATATGTGTATGTGTGTGTGTGTGTGTGTGTGTGTGTGTTCTGTGGTATCATTTCTCTGCAGAATTCTAAGACACCTTAAGACCAAATTCAGGTTTAAAAGTAACTGCCATTTCCATTGTCCATAGAGTGGACTCACTGAATGAATGCCTACCAAATAACTCAGGGAAATGCAGTCTGTAGGAAAATAAGATCAGAAAAGCCCACCCACATTGCTCTGTGGTGCAGGCCAACAAGGAGGCCAACAAAGCATTCATAAGTGCAGAAGGATGACCCAGAACCCAGCCCTGGATCAACAACTCAGCTGAATCTAGGAAAATGAGGAGAAGGTACGCAGATGGAGACATGGCTGGTAGTGAAAGGAGAAGTGTGAGCTGAGTGTTGAGATGTGTCAGGTTTTTCATGATGCAGAGAGGTAAGACAGAGAAGAAGAATGACCTAGAAGGAATCCAGCCACAGTGGCTGGGTCTTCAAAGGCATATGACCCAGGGAAAGTCCGGTGCTGTACGTCACCACTTATAGGTGGCATCAGAAATCCAAAGCAAACAAATGTTACAAAAGAAACCAGCTGATGATGTTCTAGCAGGAGAAAGAGACAAGGGAAAAACTGAATGAACACAGTGATTTCAGGTGTTTGGAGAGGCTGGGAAGGAAAGGAGGAGGGTGGCGTGAGAGAGCAAGGTGCCAGGAGGGAGCTGATTTAATGGGATCATCAGGGAAGGCCTCCACCAGCAGAAGACTTCTACCTGACTCCAAGACAGGCCAGCCAAGTGCAGCTCCAGGGGCAGAGAGTTCCCAGGAGACAAGAGGGCATTTAAGGCAAGAGTATCTTCCCATCTGAAGTCCAGGGCTGTAAAAGCATAGTGAGCTGAGAGGCATCACTACAGACCACAGTCTCTTCCAGATAAAAAACAGGAGTCCGTTCATCTTTGGGTCTCTGTTCCCTGGCTACGTGGAGCAGAGAAGGAAACAGGGGAGGAAAGAAGAAAGCAAAGGAGAATGAGAGAAAGGGAAGACCAGAAGGAGGAAGGGAGGGACTGAAGGAGGGAGACTGGGAATGCACTTAAAGAATAAAGTCTTCTTCACGTGCCTGTTGGCCATCTGTATGTCTTCTTTGGAGAAAGGTCTATTTGCGTATTCTGCCCATTTTTCAATTGGGACATTTATTTTTTGTTGTTGAATTGTCTGAGCTATTTGTATATTTTGGAAATTAGGCCCTTGTCAGTTGCATCATTTGCAAATATTTTCTCCCAGTCTATAGATTGTCTTTTCATTTGGTTTACAGTTTCCTTGCTATACAGAAGCCTGTAAATGTGGTTACACCCAATTTGTTTATTTTTGTTTCTATTTATATTACCTTTGGAGAGTGACCTAATATCCTGTGACAAACCATAATGAAAAAGAAGATGAAAAAGAACATATATATGTATACATATATATATATATATGTACATGTACATATAAAACTAGGTCACTTTGTTGTACATAAGAAATTAATACACTGTAAATTCAACTATATTTCAATAAAATTTTAAAAAATAAAATATATAAAAGTCTAGGATCAAGAAAAAAGAATAAAGTGCTTTCAATGGTTTCAGATTAGGGAATATCAAAATCTCAGGATACATTGGTTTTTCTGAGTTGCAAAACAGCAAGAAAAACACAAAAAGAAAAGAACAATGAGATTTTACAATAGAAATATACAAGCAGGTCCCCTTGCTACAGTCAAAATACCTAATGAAGGCCCAGCCAATACAATTCCACATACCAATCTGGTATTTATTAATGAAGCAAGTCATGACTTCTAACTTATTGCCATGCACAGAGTACTCCCTTCATTAGTATAAATGAAATAGGAGGAATGGTGCCAAATGTTTCAAATGGGAACTACCATGAGACCACAAGGTGCAATTAGCTGAAAACATTGAGTATATCAAAGAATCGGTCTGTGAGGAGAATAATTCAGTTAATCAAGTTGGGAGAGACATGTACACATGTTAAAAAAAAAAAAAACAACCTGTGGAAGAAAGCCCTTTCAAGGTGCTAATAACAGGAGCCTTACATGTTTAGCTCAAAGTAGATAACTATATCACTGTTAATCAGGGTTCTGGAGACACTTCAGGTTAGGTCTGTGTCCCTAAACTGGGACATCCATGGACATAGTTTAACTAGCTTTCAAAGGAGGGAACCTTCATGGTTGAATGTCTGGCAATTAGTTTGGAAGACAGAAGGGAATACTTTTAACATTTACTGAGCACTTACTACATGTCAGGCTTCCCTGGTAGACCAGACAGTAAAAAATCTGCCTGCAATGCAGACCTGGGTTTGATCCCCTGGAGAAGGGAATGGCAACCCACTCTAGTATTCGTGCCTGGATAAGAATTCCTGCCGGGAATTGGACAGAATTCCATGGACAGAGGTGCCTGGCAGGCTACAGTCCATGGGGTCTCAAAGAGTAGGACATGAGGAAGCAACTGACACACACATGCTTGTACAATGTGCCAGGTGCTCTCTATACATTACTTGTTCATTTCTCCTCAATTTTTGCCCAAACCCATTTTATAGATGGGAAAACCGAGGCTCAGTGAGCTAAAGGAAATTGCTCAAGATAGGTTTTCAAATTGAAGGCCTGTTTGTCTTTCCTCCATGCCATACTGCTGCTGCAAAGACTCCACACAAGAGGCTTATGGAGCCCCCAAAAATGCTGCCAGGGAAAGAGCCCCAACCTCAGATCAAGGAACCAAACTGCAATGCTGGTGGTGTGGGTACCGGGAGCTGTGTGATTGCATCTGAAGAGGAGGATACTGGCCACAGCTGCTGTGATTTACTGAGCACTTTGTGAGACCCAGCTCCCTTCCAAAGTTCCATGTGCCTCGTCTCATCACCCACTCACTCCACGTGGCAGTCACCAAAACGACCCTCACTTCACGGGTGAGGTCACTGAACGCACTGTGACCCAGCTCACACTGGCTCGTGAGCCAGAGGTGAAATTCTCAGAAAGTGCATAATCCAGTTAAACACAGATATTATCAAAAATTAAATGACATAAATTTACATTTAAATAAATGATATTAAAGACAAAGGTAATATATACTCCGGACTTCATACTTTCTAACTACTCTACTGTATTTTACTATTATCTCTGCCTTTGGGTCCAGAAGACCCCCCTGGAGAAGGAAATGGCATCCCGCTCCAGTATTCTTGCCTGGGAAATGCCATGGACAGAGGAACGTGGTGGGCTACAGTCCATGGGGTCGCAGAGTAGGATATGACTGAGCGAGTAACACACATGTTTATTGTATCTAAGGCTGTGTCACTGCCCATCTCTTCCCAACTCCCATCTCAGTGACATCACATGGGCGGCTTACAATTGGCCAAGATGGCAGTATTTACACCAGGGAAATCAGCCAATCCTGTAGATTAGAGGATTTTTTTAAAGCCAGTTGTTGAACATAATCAGCACACTAATGAGAGAGAGTGACCATCCCAAGTCAGGTTCCTGGGAGAAAACATGTTGTTTTGACTAATTAAAGCTTTGACCTGAGACACCCTCAGGTCACATTAGCAGAAGGGCATTTATTATGAAGATGTACAGGAAAGCAATAACAAAATAAGTGTTACAGATTCAATAAGAAAATAATCATCATTATCCTCAACAAAGGGGAAGCATTATTTATAATCACATGTTCCAGATTTAGCACAAACATCGCCAAGATGCATTATCTGAACTTTTCTTTATGTTCAAACCAGTTATACTTCTCATCCTAGGCATTTAATCTATGTATTTTTTTTTCCATGAAAAAGACAGCAATGTCCTTTTTGTTTCTACATTGATTCTGGGGCAGACAGTTGCTTCTACCACAGATGACTCTGAAGGAGGTAAGGTTGTTGACCACTCCCACCATGTTCTCTGAGCACCAAAGACACCACTGAAATAGCATCATTCCACAATACTCAGTAGGAAACACCCAGACAGGGTTAGATAGAAACTCCTCTTTCCTCTTGACCATCTTTCCCCTCATTTTGTTCCTGCAGTTGTAGTCACTGTTGTTGCAATTGTTATTGGGGTGGTTGTGGTCACCGTGGTGGTGATGGTATGTTAAGGGCAGGGTCCACAGGGCAACACAGGGTAGACTGAAGCTCCCTTTGATGACTGCCCCTTCACAGGTTTTCATGTGGGGCTCCCACTTGTGGTCAAACCTCTATCCCAAGCAGGTTAACCTGCAGGAATTCACATCCTAACTGCTCTCCTTAGGAAAGGGTTCTTTTAATGGTTTTTATAAAAGCATTTTGGCAGGTACACAAGGGATGACATGGCGCCAGTGCATCAGAGTGGGCAGAGTCTGCAATGAAAACATCTGGGAACCAGGCTCTGGATGATGGAGCACCAGCCAATAAGCCAAGGCCAAGTCCAGGAAGAGCACATTATCATTCAGTCGGGTCCAGCAGAGCTGCCTCCCTCGATAATGGATTGAAGGCAGAGGCATTCTCCTTATGTTTCAAGTTAATGCTCCCTCGTTTGCCTCCCTTTTAGGAAACCACAAAATTAAGGTAGACAGAGAAAGCCTGGGGATAAAGGAAGGAGCCCTGGCTGGAGTCGGGAGACCTGGTTCCCAGTACCACGTTGCTGTTAACTCACCACCAGGCATCACATAAGTCCCTTCCTTGCTCTAGGCCCTCCTTCTCTCATTTGCTAAATTGGGGGATTGGACTGACGGTTTCTGAAGCCTTTTTCAATTCTAACAACCTGGCATAAAGATTTAAGACCATGCAGAACAGACCTCATCAATGCAATTTTCAGGGAGGTCAGCTCAGCTCGGAACAAACTACCTTTCACTGAGAGATTTTCCGTTCCCAACATCCAAAGGAAAGAGCTCGCCGGCATCCCTGTGCTTATCAAGCAAATAGAACTTCCTAATCACAGTTGATTGGCCCAGAGGTGAACAGGTATTTGGATCATGTGCCCATCTCTAGGCCAATCAGGTGAATGGAGAGGGATACAGTACTCTGATTGGCTAATACTGGTCCAGCCCAGCTTCCGAGTCATAGTGATGGAAAAGCCAAGTTAAGAATTTGGACTTTATACAGTATTCAGTAGGCACAGAACTACCTAGGAAGTTTGTTAAAAATGCTGTCTTCACAGGGGTAGAAACAAACCAAAGACCAGCAAAAGGATATTGTCCAAATATTTTTTTATAGCCATAAAATGAAATACACCAGAGCTGTCAAAACGGGACAAACTTTATACACTGATGAAAATAGTCTCAAAGAAGGATGCTGCTGCTTCTGCTAAGTCACTTCAGTAGTGTCCGACTCTGTGCAACCCCATAGATGGCAGCCCACCAGGCTCCCTGGGATTCTCCAGGCAACAACACTGGAGCGGGTTGCCATTTCCTTCTCCAATGCATGAAAGTAAAAAGTGAAAGTGAAGTCACTCAGTCGTGCCCGACTCTTAGCGACCCCATGGACTGCAGCCTACCAGGCTCCTCCATCCATGGGATTTTCCAGGCAAGAGTACTGGAGTGGGTTGCCATTGCCTTCTCCACAAAGAAGGATGACTAGGTACCAAAGACAAGATGAAGAGCAGAGTACAGAGGATTCTGTGCTACCATTATGTTAAAATGCTCATAACTGTATGGTTGTATATAATATGATAAACATGGCATTTCTTGGAGTGAAAAAAAAAAGAATCAATTACTCAGCTCAATCAGAGTTTGTGTGTGTGTGCCTTTAATGCAAGCACAAAGCCTCATCTCCACGTTCTGGTTCTGTAGGTCTATAGTTAGGGTAAAGAAAATGCCTACTATTATTATTATTATTATTATTATTATTATTATTATTATTATTATTATTATTATTATGGCTGTGCTGTGTGGCATGTAGGATTTCAGTTCCCTGACCAGGGATCGAACCTGTGGCCCCTGCCAGTGGGAGTCTTAATCACTGGACTGCCAGGGAAGTCTCAAGAAAACACTTTTTACTACAGAATCCATCACTCCTTGTGATTCTGACACAAAAGCACACTTTGGGATATATTGCTGTTGGCATTTAGGATCCACTGAGGGTCCTGTTTTAGAGAACTCCTTGTGATTGGAAAAATAGAGTGAAAAAGCTAAAAGCAAATAAAATAAAGCAGAGTCTGCCTTTTCCTAACATGAGAGTGGAGGGACTAGCCAAGAACCAGACCAATAAAGTACAATTAAAGAAGTTGTACCCACAGCCCTCAGAGGTCCCATGTGGATGTGAGAAGCCAGTGATGGCCCTGACCTGGCCAGCTGGGTGGTGATGCACATTCATAATCTTCCATTGAGGAGGGACCAGTTGATAAAAGAGGAGATACCACCTCCACCATCACCCTTGATAGCATCCTGTGGTCCAGAGATCCTGAACTTGTTTTCACTAAACCCACCTCTCTATGCCTTAGAACACACTGTTTCTTTAATCTTTCCTTTCTTATCTGTCTAGGTAACTCTGACATCCATCACACTATGGTCTTACCACCAGACTCCTAGGAAGTTTTCTTCTCTCAGTCATTTTAACTTTTCCCCCACAAGACAGTCCTTTATTTGCTCAGTCTGTGTTCCTGTCTGTCTCCCCCACATGTCTGAGAGCTCCTGGGTGAGGCCTGGGTCCTACTCATCTTTGTGTAGGACCAGCAGAGAGGCTGGCCACCCTTGTGTAGAATAACATTGGTTACTGTTGGCCTGCTTAGCTGAGTGCTCCCACCCCACTGGGTGGGAGAGAGAGTGAAAGTTGGAAACGGAAGGAGAATCTTCTCTCTTCCCTGTGAGCTGACTGACAGCCTGAATCTCCCCAGAAGGGAGACAGTCTCAAAGCAATAAACCCTCTCCCTAGAACTATGGGTTGGAGGAAGGCTACAGGATTCACGCTTATCTGATGAAAGCAAAGCAAAGTTTGCCATGGGATTCGGTTCTGTGTTTTGAGATAGCAGCCTTTGATGCAAATAAAAGTTACATCAAATGGGTATTTTATAGCATCTGGGTACCTGGGTTCAGTGTTTATATACTACAGAATGCAGAATGGTCAAAGAATCACCATGTGTTTTAGGAGAGTCTCCATTTTAATATAAAATGTGTAATATCTGATTTCCTAGAGAAAATGTATATATGGAATACACACACTGGTAAGAAAGTGATGGGAAACACACACCTCCAGTGTTTCGGAAATTGTAACAGACAGCTTCTTTCCTAATTTGTAAAGAGAGCTGAGGAGCAGGGTGCATCAGGGAGCGAGGGAAGGTCCTAATGAAATTCTGAGCTGTTTTAGGCTCAGAGGTAAGTGTGGCTGTATCATGGCCAACATGATATAAAACATTTAATATCATCTCTGAGCATATCACAAAAGCTCTGAATAGGATCCCAGAATTTCACAGCTCCCTCTCCGGAAACTCAGGAGTCTGAGGCTCAGGAAAGCCTACGTACTCCAGGGTTGGCATCCCCGAGGTCCCTTCCCTTGGGGAAGAAGGAAGCTGTGGCTTCCGTCATCTGGCCTATGAAGGGAGGAAACTGCAGTGGCAGCCTTGCTTCCTGAATTTCATCCCTCCTGAATCTTGGAGGAGTCATTTCAATAGTTGTGTTGAAACAGAAACCCTGCTTCCAAGTCCTGAGGTCCCCGCCCACAAATGGCAAAAAAGTTGTTGTTCAGTCACTCAGTTGTGTCCGACTCTTCGCGACCTCATGGACTGCAGCACACCAGGCTTCCCTGTCCTTCACCATCTCCTGGAGTTTGCTCAAACTCGTGTCCCTTGAGTTGGTGATGCCATCCAACCATCTCATCCTCTGAGTAGGAGAGATCAGTTCACCCACCTCCTCTCCAGTTCATTCAGGTCAACTTATTATTTCCCAAGAGAATCACAGTTATCTCAGTACCTCTGAGGGGTGGAGAGTAATGGTGTCCAATCCTTCTGCATCCTAGACATGGAGCATTTCCTTAATATAAATGGCAATAGGGAAATGGTTAACGCCTACCCAGTTCTTACTGCCTGAAGGACCTGTCCGAGGATTTCTGCTGACTTGCATCCAGTTAGTCCTCCCTGTCACGACCAACAATGGGAACTACATTGCCCCTATTCTAAAGATGAGAAAAGTGAGGTCTTAGAGGTAACATCTATGGTGAGGCCTGAGGACTGTAGGAGTCAGCCATTGAAGGGGAGATCATGGAGGTGAAGGGATTATGGGAAACTCAGGAATGCAAGTGAAGATGTTAGCATTACCCAGTGTGCAAGAGGTTCTTAAATCTGAGTGAGCAACAGGATTAACTAAAGAGTTAGTATCATCAGCGTCTCCTGAGATTGGAAATAAACTAATATCCAACAAGAGGAATCTGGTTAAATAAGCCTTAGTGTAGCCATCTGATAGGATGATAGGACTTCCCTGGTGGCTCAGTGGTAAAGAATCTGCCTGTAATGCGGGATACCTACAGGAGATGCATGTGCAATCCCTGGGTTGGAAAGATCCCTTGGAGAAGGAAATGACAACCCACTCCAGTATTCTTGCCTGGAAATTCCCATGGACAAAGGGGCCTGGTGGGCTATAGCCCATGGGGTCACAAAGAGTTGGATATGACTGAGGACTAAACAACAAGCCATCCAATGAAACATTTCATAGCTGTTAAAATGGGGCACCTCTATTTTCACAGTGGGAATGCTCTCAAATATGGATAGCTCAGTAACAAAAGCAAGATGGAGAACAATGTGTACCCTGTGCTAGCACTGGATTAAAAACTCCACCTGCCTGTATGGCTGTATAGGTGTGTGTGTGTGTGTGTTCACATATCCATATGCCCACATATTTATATACACATGAATGGGTAGGTATATGCACAGATGGATATGTGTGCACATGTGTGTGTGTATACACATGCATGTGTACATTTATATACATATATAACTATACATATATGTGTATATAAATAAATATCAGAGAAATATATATACACATACAGAGATATATATATAGTCCTACCTACATGGCTATATGGGTATATGTGTTTCTGGAAGGATGCTTAAGAAATTGGGAGTTTCCCCGTAAAAAGAACACAAATGACTGGAAGATAAGGGTGGAAAACAAGTCCATTTTATTGTGCATCTTATTTTTATGCATTTTGAATTCTATACCAGTCCCATATAGTGCCTTATCAATCATCCTCTTAAGCAAGCAACAGAGTATGCATACGTGTGTGTGTGTGTGAGACAGAGAGAGAGAGATGAGTGATGCTGGCACTAGGCCCCACCCACAGACTCTGACTCTTAGCTGGGGGATGGAGGGAGCTTCGACAGGAGGGAGGAAAGGGATGGGGAGACTGTTCTGGGAGGAGGCGGCTGGGGAAGGAGCTGGGCTCCATCCTGGAAGGTGTAGCCAGCTTAAGACATACAGGTCATGCATGAAAGGCTTGAGGGATGGCATGGGGGAGACAGAGGAGCAGCAGGGGGTGGCCTGCTCACTGGCAGAGGTATGGTGCCCACCAAACAGCTTCAGTGCCCACCAGATATGGGAGGATGGGTCTCTTCTGAGCATCTCAGCAGCCGGTCAAGGCTTGAGAGGCATTAGAAGGAAGAGAGGAGGAAGGGAGGGAAGGAGGACTAAACCAGGCTATTGACCCTTTAACATGGTCTCAGAAAACTTAAAGAAGAAAACGTTCCAATTAAAATAGCTCCCAGGGTATAAAGTCATAATATTAAATCACAAGACTCCTATTTCCTTTTGTCATATGCGTTTTCATGGTTTGAAGCATTGAAAGAGCTTACTTCAAAAATATTTATCAGTATATCCACTCCAGTTCACCTACTGGAATTTTTTTTTTTAATTTTTTGTTTTATATTGGAGTAGTTCATCTCATGAATAATCCACCTGAAATGCAGGAGACCCCAGTTCGATTCCTGGGTCGGGAAGAGGCCCTGGAGAAGAGATAGGATACCCACTTCAGTATTCTTGGGCTTTTGTGGTGGCTCAGATGAAAAGAATCCACCTGCAATATGGGAGACCTGGGTTCGATCCCGGGTTGGGAAGATCCCCTGGAGGAGAGCATGGCAACCCACTCCAGTATTCTTGCCTGGAGAATCCCCATGAACAGAGGAGCCTGGTGGGCTACAGTCCATAGGGTCACAGAGTCGGACATGACTAAGTGACTAAGCACGCACAGTTGATTAACAATATTGTGTTGCCCCAAGCAATGTTCCGTAGACCTAGATGTTGCCAAGACTGTCCCTTCCAGTCACTGCGGTGCTCTGAACTTATGCACACCGACGTATGATGCATAGGGCTTTGGTCAAGCTTATCTCCAGTTCTAAGTTGGAAGAAGGAAGGTTTGTCAGAAAATCCAGTGTCTTTCAAAACCTCATGTAGCCTTCCACCTGACTGCCTTCCCAAGCTGGAGCCTGCATATGAACAAAATTGAATTCTGCCCATTAATTCGAAGTCGTTCTGTACTGATATAACATTTTGACTCTGCCAAAACAGTTTCTATTTCTGAGTAATTCTTTATTCCAAATTCTTCAAATTGGCTTCTTCTCCCAGTCCTGGGCTCCAGTCTCTGTAGAGTACTGCAGACTGCATATGTCCCCGAAGCATCTTTGCTGTCTTCAGAACTTTGCAAAGAACTCTTCAGGCGCCATCCGTGTTCTGTGATGCTCAGGAGGTAACATCTTTTGGATCCTTTAACTTCCAATTTGACTCTGGTATTTATCATCCTTGTTCAAAGTTTGTTTCGCCACTGGGAGGAATAAAAATGTCACCTTGACCCAGGCCAAGAGGGAAGGCGCAGAGCAAAACCCACAATGAAAACAGTGTTCTTGCAAATGATCCACTCAACGCCTTTCCCTGTAAAATAGGTAATGGACTGAAAATGCCTTGAAAGAGGAGGGTCTTCATGGATGTCCTCTGCTATACTTCCTTAGAAACTCAGCCCCCTCTGGCCATCTCATACTAGAGGGTAAACACCTAGAGGGTATGGTGATCACCCTGGTTATTCCTAAAGGGTAGTATTTTGAGGTTCTCCTGGACTTAGAAATCCCAGGCAGTTATGGAACATAGAACCAACATCAGGGAGATGACAGAGGGGAGAGCCTTCCATTCCAGGAATCCCTTAAGGGCAAGGAGTCAATAGGAGTACTGTGGATCAATTGTCATTGGAATCATTCCACAGCTAGGATTTCCCTACATGCTACCCTCCCTCCAACCCACCTTCCCACCCTCTGCTCCCTTCCGAGTGCAAGAGAAACAGTCACTCACCTATGTACAATAAGTCCTTTGGTTCCTCTGATTTTCTTTAACCTTAATTGGTTCTATTTCCCCTCTGTTGTTGTTGTTCAGTCACTAAGTCATGTCCGACTCTTTGCAACCCCATGGACTGTGACTCTCGAGACTCTCTCCCCCATCATCTCCCGGAGTTTGCTCAAATTCATGCCCATGGAGTTGGTGATGCCACCTAACCATCTCACCCTCTGCCGCTCCCTTTTCCTTTTGCCTTCAATCTTTCCCAGCATCGAGGTCTTTTCCAATGAGTCCAAAGGTTGGACTCAACCTTCTGCCAAAGGTTGGAGAAGTCACAGCTTTTCCTCTTGTGGCCTCCTGACCACAGCCTAGAAGAGACGGAAAATGCAAAAGAGGAGATGACAGTTTGGACACTGATGAATCCAAATGAGTCAGCTCTTTGTATCAGGTGGCCAAAGTATTAGAGATTCAGCATCAGTTCTTCCAATGAATATTCAGGGATGATTTCCTTTAGGATGACTGGTTTGATCTCCTTGCTGTCCAAGGGGCTCTCAAGAGTCTTCTCCAGCACTACAGTTTGAAAACATCAATTCTAAAAAAAAAAAAGAAAAGAAAAAGTAATATAAGAAAAAAAATAAAAAAAAGAAAAGAAAAGAAAACATCAATTCTTTGGTGTTCAGCTTTCTTTATGGTCCAACTCTCACATCCATACATAACTACTGGAAAAACCATAGCTTTGACTAGACAGACCTTTGTTGGCAATATCCACGTGCAACCAATCTGATAGACAAAGATGTGAGGATCTAGGACTGGTCCAACTTCAGTCACTGGAGAAGATGAATGCTCTGTAAGAGCAGTCAATAAAGAAAAAGAAGCTGAAGAGTCAATAAAGAAAATGGAAGCATCAGCTCTAGTCTTCAGTTTTGCTGTGAGTCTTAAATTTTGCTAGCGATCCAGGCCTTTTACATTGAGTAACACATCAAGCATTCTAAGGAACTCCCTTGAAGACAATGGGACAGATATTTGAAATGTCAACTGTGGTGGAAATGCTGGTCTGAGCTTTAAGAAATACATGGTAGGAAACATTTCTTAAATGTGAACTAAAATTTTCTTTATTTTTTTCCCCTTGGAAATTCTCCCCCCTCCCCATCTACGTCCTTTGAAGAGCCAGACTTTTCTTATCTTCATTGCTTCAGAGTAGACAGCATGAAGGCAGAAATAAAATATGCTGTTTGTGTCTCCCTGGCATTTGTCTTACAAAAGCCCTGAGCCTTAGGGAGATAATCAGATATAAAAAAAAATGGGAAAGGTTGGAGAAGTTACAGCTTTTCCTCTCTTGGCCTCCTGACTCCAGCCTAGAAGAGACGGAAAATGCAAAAAAGGAGATGACGGTTTGGACATTGGTGAATCCAAAGAGAGGGGACCCACCCGCACATTGCTTTGTGGAAGCTGAAAATAGAGACAGCTTGGTCACTGTTCCTATGTGGAGCCCCAAGGAAATGCCAGGACTCCAGAGAATAAATGGCTTCACGGAATACCCGTGACTTCACTAGAGGTCCTGGTCAGTCTCAAGACTCCCTGCACCCAGCCTGACCACAGAAGGAGCCCATGAAACTGGCAACCTGATGTGGAACCCATGGAACCACGGAAGATCTGAGGAGCTTCTCTAAGACCTAAGAGTGGGAAAAAAGACCAACAGAGAGAAGGACTTTCTGCCCAGCTGAGACTGTGTTAGTTATTAAGCCAGATCTGAATCTTTGTGACCCCATGGACTGTAGCCCACCAGGCTCCTCTGCCCATGGGATTTCTCAGCAAGAATGCTGGAGTGGGTCGTCATTTCCTATTCCAGGGGATCTTCCCAACCCAGGGATCGAACCCATGTCTCTTGCATTGGCAGGTGGATTCTTTACCAATGAACCACCAGGGACTGAGCTTCAGTTCTGTTCAGTCACTCAGTCGTGTCCAACTCTGCAACCCCACAGAGGGACTGCAACACAGCAGGCTTCCCTGTCCATCATCAACTCCCAGAGCTTGCTCAAACCAATGTCCATCAAGTCGGTGATGCCATCCAACCATCTCATCCTCTGTCATCCCCTTCTCCTCCTGCCTTCAATCTTTCCCAGCATCAGGGTCTTTTCCAATGAGTCAGTTCTTTGCATCAGGTGGCCAAAGTATTGGAACTTCAACTTCAGCATCAGTCCTTCCAATGAATATTCAGGACTGATTTCCTTTAGGATTGACTGGTTGGATCCCCTTGCAGTCCAAGGAACTCTCAAGAGTCTTCTCCAACACCACAGTTCAAAAGCATCAATTCTTTGGCACTCAGCTTTTTTTATAGTCCAGCTCTCACATCCATACACGACTACTGGAAAAACCATAGCTTTGATTAGACAGACCTTTGTTAGCGAAGTAATGTCTCTGCTTTTAAATATGCTGTCAAGCTTGGACATAGCTTTTCTTCCAAGGAGCAAGCACCTTTTAATTTCTTGGCTGCAGTCACATCTGCAGTGATTGTGGAGCCCAAGAAAAGAAAGTTTGTCAGTTTCCATAGAATAAATAGGGGGGTTACATGCAGAATGGCTCCCTTCAACAGCTCATAACCTCTACGAATACCCCACTGAGACTCAACTCAAAAATTCTTGTCCCACATTCAATAAAAACCAATATCAGGAAGACTGCAATCAATGCTAAAATGAAGTTTTAAAGACAACTCAAGAATAGGGAAGAGGTGACATTCTACCAGGGATGGGGACTGTCCAAGTGCAAGAGATAGACTTGGAGCTGGACCTTAATGATCAGCAGGACTTCAACAGGTAAGGCTGAGAGAGGAGAGTGAAGAGGGAAACAGATCAGAGAACAAGCAGAAACCGTGGCTGGAGGGGTGGGTATTCCAGGGGAGTGGATCCTGTCTCATAAGTGTCTCTCCTTAAACATGGACCTCCTGATTCCACTGGTTGTCCCACCCAGTCCTAAAAGCCAGGTTGAGACCTGGTAAGGCATGCAAAGAAATACGGGCTGAAGAACAACAGATGAATGGATAAAGATGTGGTACACATATACAACGGAATGCTACTGAGTCATTAAAAATAATGAAAGAATGCCAGTTGTAGCAACATAGATGGACTTGGAGATTATCATACTAAGTGAATTATATCAGAAAGAGAAAGACAGATACCATATGATAGCCCTTATATGTAGAATCAAAAATATGATACAAATGAGCTTATTTACAAAACAGAAACAGACTCAGAGACATAGAGAACAGACTGTGGTTGTTGGGGTTGTTGGGGTAAGGACTGGGAATTTGAGATTAGCAGAAGCAAACTATTATATAAAGAATGGATAACAACAGGTCCTACTATAGCACAGGAAACTATATTCAATATCCTGTAATAAGTCACAGTGGGAAAAAATGTGGAAAAAATATATATACAAAGACAACACTTTGCTAACATGGATCCATATAGTCAAAGCTATGTGTTTTTCCAGTAGTCATGCACAGATGTGAGCATTGAACCATAAAGAAGGCCAAGCACCAAAGAATTGATGCTGTTGAACTGTGGTGCTGGAGAAGACTCTTGAGAGTCCCTTGGGCAGCAAGGAGATCAAGCCGGTCAATCTTAAAGGAAATCAGTCTTGAGTATTCATCGCAAGGACTGATGTTGAAGATGAAGTTCCAATACTTTGGCCACCTGATGCAAAGATCCAACTCATTAGAAAACACTCTGGATGGGCAAGATTGAGGGCGGGAGAAGGGGGAGACAGAGAAAGAGATGGTTGGATGGAATCACTGACTCAGTGGACGTGAATTTGAGCAAACTCCAGGAGATAGTGAAGGACAGGGAAGTCTGGTGTGTTGCAGTCCGCGGGGTCACAAAGAGTCAGACCCAGCTTAGGGACTGAACAACAAGAAGTAACTGAATCGTGTCACTGTACAGCAGAAGTTAACACAACATGGTCAGTCAACAATACTTAAGTAAAATAAATTTGGGGTGGGGTGGGGTGGGGAAGACATATAGGATGAAGGATGAGTGCATCCTTTCTGAGGAGTTTGGAAAATCCCTCCAGAGCGGTGTTCCTCACCATCTTGCCCCTCAGGGTACATAACGTGAGTGCCTGGGGATGTTTCTCGGTTGTCATGGCTGGGAAGATCATGCTACTGGGATCTAGTGCGTGGAGACCAGGAATGCTGCTACATCTCACAATACAGTGTAGGAAGCCCCGCTCTCTGCCAAGAAAAGAAGCAATGACCGTGCTGCAAATGTCAGTGGAGTCAAGGTCGAGGAACCCTGCTCTAGTGAACCCATCGAGATGCTTCTCAACTGGTTCTTTATAAATTCAAGTTGTATTTGAAAAACGATGCCATTAGATTCAATCCCTGGTCTGCTGGAGACGGGTCTACAAGGTGTGTATGATCTTAAAAAAAAAAAAAAACAAATACAGCTGCAGAATCATTGAGCAAATATTCGTTGAGTGCCTGCTGCATGCCCAGTGCTGTCCCAGCCTGAAAGGTGATCAGCAGATTGCAAGATCAGCGTGCACCTGTACCTCAGTGTGAGAAGAGAGAGACCCGGTGCTGTGGGGACAAACCGCCAACTCGCCATCGGCGATAGGGTTTGGTCAGCCTGAGTCACGCTGCCCTTCTGGGCTGACGGCTGGGATGATTCATCCACCTTCTCGGGGCCTAATCTCCATGGGCTCGGCTCCCATCTGGCTCCACCCCACTCCCATCCTGGGGAGGCCAGTATCAGCCCCGCTCCGGCATGCACGCGGGGGAGCAGGGATTCATGGAAGATGCGGCAGAGGCACCGCATGGCGTGGTCCCTTTGGCAGTACGAGGCCCCCGGAAACAAGACGCAAACACGGTGCGCGGTGAGAGCCCCCGGGGCGGAGGGGTCCAGCTGAGGCTCTGGACAGGGCCGGCCTGTGCGGGCAAGTCCGACTGGGGACTTGGCAGAGTTCTCGCCCTCGGGGAGCCAGCTTGAGACAGAGATCTGGCCACCTCCTGCCAGGCCGTCAGCCGCGTTCCCACAGTCTGGGAAGGCCCCAGGGGGGAGGTGAGAGTTGCTTGGGCCGGCCCACCCTTCTCCCAGGGCAGCCACTTGGACCCTGGACCGCATCAGGCCACACAGCCTGCCCGGGACAGTGGGAGGAATTCACCGCAGCCAAGCCTCACCCGGGCCGGGAGCGATTTCAGGAGGTACAAAAAAGCAGAGGGGATTAGCTCTTAATCTCGATTCAGAACAAGTACTGATTGAGCCTGATTTTATGTTGGGACTCTGCTCAGTTCGGGAATATGAGAATGAACAAAACAGACCCACTTCCTGCTCTCAGGGAGCTTCCAGTCTGAGGTCCATGAGCCACTGAGACCAGACCATTCTAACCATGAACTACCAAAATTGGCCAGGCCTCCACTTTCTTTCAGCTTCCCTTGTGGCTCAGCTGGTAAAGAATCCACCTGCAATGCCGAAGACCTGGCTTCGATCCCTGGGTTGGGAAGATCCCCTGGAGAAGGGAAAGGCTACCCACTCCAGTATTCTGGCCTGGAAAATTGCATGGACTGTATAGTCCATGAGGGTCACAAAGAGTCAGACAGGACTGAGCGACTTTCACTTTCACTTTCCACTTTCTTTCAGGGTTTCTCTGGTGGCTCAGCAGCAAGGAATCTGCCTGCAATTCAGCAGACCCGGGTTCAGTCCCTGGGTGGAGAGGATCCCCTGTAGAAGGGTGTGGCAACCCACTCTAGTATTCTTGCCTGGAGAATCCCATGGACAGAGGAGACTGGCGGGCTGCCATCCACGGGGTCTTGCACAGAGTCGGACACATTAAGCAGCAGCAGCAGTCACTTTCTTTCATCGTTTCATTGGATTGTCCAAAATGAGCATGATCCCACGTGACAAAGCGGGAATGAGGATTCGGGGAGGCTGAGACATGAGTCATGAGCACACGTGCAAAGCTGGTAACTGCAGCGCCTGGACTGGAACCCAGGTTTGTCCTTCCTTCCTTCCAGCCCCACTTCCGTTCTGAGAGCTGCTCTGAGCATCCTTCCTTTTCTCTTCCAAGTGACAGCAGTTCTTTGGGGGTGAGGGGACTAAGAGATCATTATCTACCTGGTCTTTATATTTAAACCATCCCTTCTTTCATTCTCTTATTCTCCACACGTGCACTGCACACCCACCGCATGTTAATAGCTGTGCTGGGTAGGGGCTGAAGTGGACCAAGCAGCAGAACTTTGCTCTGTGATCCTCACACACTTGTGCACAAGTACAAGGCGCACAGGACAGATGGTGACAATCGCCCCTGGCAGGTGTAGATCAAGTCCTTCGGACACTCAGTTGAGAAGAGGTCTGTGCACAGAGGGGGCAATCAAGGAGGGCTTCAAGAAGGAGGTGGCCTGTGAGCAAAGTGTTGAAGAGTGGTTAAGTCATTCACAGCTGGAAGGGACAGAAAGGGACCCTAGATGTGGGTGTGCATTAGCTTTGTAGTCATAAGACTGGGGTGACAGGGCATTCTGTGGGCTATCTCACCTCTCTGACCCTCATGAGCCTCACCCGTGAAATGGAAACAAAAGCCCCTACAACTGCCAGGATGGTCTAGACACCTTTCTCTGTCTCTGAAACACGTGTTCATCGTCTGTGTCACTCTTTCCTACTCTCATCCAAGGCCCACATTGCAGCCAGAATGTCCCTCTGCCAACCCCCGAGGTCCTAGAAGTGAGACCATGTATGTGGGGACAATGACCAGCTGGAAGGAGGAAAGTGTGAGTCAGAGAGGTGAGCTGGGCCCCCTTCGCCCAGAGCGCTGACCACACAGTCACAATGGGGCTAACTCCTTGTCGATTCCAAGAAACTGGATCTTCCATCGGCAGTGTGCCAGTGAAAGGAAAGAAGCGTTCGAGGCAGACCAGAGCCAGAAGCAGCCTCAGGTTTGTATTGCAACTGAATGAGATGCAATCACAGATGGATATGCAGGATCCAGGCTTGCTGGCTGCTCTGGCTCAGCCCACACCTGCCTCGCCCTCCAGCCTTGCCAAGTGGACCAGGCTTCTTGCAAGTTTTCTCAAGACTATGTGAGCCCAGGGCAGAACAAAGAACTGAGACCTATGACCACGTGAAACTCCTCTGGCTCAATCCATACCATCATTTTCTTTCCAAATACCACCTACCCTTTGTCCTATGGCAATTGTAAGGAATCCCACCCCAGCCCACCCACTCTGAACCTTTAAGCAGCTCCCACACACAGACTCAGAAGTAATACTTATCTCACTATATTTTTGTCTTTAGAGTCTGTGAAGCCTAGGACCTGGGCAGGGGTCAGCAAACTCTGATCTGTGGGCCCCTAGCCCATGACTTGTTTCCACAAATAATGTTTTATTGAAACATGTGTTGTATTGTGCTAAGTTGTTTCCGTCGTGTCTTTTTGTGACCCTATGGACTGTAGCCTGCCAGGTCCCTCTGTCCATGGGATTCTCCAGACAAGAGTTTGAGTTACAAAGTGGTCTGGAAAAATATAAGCCAATGAGAGTGACTGTGTTTTTCTAGTTGAAACTAGTGGTAAAGAACCTACCTGCCAAGACATAAGAGATGCAGGTTCGATCCCTGGGTTGGGAAGATCCCTTGGAGGAGGTATGGCAACCCACTCCAGTATTCTTGCCTGGAGAATCCCATGGACAGAGGAGCCTGGTGGGCTACAGTCCATGGGGTTGCCAAGAGTCAGACACACCTGAGCAACTAACATCATTGATTTACAGTGGTGTGTTCCTTTCGGGTGTATCAAGTGAATCTGCCATACATATACATATATCCCCTCTTTTTTAGACTTTTTTCTCATATACAGGTCATTGCAGAGTATTGAGTAGAGTTCCCTGTGCTATATGGGAGGTCCTTATTATCATATATAGTCCTATATATGATATCACATATAGGTCCTATCTATCATATATAGTAGTGTACATACATCCATCCCAAACTCCCAATTTACCCCTCCCTTCTCCTTTCCCCATTGGTAACCATAAGTTTTTTTTTTCTACATCTGTGCAGAAAAACACCTATCTCTGTTTTGTGAATAAGTTTGTACATTTTTCTTTTTTAGATTCCACATATAAGTGATATCATGTGATATTCGTCTCTGTCTGACTTCACTCAGTATGACCATCTCTCCAAATGGCGTTATTTTGTTTTTATGGCTGAGCCAGGAATTTCACAGGGGACATACCACACCAGATCAAGCCTGATCTTGAACCTCAGATCCTTAGATGACCCTCAGGCAGCTGGGCAAGCTGAGCGGAGAGGAGCCCGGTCGTCTCGTGGGGTGTCTCCCCCTCTGCTCTCTGCAGGAGCTGCACCGCCATGGAAGGAACAATGAGGGACCCCCAATCCCACCCCCACCTTACAAAGAGAGCTGGGAGCAGTGAGCCGTGGTGAGCAGGGGTCAGATGCAGGCATAGCTTCCACGGGACCGTGTTTGCCTCCCAGCTCTGCCCCTTGGGAAGCCACGAGGCTGCAGGCTGTTTGTTGACCTCTCCAAGCCTCTTTCTTCATGTGCAGAAGGACAGGGTGGCCCCCACCCGCTGGGTTTTCTGTACGGATTCAACCGGCTAATGCCCACCATGCACGTGGCATGGGAAAGCACTTAGGAACCAACTCCACATCAGATCTAGATCTGTAAAGTCCAAGGCGGCAAAATGGCAACCTGGTTTCTTTGCCTGCCCCACGTCTAATGTCCTTTAGGGGCAAGCCTTTCTACTCCCGAACCTCCTCCTTTGGGCCAGAGAGGTATAAACAGGGTCATCCAAGTCACCGTGATTGACAAGCTTTCAGATGTGCCAGCCGATTAACCTCGACCTGCAGCCACGAGGAAACCTGTCCCACGTTGAAGCAAGAGACGATCTCCGATAACATCTCCGTATTGCAAACTGACCTGATGCCACCTCCGTGTTGGAAACTGCACGGGCAAGCAGCTTACAGCTCCACCAAATAAACTGGCTTTTCCGCTGGCAAAAGGACCTCTCCTTTTAAACTTTTCTCTGTCTTTTCCTAAGGGGAGTGTATGTGAGTGACAATTGTATTCGGGTGGGATAAAATTGCACCCGCAGCAGAAGCTGAGGCCTTAGCTCTGATTTTAATGAACAGAAACCCAGGATAACACATTGTGAAGCCCTCATGTCATCTTTCACCTCTCATTCCTTCCATCCCTTCTGCCCTTCCCTTTTCCTTACTCAGGCCTTTTCCTCCCCTGTCTTCCTCCCCCGACCCTAGCCACTTCTCACACAAAAGTTGAAGGGGGAAAATTACGAACTGGCAGCTACGGCAATTGCCATGAAAATCCAGTGCAATATATCTTGTCAAAAAATCAGCCTGCACGTTAAAAAAGAAGAAAGCCAAACTCAAGACTCAGAAGAACATGAAGCCTTTCCAGATTCTCATTCACTTTTTTTTCCTATTTAAATTTCTTCACTTTTCTTTTTTTAACCTCTCCTGCAGGTCTTGATAATATATAGGACAAAAACACACACAAACACACACACATACACACACACACACATATACACACACCCCGCTCACTTCCTCACTCTGTCATTTAAAGTACGAAGAAAGTAGCAAAGAAAAATCTATTTTCAGCTCTTTTGCAATGGAACACTTTTCCCCACGGTGATGAAAAAAAGTGGATTTTGAAGAAAGTCAAGTCACTGATGGAGACAAGGAAACATTTATGACCAGCCATCTGTTCATGGCAATGAAGTCCTGCCCATATCAAGTTATTTCTTCTCACATAACTAATATGTAAGGACTAAAGAGATGTGTGTACACAGCATCTACACTTTTGTACATCTGAAAAATAAAAATGACAGGGAACTGTATTCAGTATCCTGTGATCATCCATAATGGGAAAGAATATGTAAAAAAAGAATACGTATGTATATCACTGAGTCACTTAGTTAGCACAACGTTGTAAATCAACTATGCGTCAATAAAATTTTAAAAATAATGAATAAATAAAAATAAAGACCCACTCCTGCCCTGGTCCACAGTCTAGAGATAACTAAACTAGTAAGGGTGCGGGTACTTCAAAGATAAAACAGGATTTGGGCCTCAAAGAACAAAGATTCTTATCAGATGCCTTTTTTCTAATGGTCCTTGTGCAGTAAAAATAAAGTCCAAACACTATAATTTCACTCAGAGAAAAGTTACAAATACTGTAGGTATCTTTAGAAACAGCTGCAAAAGTGGTTTCACTTCTGACAAGATTGGTGTTAATTACCGGCAAGGACTTCAGTATAATACTATTTAAATCATTTTAAATTATCCCTCTCAAAAATTAATTTTTCATCAAAGATTACACACACAAAAAAAATCATGATATCATCTCTGCAGCTGCGATTTAGTAATAATTTCATCTATTATTACCAATGTCAGTTGGATAAAAGAAAAAATGGCACCCCACCGTGCCGATTCCAGCACAGGCCATATATAGAAATTTTTAACTATCACTTATAATCGCTTTGATGAGCTTAAACCTCCTCTCAATTAACACCCTAAATGACACTGAGACATCTTAATGGGGGATGTAAGTAAGAGAAAAGACTTTAATCAAAGAATAAAGAAAAAAGTGCCAAGAAAAAAAGGAAGACTCGCCACATACCTCTTCATGTGCAATCCAACCAAAGTCCTTTATTGCCTTTTAAACCTTTTGTTGTCCCGGGATCCAGAGCAGTGCTACCAGGCAGAAGTAGAAAGACATGTGGCCATGGCGGGATGCGATATCCTCTCTGTAGAAATAATGGCTCTCTCTAGGGCTTCCTAGGTCTAACAGCTAGACTAGGGGATGGGGACTTCGGAATGCCATCACTTGAATGAGTGCAGTAAAGAATGAGTGCAAAAAGAAAGACATTGTTCCCGGAAGACCATCTTTTGGGGCATCCCAGGGTAGCTGTTTGGGGGACCCGAGTTACCCATGTGAGGGGACCCCAATTCACTCTCAGCAGGGCCAGAGGATGAAATGGGTCCCGCTAGACACATTTGAGTTATGCAAACTCACACAGCCGTGGGGATGGTACAGAAGGACATTTCTCAGGCCATTATTTTTTATCGTGAAGCTGCTGTGCCTGGCCTTTGGGAGAGTTGAAAATAAAATGAAATAAAACAAAATCCAAATGAAAACTGACCAGCATGCTTTACTCTTTTGAAACCATGTTTGCGGTCTCCATGGTGATTTTTGTTTCCAATTAAGTTGTCCTAATGAACATGTGTTAGTGCTCAGGCTCTACTCCCAGGGAACAAACTGGGTAATTAATGGCCCTGCAGGAACCCTGATCTCTTGAGCCATCAATGCATATTGGGTCAAAAAAGCAACAGTTTGCAAAGTCTGGAAGACTACATTTATAGGTTAGGTGGAAGAAACTTGATTTTCAGAATTGACTTGCTTCTTTCCACCCTTAAGCCACTTTAGTTCCCAAAGACAAGAAGGCTATGTTATTGTCCCTGCTTTGTGTCAAGGTCTGGGAGGAAAAAGTGGATAAACCATATTCACCAACCGAAATGATGGTTTCCTACCTAGGAGCACATCTGTGCTCACAGAGAACAACTGTGCAGTGTCCAGCCGCAACAGTGTCATGGAGGCCACACTATATCAAAAAACTTCACAAATAACCTTTCATGACAGGCTTTATCCTCCAGGGTTTAGAGATAAGAAGGTAAGGATCAGAGAGCCTGAGGAATTTCCCAAATTTTACGCAGCCTTTAAGTAGAGAAGCCTGATTAGAAACTAGACTTCAGCATGGTAGGGACATCAGAGACAACCAATTTCAGTGTCTTTCCTCAGAATAAAGACTGGTTAACCAGACAGTTTTCCCTAACCCCGTTCTCTCCCCATACCAGCAAATCTATTGGTATTAGGTTATTATGTAGAATTATAACAATTTAATATGTGGTAGAGCATTGTTTCTACCTGATTGCTTTTGAACACTGCTTTAAATACACACACACATACACAAAGGATAACCTGTACAATTCACCCTTAGTATCCATTTTTCTCAAAGCATTCTCTTACTGGTGTCTTCTTCCAAAAACATTTTCAAAGAGGTTTCATGCACGATCAGTCATGGCCAATTCTTTGCAGCCCCACTGACTACAGCCCACCAGGCTCCTCTGGCCGTGGGATGTCCCAGGTAAGAATACTGTGAGTTGCCATTTCCTCTTTCTAGATACAATGCTGCTATTGAGAAATGAGATTTTAATTTGAATGTTATTTCTATATTGGTGATCTCTACTTTCTGTCTTCAGTTTTGTTGTCTTTTATTAATCTTTTCTTCGGTTTTCTTTAATGTCATCATGTTGTTTAAGAATGATTTTTCTCTTTTATGTTTTGTTTGACATTCCATACTAAATTATAACATGAATCTTCTTCCTTTTATTCTGTCCTTATTGTTTCACAAATACTTTCTCTCTTCTTTTTCATCTCTCCTTCTATGGTTGCCTATTACATTTATATCAACATGCATGCTCCTGGCCCCCATTTATTTTAACTTTTCCTTTATATATTTTAACACCTCACACCTCATTGCTTCTTTCTTGGTGAATTCTTCAATCTGATCTAGCTCACTCATTTATTCTTAAACTACACTCACTGAGCTCTTGACTCCACTCCTAAGTTCTTTCTGCCTAGTTATTATATATTTTATCTTTAGTGTTTCCACATGATTCTGCTTTGCAACTGCTTGCTCCTGCTTCTCAGTCCTAATATCCTTGCATGTTAAGGTTAACATCTCTTCTGTTGTGGTTGAGCACCCCATACCCTTTCGTCCTCCCTCCTCTAGAAGTTAAAGGGCGAGTCACGTGTCCCTGGATCAAGATCACCAACATCAAAGTCTGGGCGTGGTCAGTCCATTTGCGTGGTAACATCAAAGCCCTACAGTAGCTTTCTGTCTGTGTCTCCAGGTCTGGCTCCTCCCAAGGAAGCTTTTACCCTCTCTCCATCCACTGACAATAGGGAAGGAAGCAGAGGTGGAAACACTCAGCCACTAGGCTTTTGACCTTCCCTGCTAATACTTGCATCCCAAACTTGCCCTCAGAGGTGATATTTCCTTACTGATTTCCAACACCACTGGGTTGACTTTGCTGTCTTTTACTTCCTCGGAGATGTCATAAAGTTAACAGCAATATGCCAAGGGCAATGTGGAGAAAAGAATAGATAGCATCTTCAAACATTCCTTTGTATGTCTATCCTGCTAAAAATGACAAGTGGGCATCCTCTGGTCATCATACCTGTCTTTAGTCTCCCCAGAGACTTCTTGTTATGTTTTATATTACTTGTCTAGGTTCTTAATTTCATGGCATCTCTGATATGAAGTTCATGGAAGGGGGCCAGCATTCCACACTAACCATATTACTAAACCAGCAGGAATAAGACAAAAGCGTAGGATACTCAGAGGTAGCATGTGCAGAGAAAAACAAGCCACAAGAAGAGAAGGACATGAACAAAACCACAGAGCGCAAGCCGTGGGACGAATGGAATGCAAGAAAACAAGTTTCTTGGTTTCACTGTCTGAATGAATCTGGGCAATAGTAAGATCCACTGGCAAATTGAGGACAAAGAAAATATGGCAGAACATGTGTCCTGGGAATAAAAAATGAGGTGAAGGAGTACATTTTAAAAGTGGAGTCAGTTTCTGGCAAGCAATTGCTTGGGCTCATGTCATACAATGATAAATACTTCCACATAACTTCACTGATTGAGCTGTTATACTGGAAAGTTTGAACTGCCATATCCAGCACTCAGGTAGATGAGATTAAGGCTGACTTAGGCCTTTTTTTTAATTTCTGCTCACTTTTATTTAATCTTTGAGTCTCCTACAGTGAAGTCAGGTCTTCACTCTTGTCCACAGATGGCTGGTCTGTGAGTGGCTGTCACCCCACGGGAGAGAGGATAGACTTGGTTGGGACATCAGCTAGTGAATGATGCTCCCTGTGTTCATTTCACCAAAGGCCTGATGTAGTCAGTGCTTCATCACCAACCACCTGAAGAATCCTTTTCTTTGTCTTCACTCCTTTCTTCGTCTTCACTCCTTTCTTCCCAAAGGCTGAGACTCCAGGAAACACTGAGACCTGGAGGAGAGAGCCCTTGACAGAGTCACCGAACCTAGCAACTAGTCACTGTGTACGAGGTTCTATGCGGGACACTCTACAGAGAGTACCATTTCATTCATTTCACAGCAGCTTGGGAAAGGGGTGAGATTATCCACCTTCTACATTAGAGCGAATCAAGGCCCCCAGATCAAAAGACTGATCCAAGTTCATCCAGAAAAGAAGGGCCAAAATGTAAAACTAATCCAAGTCTTAGATCTCCTGGTCCAAGAGCAGGTGCCCCTCTGCCACAGCTGAGAAGTGGAAGAAAGAGATTAGTTCCCATTCATTCCTTCAAACCACACGTGTTGAGTTTCCACCATAGTCCAGGCTCTTTACTATGTCCTGGGTTTATCCTCAGACCAAACTGATGCAGACCCTTCCCTCTAGGCAAGAGAAAGTAGGGCTTACAGATATGAAACAGAGTCCTTGAAATGAGCATATACTTTCATAACATGATATGTGGAACTCGGAAAGAGGATGAGAAAAAGAAAAATAGGGCATTTTGAGAGAGGAAAGCCAAGGGTCTAATATGATATTCTTATGGGGCCAGGGAAAGTAAGACCAGGTCAACGGCAATGAGGTAGGCAGCTTTCTAGTCTCAGCACCTCGGACAACCAGGGGTACCCGTAAACCTCCATCCTGATATCTCCACCTGTGGCTCTGCCTATTGGCAGAAATTGCTTCAATAACACTTGGTCTATATTTATAAGCTGTTTGTTCTTTGTAAATAAAAATGACATTGAGGACTTATCTGCTGGCGCAGTGGATAGAAATCAGCCTGCCAATTCAGGGGACATGGGTTCAGTCCCTGGTCGGGGAAGATTCCACATGCAACTGAGCAACCAAGCCGGCAAACCACAACCACTCTGAGCTCTAGAGTCTGTGAGCTGCAGCTGCTGAAGTCCATGCGCCTGGAGCCTGTGCTCCACAGTCAGAAGCCACCACAGGGAGACGCCTGCACACCACAGAGAAGGGTAACCCCTGCTGGCCACGACTGGAGAAAGCCCACGGAAAGCAACGAAGACCCAGTGCAGCCAAAAAAAATAATTTTTTAAAAACTGGCATTGAAGCAATGATATGAAGCAATCCAAGGAATTTATTTTTCAGCAAATTTTGCACCGATTTCCTATGACTATAAGGAACTCTGGACTGAGAGTAAAAGACATGGTTCAAAGTGTGGCCCCATGACTGATTCCCGAGACCATGTTTTCCATACATCACCTGCCAGCCGTGAAAAGGAGTGGACACTGCAGCAAGGCAGACTGGGTTTCTGGCCGCCATGCTGATGCCTACTATATGTGTGGACATTTCTTAACCTCTCTGAGCATGACTGTTGCACTACATTGTTGTGCGTAAATGGACCTCACACATCTACCTACTTGACTTGCAATGGCTCCAGGAAGGACTTCACTGACTATTAACCTCTGTCCTCCCAACAAGGGAAAAATCCACTCCACGGGCATGCAATCATGGCGGGTCTAGTCAAAGCAAAGTCTGGACTCCCTTACCCTATCACACCATCATCCCCAAGACTCAACCTCTGTTCAAAACCAGAAGAAAGCTGTGCAGAGCAAGCCTCAGTGCCTGAAGCAGGTCCATCCCAGAGTTCCCCACGTGGGCACAGACATTCCAGGGGCCAGTCTGACTTCAGTGCCGAGGGGGCTCTGAGAGCAGGCAGAGAGGCGTGCCAGGGCTGTGCTCCACATGACTCAATCTCTCTTCACATCATCAGGGCAATCGAGGGAGTCTAAATTGGCCCACAGTACACATGCCCAGAACACCCCATTCAATTCTGAAATGAAGGGCTCTTAAAACCGTGAAGTACTGAATTTGGAAAGGATCAAGCGTTTGGGCACACACAGTGCAGAACAATTTAATATTATGGGAGCTCTTCAACTACTTTTTTCTATATAAGCACTCCATTTTGGAAGTAACTCAAATAATGCTCTACCACTTTCACCAAACACATGACTGACTCAAAAATGCAATCATCCAGTACCGAACACTTTCCCCCTCAGAGTCCCCAAACTGGGGGGAAATGAGCAGGAAAGGCAATACTCAATTCTTCAGTACACCTGGAATATCTTCACTTTTCCCCTCCATCTCTTCAAGCATCATGCATTTTTAACCCCAAGTCTAAATGCTGCCTTTCCGCTGCCATTTGATTCAGACTTGCTGACATCCACTGAACGCCTACTGTCAGCCAGCCAATTTTTCATCTGTGAGGTCATTTAATCCTCATAACGACTCTGTAATGGAAGTGGTCTTTATCCCCACTTGACCCCAGAGGAAGCGGAAACTCAAAGAAGCAAAACTAGCTGCAGAATTTCTAAGAACCTCGGAGAACACAGGAGCTGCTTTCATACTCCTTCAAGTGAGGGAGCACGGGTCAGCCTTGGAGGAACCAAAGAAGAATTGACTTTGCCCAAACATGAAAGACTTTTATCCGGCCGTGAATGTGACCGTATTTGGAGATATTGCCATGAAAGAGGAGATGGTGTTAACATGGGGCCTTTCGGGTGGGCTCTCATTCAATATGACTGGTGTTCTTAGAAGAAGGGAAGCTTGGACACATGAACAGATACCAGAGGAGAACATGCACAGAGCAAAGGCCATGGGGACACAGCTAGAAGGCAGCCATCTGCAAGCCAAGGAGACCCAACCTGCCAACACCTGTATCTTGCACTTTCAGCATCCAGAATTGCAGGAAAACAGTTTGTTGTCTAAGCCCTCCCAGACTGTGCTATTTGTTATGGCAGCCCCCAGCAAACCAATGCCCCTTTCTTCCTTACAGAGACACTTCACTCATAGATGCCTGGCTGCCCCTGAAACATGACAATGTATTTCATTGGATTTGCCTGGCAAGGTGGCATCATGGAGGAAGGCTCGTCTCTGACCTTCTCTGGGTCGGTTCCCTGTTTCAGAAGGTTTTATTGCAATTTCCTCAGCATGGACTTAATTGTTTATTGGCATCGCAGTGCGGGATGTCAGAATCAGCTAGATAATGCTCATCTTGGGAAACCAATCTGGCCTGATCTACAGAGATGGCCAGGAGAGGAGCTGGCTTTCTCTGCAAGAATATTCTTAGCCTCAGCATCCCAAGTTCACACAAGGCATCTTTGGGAATATAAAAAATAGATCAAGAGATTTATTATTTGGGAGCAGGGGGAAAAGAGGAGACTTGCCAAACACTGAAGACTTCATTTATACATAGTTTAAAATGTTTGTAAATATTTAACAGAAATGCTGAGCGATAAACTCAGATTATTGCAGAGGGCAAGAAAGAACCAGAGAGCGATTTATCAACCAAGAGGAAGGAATGGATACTGTATTTTACTGGGGCGCACATATCCTGACATACTAATGGGGATTGTGTCAGTTAAATGTTGACATGCACCGAATCACGGCCCAGTCTAAATGCCTTAGTCATAGCAGGGAGTTAAAAAAGAGAATATTTGAGAATAATGTGAATTAAAAAGGCAAGTTAGTTTAAATTTCTGTTTGGTAGGCCCCCAGGCCTACAAGTCCAATGGGAATAGACTCTAGCTACAGGCTTGATGAATGGCCTTAATGAAGTTGGACAACCCAGAATACATGCATAAAATGATTTTAAATATTGATACGGTGTCATTGTGTGTCTGAAGATATTGAAATGTTCATTCTCCAAGCAAGACAGGTTCCATCTAATTTATTAAAGGTGGAAATGATTATTTACATTGGAAAATGGAATGTGTTCCCAGATAGAAGCCAGGGCAATAAAATAATTATTGCATTCAGGGAAACGGAGCCAGTCCATCTGCTGGAAGCAGAAAAATCAAAATACGTCCTCATCCCGATATCTTGGAGATTTGGGGCAGCTGTGAAGAAAACAATGGTCATTTCCTTTGGGTTATCATTTTTAGGTTCCTGTGATCTGGAATGCAAATAGATCTTTCTATGAACAGTGAGTGTGGTTTAACGGGTTTCTCTGGAGGAGAAGGCCTGATGGGGAGGCGTCTGGTGTACAGGGGGGGCTGCTCCACTCTTCCCAGATGTGTCTATTAGGACATTTCTATGACACTGGCTGGCATCTGCAACCTGCTACGTTGCTCGCTGATGGAAGGAAGAGGCATGGCGTGATTGTGGAAAGCTGAGTTCTGTTGTGATATGAGAGTTTCTCTGGAGAATGCCTCCGGGCAGCTGTCTGCCTCGTGTGTTCGACATTAGGGCTGCATAGCAAGCCAGGGTAGAAGTGTATTAAAGCTAGCAGGCAGTGCAGAGTCAGCTGGAGGTTCCAAAGTGCTAACTAGGCCGATGAACCCAGGGGCGGGCCCAGGTATAAAAATAAAATCACCGCAAGCTGATTTCATTTCCTGCCTATGCATCTTGGCTTGGAACGCTAATTGCCCCTCACTAGATGTGAGGCTCTCACGGGTGGAAAGCCGCACGAGTGCTCTACTCAGGATCCCATTATTTCCTATTAATCTCCCATCAGTTTCACTGGGGCTGCACTTGTACAACAGGCAGGCCGCCCCATAGCTCCCACAACCCTTTTCATCACCATCCCATCGCCAAGACCAGATCTGAGTAGCCCAACTGCCAAGCATCCAAAAATGGTGATGGGAACCTGCAGAGGGCCATGATCAGGATCCAAGGATTAAGTCAGAGTTAGCCACTCATTCATCCATTCAATCCTTGGTGAGCATTCACTCTTGTCTCAGCTTTCCTGTGTGACCTTGGACAAGTTATTCAACTTCTCTGGGCCCGTTTCCTCATCTATAACATGGGTGCATGACTGCAATTGCATCATAAGGGCCATGTGAGAATCTAAGAAGTTAATATATAGATCTTCCCAACCCAGGGATCAAACTGAGGTCTCCCACAATGCAGGCAGATTCTTTAACAGCTGAGCCACAAGGGAAGCCCAAGAAGACCGGAGTGGGTAGCCTATCCTTTCTCCAGTGGATCTTCCCAACCCAGGAATCAAACCAGGGTCTCCTGCATTGCAGGCAGATTCTTTACCAACAGAGCTACCAGGGAAGCCCTAATGTATTGAAGGCTCTTTGAATAAGAGTCTAGTAGAGTATCAATGCTCAATAAAGCCGATGTTACTGTTATTCCTGGTCATCTTTATTAGACACTGTCCTGGGCACTGAAGTAAATAGATGACGAAAACAGACCTACCCTCAATGAGCTCACAGTTGCAGAAAGAAAAGAAAATATATGTCAGGCCAGTGATCAACATTTCCATGACTTGAGCAGCAATCACCAGGCTTTGTTCCAGAGGTCCACCTGTGCTATGACCCTTGACCTTGTCAATATCTTCCTCTGGGCAAAGAATAATGATCTCCTAGATGAGAAGGTTCAGCCCCAAAGAAGTCAAGCGGTGAAGGCACAGCAAATGGCAGAAGCATGAACCCAGACTCTCTTTCTTCTCTGTGCCACATCAAGTTCAGAAGCCAGGAGAGGGGTGTGACCAGCTCGAGGCCCCTGCACAGGATAAGAGTGGGCTAGACTCGGCCTCGGGTGCACACACTTGCTTCCTTACTCAGTGCTCTTTTCTGTGGGCCCTGGGACTTGGGATCATTTGTCAGCATCCTCAAGGACCAGGGAAAGGGACAGTCAATGATGTATTTTCTCTCTGACTAGAGCTTTGGGCAGAGGTCTGGATAGTCAAAGCTATGGTGTTTCCAGTAGTCATACACAGATGTGAGAATTGGACCAAAAAGAATGCTGAGCACCAAAGAACTGATGCTTTTAAACTGTGGCATTGGAGAAGACTCTTGACAGTCCTTTGAACTGCAAGGAAATCCAACCAGTCCATCCTAAAGGAAATCAGTCCTGAATATTCATTGGAAGGACTGATGCTAAAGCTGAAGCTCCAATACTTTGGCCACCTGATGTGAAGAGCCAATTCATTGGAAAAGACCCTGATGCTGGGAAAGATTGAAGGCAAAAGGAGAAGCGGGCAACAGGATGTGACGGTTGGATACCATCACTGACTCAATGGACATAAATGTGAGCAAACTCCAGGAGATAGTGAAGGACAGGGGAGCCTGCCATGCTGCAGTTCATGGGGTTGCTAAGAGTCAGACACAACTTAGCGACTGAACAACAAGAAGAGCTTTGCAGGCTAAACTTTTCCCCAGTGTGATTAGGGCAGATACTTTGATAGAATAATTTTGAAACAGCTTTTCAAGGCCAATTGCACAAGGCTTTCTACTCATGGTCTTACTTGCTAATGACAAACACACGTTCACTAAATGCATGATGGTCCAAGGGCAATGTCCTCCTCCGATTCTGAGTTCTCTGCTTTTAGACATAGAGACCCCAGGGTGCACATTGCATCAGCTTCAGTCACATTTCCTTTCCATGCTGGCCACGGCCAACTTCTCTCTTCTCAACTCTAAGTAGCTTCATGTTAAATCTCTACCATCGCATCAAAAAAAAATAAATAAATAATGATGGTGCAAAGTATGGTGGCTTCATAATAATAATAATAATTACAAAATGAAGGATGAGACATCTCTGATGAGGTGAGCTTTCTGGGTGTATGTGAGTGTGTGTGCTCAGTCATGTCCTACTATTTGGGACCCCTGGATGTAGCTTGCCAGACTCCCCTGTCCATGGAATTTTCCAGGTAAAAATATTAGAGTAGGTTGCCATTTCCTTCTCCAGGGGATCTTCCCGACCCAGGGATCAAACCCAAGTCTCTAGCACCTCCTGCATTGACAGGCAGATTCTTTACCACTAAGTCACTTGGGAAGCCCTGGGTTTTCTCTACATTAACACATTTAACCCTCAGGAAGATGTGAAGTGCATACATGCACATATGATATAGAATTGTCCTCATTCTGTAGATGAGGGACATGTCTAAGATCACTCAGCTCTGTTGTGGCCGAGATGAATTCTAATTAAGTCTGTCTGAATCCAGAGAGAGCCCAGGGACATTCACTCTCTGAGATCTATGGACTTTGAGATGTAAGCCCCAACTGTGCCTTCAAGTGAAAGGATAACTAGGGTGTTGCTCCCTCTCTAGGGGCTTCCCAGGTGGTACTAGTGGTAAAGAACCTGCCTGCCAAAATGCAGGAGTCGTAAGAGACTCGGGTTCACTCCCTGGGTCAGGTAGATCCCCTGGAGGAGGGCATGGCAACCCACTCCAGTATTCTTGCCTGTAGAGCCCCATGGACAGAGGAGCCTGGCGGACTGCGGTCCACGGGGTCACAAAGAGTCGGACAGGACTGAAACAGCCTAGCACACAGCACAGTACTCCATCTCTGGACTCCGCTCCCCCTGATATACAATTCGGGAGGAGGTCTGACTGTTGTCTAGTAGCCCTCCCCAACCGCAAAGTGCGTGATCGTGTGACTCTGTGTCTGATATGCACTAAGAATGATTTGCACAGGGGTGAAACCGTGAAGAGGCTGACCCTGAAACCCAGACAGAACTGAATTACCAGACACATGACTTTGAACAAGTGATTCGTCATCTCAGAGCCTAGTTACCTCCTCTGGACAATGGTGGTAGCAAGCTTGCCTGTTTCACCCAGCTTCATACAGCGGCATGAAGATTAAATGAGATACTATTTAACGCTTTACCGCAATGCTGAGGGCAACGATCTTCAAAGAAGAGATGTCATTATAGTTAAAATAGTTTTTATGACCAGAAGCTAAAAAAAAAAAAAAATCTGAAACAATCATTGAATGCAGACAGAGCCTCCATTTCAAGTCACTGCTTCCTCGAGTAATTGAGTTTGTACATCCCTCTTGAAAGAGTGTTGTCCTAGTAGATTAAGTGTACTTTCCACTTGCTTTTATTATTTCTACAATAATTATCTCAAATGTTCATGTGGAATTCACAGTGTTGTGCTACTTAGTAACCTGTAAAAATACTTCTTCTATTCAAAAAGTGAAAATAACTCAGCATCTCAGACTTAGAACAGAAAATCCTTTTCTGGCAACTTTTTGGGCTTTCATCTCAGATCGACATACAAACAGGCTACATATTCCCTCTTATACAATTTCAAAGAACAGAAAGAATAGAAAATAAATATTAGAAAGAATAGGAAGATGAAGAAAAGACAAGTTTTCTTAAAAAAGGGGGTTTGAATGGTATTTTGTGGGGTTGTTTGAGGAGTGCAAAAAAGGGAACCCTTCCCCTCAAGCTGTGCGAGAGGGCTTTTCCTTGAGTAAGAGAGAAAGAACACCATTCTGTGGGGCTTTGGTAGGACTCTTGTTCACCTGTTACCACTTATTGGCCAAACTTAAATGCATATGGTGGATCCAACCTGGTTCCCAATGAGGAAGCAATTCTTCAAATGACTCCTTCCTTCAATCATCATTACTCAGAATCTGTTTCATGTCACATATGCTGCGTGGGTTCCCTGGGATAAGGTCAAGACTGGTTGCTCATATCAGAAAGAAATAAGGTATTGATGGGGGAAAAGGGAGGGTGGGATGCATTGAGAGATTGAGATGGACTTATTTACACTATTGTGACTAAAATGGATAACTAATAAGGACCTACTCTTCAGCACAGGGAACTCTACCCAATGCTCTGTCGTGACCTAAATGGAAAAGAAATCCAAAAAGGAGGGGATGGATGTGTGCACACAGGGCTGATTCACTTGGCGGTACAGCAGAAACGAACACAACACTGAAAAGCAACTATACTCCAATCAAAATTCATTTACAAAAATAAAGAAAGAGGGGAAGGAGTAACTTTGCCTCAATTGGCCTTCCATTTTCTCCATTTCCTACCATGTGAAAAGTGGAGTTAATGACATCTTATAAGTCTCATAAGACTGTCGAGAGGGCAGTAGGAAGCCACATGCAAAAATCTTTGAACCAAACACATGTGCAAAAAGGTTAATTCCCTTTTTCCCATTCTCCTTGCATCGTTTCTGACGTTTAAAGCACTCATCACTTTTTCTCTTATAGCCTCATTTAATGGATTCCTTTCTTGTCATTTAGACTAGATTGACTTCTTGAAGTTCATGTGGTAGTCATTACAGCGGGCGTGCCAGATATTTCCAGCTGTCTGCTTTCCCAGCACAATGCAGGACTGCATTTCCTATGCTCCTCGACGTAGAGTGGGGCTGAGCGACTAATTTCGGCCCATAAAGGGAGCGGAAGTTATGCGCACCCCTTTCTACTGTGGGTTCCAGATCCTTTAGAACTCTTTCTCACGAAATTTGAGGAAGCACTTACTCTCTCAACCCAGATTCCACGATAAGAAGATATGGAGTCAGCCCACACAATGACATGAAGATGAGACTTTGGTTTCATAAAGTGAAGTCGCTCAGTCATGTCCACCTCTTTGGGACACCATGGGCTGGAGACTGCCAGGCTCCTCCGTCCATGGGATTTTTCAGGCAAGAATACTGGAGTGGGTCGCCATTTCCTTCTCCAGGGGATCTTCCCGACCCAGGAATCGAACCCGGGTCTCTCACACTGCAGGCAGACTCTTTACCATCTGAGCCACCACGGAAGTTAAGTCGTTTCATAAGTCAGTCACATTTAGAAGATGTCTGTTACAGCAAGATAACCTCATCCATCCTGACCAACACAGACCACAACTTACCAGTCATCATCTGGAATCCAACTCAGGTCATGTGCAAGACTGCAATCAACGGTACCTAACTGGCAGAGGGGAAAACAAGAAGATGAATCTGAATTTCAGAATTTAGAACACGTTTCTAATAAACCGCCAGATGCCACAGGGATAGGGAGGTCTGGCATGCAGCAGCCCACGGGGTCACAAAGAGTCAGGCATGACTTGGCGACTGAACAAGGATAACAACATAAGAAAAATCCAAACCCTACAGAAAGTTGACCCTACTGGATTCTAGCACTGGGGACACAGCGAGGAAATACACATGATCCTTTAGGGAGAAAAATCAAATTGCAAAGAAGTCAGAATGGCAAAATAATCACTGGAAACATGCAAGACAATAGAGAAAAAAATATATCCAGGGGTTAAGAAGACAAAATGCATGTCCATGCAGTATTGGATCCATTCACGACGGACTGGCTGTCACTGCCACATGTAATGACTCTGAGCAAGCAGATAATCATCTCAGTCACGGGGCAGTTCGCTGAAAGGTTATGATGACAAGATTCTCCTTAATGCATCAGAATGACACCCTGGCCCATCCATCAGAAGGGCAGGCTTTCAAATTATGTTTCCAGTATTAGGACAGGAGTTGGGGTAGGGGTCATCTGCTTCCAGTCTGACACGCTGGCTACCAAAGGCATGACCATAGTCATTTCAGTTGATGTTATTTATAGAGAAGGGACTCGCATCTGTGTTCACCTGGATCTCCTAGCTACGGCTCTGAAGAAGTGAGGACATGGGGTCCAGGGGGCGGGGAGTGGGGGAGGATTGGCTTGCTGGTGACCAGCTGGGGCTCTTGAACCAGGATCTCCGGTTCAGATCTTGGTGTCATCTCTGAATGGCTGTGTGAAGTTTGTCTGGTTAAACAATATTTACTTGCTGTGGTTTGCTCATGCAAAAGATAGAGATTCTAACTAACTCGTGGAGAGGGATGCTATAAGGATTTAATAAGTAAATGCATGGAAGACAGGCAATTTACACATTAATATATGTAGGAAGTGCTTAATATATGTTAGCTGCTAATATTGTTATTATTATATTTATCATCATCATCACTTTCCAAAAATCATTCAGCAGGTAAATAGCAGGGATAGGGTTTAGACCACCCTGTCTCCTGGCAGACTTTGGGGGATCAGAGAAGAAGCATAGGTTGCGACCTACGTTTGGTTGGCTGCTAAGCTTAACTGGCTACTAAGCAACAGAGTGTCCCTGCCTGCTGCGTGCCTACTAAGTCACTTTGTCATATTCAACTTTTTGCAAACCCAGGACCATAGCCCACCAGACTCCTCTGTCCATGGGATTCTCCAGGCAAGAATACTGCAATGGGTTATCATGCCCTTCTCCAGGGGATCTTTCCCAACTCAGGAATTGAACCCAAATAAAACCTACATGCTCTGGCCTCTTGACCACCAGGTGGAACCAACTGAGCCAACTGCGTATGGGTTACTGACTTATCCCCACTCCAGGGCATCACCATAATCTTCATTTCTATGGCTGCTCAGAAGCAAGACTTCCATCATATCCTGACCAGCCTCTTCATTTCCCCAAGCTCACCAGCCCTAATTAGCTCAAGGAGAGTCATCTGGGTAAGTTGAATATCCAGCTCATCAGGACATACACTCTCTCTCTCTGATTGTAAGCTCTACAAGGCAGTCATAATGGTTTCAATTTCCCTTCAAGAACTTCATTGATTATAGGAGGCAACTGACGAAATAACAGGGAAAGAAGGTTGTTTGGGGTGTTCTTTTCTTTCTCTCTCTCTCTTTAAGTGATTGCAAGGAAATGAAAGGAAAACTACCTGTGGTTTGTCATACACACCATAACCTTCCTTCCATACTATCTGTTAAAAGTTAATATGCTGCCACTGGAAGCTCAGAAGCCCCACAGATTGGTGAGAGATCAGTGAGAGTTTCTGAAGAGCAAGCTGTAAATGTCAGAAAATCTGTGCATATCATTCCAATTTGTAATTTGCCAAAGAATCAAAAGTTTACTGAGAAAAGTTGGAAACTTTCCCCATCAACTTACCTGACACCATTTTCCTATTGACATCAAAAAAGCAGCTCCATTGATCAGTTCTGAGTGATTGGACTTGGGGATTTGCACTCAGTGTGAATCATTGATTGGAATGGCAATTTCCATTGACTTAAAGAGGCTTTGGGTCCTGATTGGAGCCCACCAAAAGAGAAAGTATCCACTTTCAATCATCTAAAAGTCAATGCTCAGTCACCATTCTCGAAGAAGTCCCAGCTCATCACTTGATGAAAAGTTCCAAACTTTCCAAGGAGCTTTTCAACACCATGGCAAGAATAATATGATGCAAAGTTGGTGTTTCCTACTATCACCGTAACTCCTTGGCCTGGGATGTTCTTTTATGATGTCCCCTGGAAAACTCCTAACTCTCCTTCATAGCCCAGTTTTCAGCATTGATGATGAAACTGAATCTTTTTGAAAGTAGAAGCTAGAGCAATCTGGGTGTTTCCAGTCATGCCAAATCATGGGCTCCATTGAATGACTTTCATTCCATTCATTTATTCAATAATTCATTCTTTTCTTATCTACTATATGCCAAGCAGCGTTCTAGGAATTGGAGCTACATTGGTGAACACAACAGCTAAGAAGTAAGAGTTTTTGTACATACAACCTAGAAGGGAAGACAGACAATGAAAAAGTAATCAAACAAATAATGAAGATTATTCAAATGGTAATAATGCAGTAAAATAATAAAAGAGCACAATGGGACAGAGACATGCATGGCAGTATCTTAGGCTGGGTCATAGGGAAGTGGAAATTCTACTGACCTCAGCAATCCCACATTTACCCAGTCCTCCTTTTACCACTGCTCCCGCTTTATGATCCCATAGCTTGGGTCTGAGGACAACAAAGACATCTGTGTATCCACTTTTTGAAACAGGTAAATGAAAAAGCAAACTCTTTCTGGGGCAAGCAGATCAGGCCACAAAGAAAGGAATAATTATAAGCTACTCTTGGCTTGAGATTCCATCAAGCCATCTTAAGCAATCTTCCTTTTCTGCATGAACACATTTGAATCGACTGTGTGTATGTACAGAAATTTCAGAAAAATATCTATCTCTGTTTCATCGACTACACTAAAGCCTTTGACTGTATAGATCATAACAAACAGTGGAAAGCTCTTAGAGAGATGGGAATACCAGGCCATCTTACCTGTCTTCTGAGAAACCTGTATGTGGGTCAAGAAGCAACAGTTAGAACCCTGTATGGCACAACTCATCGGTTCAAGATCGAGAAAAGAGAAAGACAGGGCTGTCTGCTGTCACCCTGTTTGTTTAGCCTATACGCTGAGCACATCATGAGAAATGCCAGGCTGGATGAGTTATAAGCCAGAATCAAGATAGGCGGGAGAAATATCAACAACCTCAGATATGTGGATGATACCACTCTAATGGCAGAAAGCAAAGAGGAACTAAAGAGCCTCTTGACGAGGGTGAAGGAGGAGAGTAAAAGAGTTGGCTTAAGGCTAAATATTAAAAAAAACTAAGATCATGGCATCCAGCCCCATTACTGCATGGCAGATAGAAGGGGAAAAGGAGAAGTAGTGGCATATTTCCTCTTTTGGGGCTCCAAGATCACTGTGGATGGTGACTGCAGCCATGAAATTGAAGATGATTGCTTCCTGGTAGGAAAGCCATGACAAATCTAGACAGTATGTTTCAAAGCTGATATATTACTCTGATGACAAAGGTCCGTATAGATAAGGCTATGGTCTTTCCAGTAGTCATGTACCTATGTGAGAGTTGGACCATAAAGAAGGCAGAACACCAAAGAGTTGATGCCTTCAAACTGTGGTGCTGGAAAAGACTCTTGAAAGCCCCTTGGACAGCAAGGAGATTAAGCCAGTTGATCTCAAGGGAGACCAACCCTGAATATTCACTGGAAGGACTGATGCCGAAGCTGAAGCTCCAGTATTTTGGTCATTTGGTCATTTGAACAGAGGATTCATTGGAAAAGTCCATGATGTTGGGCAAGATTGAGAGCGGAAGGAGGAGTGGGTGTCAGAGGATGAGATGGCTGGACGGCATCACAAACGCAATGAACATGAACTTGGGCAAACTCCAAGAAATGGAGAGGGATGGGGAGGCCTGGCGTGCTGCAGTCCATGGGGTCGCAAAGAGTTGGACATGACTGGACAACTGAACGACAACAACAATATGTACAGGCTCAGTCATATCCAACCCTGTGACCACCTGGGCTGTAGCCCACCAGGCTCCTCCATCCATGGGATTTCCCAGACAAGAATACTGGAGTGGGTTGCTAGTTCCTTCTCCAGGGGATCGTCCCAACCCAGGGATCGAACTTGCAACTCTTATATCTCTTGCATTAGCAAGCGGGTTCTTTGCCACTAGCCCCACCTGGGAAGTCAGGGATGACAGCTGTATAATGATGTGTAATTATTTCAGGAGGAAGTTGCAACAGTCATGACAGGAAATGATAAAACCCAGGGGGAAGACTAGCAATGAGCCATCTACAATATGGTATCATGGAAGTTTGAGGCCTTGGACCTAGTTCTCAACGATGGATTTGAAGATTTGGTGAGGAGAGAAAAGGCATTCTGGGGACAGGGACAGCTCATACAGATATTGAGAGCTAGGAAAGTGTGAAACTGGAGAGACGTCTAGTGAAGCAGGAAGGAAGAGGGGAACATCAAGCTGTAAGGAACCAAGGAGGTCACATTGTAGCGGGTCCCCACGGCTAGGTAAAGAGCTTACGCTGCCCTGAGCAGGGCTCAGGGCAAAAAGAGCGGGCTCCATGCAAGTAAGAGAAATTCAGGGTCAACTTCGTGCTCATTTTCTGCAAGCCTCAGTGTCTTTGCTTCTAAACAGGGAGTAAGTCTAGACCTCTCATAGGCTGGAGTAGAGGATCTAGTGAAATGATGCAAGTAAAGACCCAGCACAGTGCCTGGCATCCCTCAAGAACCCATTCCTGGGATATGTACTGGGACCCTGATGAAGCTGACCTGGGAGGATATTAGTCTGGAGCCGCTGGGAAACATCTCTCCCACACAAGCCTGGCAGAGGACAATGGCGATGCATGGCAACCCAGTGCGTGGGGGGAGGAAAGACATTCCAAATGTCGTCACTTGAGTACCTGGTTCCACTGTACCCGAAGCTGCAGAACCAGAGTCTTCAGTTATAGGAGACACTGTGTTGTGCTCATTTGCCCAGTCATGTCTGCCTCTTTGTGACCACAGGCACCACTGTCCATGGGGATGCTCCAGGCAAGAATACTGGAGTGAATTGCCATCCCCTCCTCCAGCGCATCTTCCCAACCCAGGGATTGAACCCAGGTCTCCTGCATTGCGGGCAGATTCTTTACCATCTGAGCCACCAGGGAAGCCCAAGAATACTGGAGTGGGTAGCCTATTCATTCTCCAGGGGATCTTCCCGACCCAGGAATCGAACCAGGGTTTCCTGTATTGCAGGCAGATTCTTTACCAACTGAGCTACCAGGGAAGCCCGCAAGAGCCACTAGCCTCCATCTTTTGCATACACCAATATAAATTGATTTTCAGCTGCTTGTTACTGAAGATCTTAAATAACAGAAATGTAGTCACTTTTCTCAAGTGGGATCCTGAGGTCAGCTTCCTCACAAATGCAGCTATCCCCACAAACTGATGTGAAAGTGATCAAAGAGAAACTGAACTCTGGGTAGAAGATTTGGAGGTGGGGCTGCAGCATGACTTTTGTGGTCCTTGTGGTACTTTTGCCTTTGTGTGCTTCTTCTTCCATAAAATTGTTAAAAAGTACATTTTGTATCATTTTGACATAAATTTATATTTTGCATTTTTTAATAATTTTATAGTCAGTATAAGATTCATATAATACAAAATGAATTATCACATTTGTTTTTATATATGTTTACATTTTCCTTCTGATTATCCAAGAAGTGAAAGTTCAAATATTCTTGTGGGCCCCTAAATATATCATGGGCTTCCCTGGTGGCTCAGATGGTGAAAAAAATCTGCCTGCAATGCAGGAGACCCAGGTTCGATCCCTAGGTTGGGAAGATCCCCTGGAGAAAGGAACGGCAACCCACTCCAGTGTTCTTGCCTGGAGAATCTCCACAGACAGAGGAGCCTGGCGGGCTACAGTCACCAGGGTGGCAAAGAGTCAGACACGGCCGAGCAACTAACACTTTGGAACGTACTGTGGACCCCAGGTGTGTCCTCAGGTGTGAGCCCACGGTGTCCACAGGGATGTCAGCCCTGTTAGAAGCTTCCCCTTGAAGCTTCATCTTCAAGATGAAGGTTCATCTTGAAGACTGAATCAGTGGAAGACAGCAATTTTCATCATCTTTCACTTTCATCGTATAGTCCACTTGTATGATCAGGTCTCATTCCTGAGTACATGGATCTTAATTTTTATACCCAAAATCACCATTCAATCTTGATCCTACAACCCACTGAAGGCCTGGGGTTCATACCCAATTCTGCTGCTATGAAGCAATATAATCCTTGGCCCTGTGAAGCACCCCGCCGTTTCAGAACTCCATCATTTATAAAAATGAAGGGATCCCCAACATCTCTTCCCAGGGCCAAGGCCATCAATATCTTCACTGTTTCTCATTTCCACTTTCATCTCCTACAATTCCCTCAGGCCAGTGTGTACTCAGCCCCTTACACACCCACACTCAATGAATACATTTGTCTATTCCCTTCTTAAAAATGCACAAATAATCAGAGAAAGCATGAAAAAACAAGAAAAGCAGAAAAACATCTGTGACTTGAGCAGGAAAGAGTTCCACGAATCCTTGGAACCTTCTAATAACAGAAAGGTTGTGTAAGCAAGGTTAGACAAAAAATATGTCTAACCTTCCTTACACAGCTTCCACCTTGCTTATCGTATGTGGATTGTAATTCCCCTGGGTGAGCAAGCGATCTGCAATTTCTAAAGTGCCTGCTAAATTATCAGTAATCAAGAAATGCCAAGTAATCATGATCTTCATGTGCTTATTGAGGGTCATTCTGAAATTGGGCGTCAGAGCCTCCTGTCTTAAAGAGCCACGGCTCCTTGGTTAAATGCTTAAATTGATGTGTGAGGTTACCACGGATGCCCGCCCCCTGTACATTACCATTATTATTATTTTGTGTTTCCCTAATACTTTCATTGAAAGATAATCATGTTATGAATATTAACTTTTATAGGCTGCATTTGTAACTGCTTATGTGTAAAGAAGCAGCACTTTCTGAAATCAAAATGACACTAATAATTTAGTCAATTTACTTTTTTCCATTTCCTTGTTTACAGTCGTGTTATTTGGTTACTGCACGCTCTGAATTTTGATATAGTCATCCCGGTAATAAGCCGGTTTTTGTTCTTTGTATCCAAAGACATATTTTTCTCACAGAACAGGGTTGGTTTAAATTCATTCATTCAATAAATATTTATTGAGTGCCTACCAGGTGCCCAATTCTGTTTTGGTGCATGGGACAGACACTGTCCTAACAGAGCAAGAGGAGGGAAATAAGCTTAGACACCACCCCTTGGAGATGAGGCATCATCTCTCCAGGGATCAACGGCGGGCATTCTCAGTGCCCCGCGTGGGGACACCTGATCAGTTCTGGAGCTCAGGGAGTATTTACTAAATTTGAAAGCTTCAGAAAAGTGGAGCTAGAGAAATAGCGTTTCATCAAGACATGTTTCAAGATACACAGAACACTCACACCCATGAGGGTGGCCATTATCATTGGAAAAAAAAAAAACAGGAAATAACAAATGTTGGCAAGGATGTGAAGAAATTTGGACTCTCTTACATCTCTGGTGGGAATGCAAAACGGCATCTCCTTAAAAAAAAAAAAAATTAAATATAGAATTAGCATAGGATCCAGCAATTCTACTCCTTGGTAGCACCAGAAAGTAGAGATTCAAACAGATGTTTGTACTTCTGTGTCCATAACAAGCATGATCACAACAGTCAAAAGAGGGAAGCAGCTCGCGTGGCCACTGATGGATGAGTCAACTGCAGTGCGTACGTACAATGAAATAGTGCAGTTCAGTGCAGTTCAGTCACTCAGTCGTGCCCGACTCTTTGCGACCCCATGAACCACAGCACGCCAGGCCTCCCTGTCCATCATCAACTCCTGGAGTCCACCCAAACCCATGTCCATTGAGTCGGTGATGCCATCCAACCATCTCATTCTCTGTCATCCCCTTCTCCTCCTGCCCTCAATCTTTCCCAGCATCGGGGTCTTTTCAAATGAATCAGCTCTCTGCATCAGGTGACCAAAGTATTGGAGTTTCAGCTTCAACATCAGTCCTTCCAATGAATACCAAGGACTAGTACTCAGCCTTAAAAAGGAAGGAGATTATGACACATGCTACAATGTGGATAACCCTGAGGACATTATGCAAAGTGCAATAACTCAGCCACAAAAGAGGCCTTCATTTTTTAAAATTAATTAATTAATTTTAATTGGAGGCTAATTACTTTACAATATTGTAGTGGTTTTTGCCATACATTGACATGAATCAGCCACAGGTGTACACGTGTCCCCCATCCTGAACACCCCTCCCCCTTCCCTCCCCATCCCAACCCTCAGGGTCATCCCAGTGCACCGGCCCTGGGCACCCTGCCTCATGCATTGAACTTGGACTAGCGATCTATTTCACATATGGTAATATACATGTTTCAGTGCTATTCTCTCAAATCATCCCATCCTCGCCTTCTCCCCAAAGTCTGTTCTTTATATCTGTGTCTCTTTTACTGAAAAAGGACCCTCATTTTATGATGCTAACTTTATAGTGTACCTAGCTACAGTAGTCAAATTCATAAAAAATAAAAAGTAGAATGGCTGCCAGGAGCCAGGAGAGGGATTTGACATTTCCACTTTGGGAAGTTGAAAAAGTTTGATATGGGTGATGCTGGTGGTTGCACAATAGCGTGAATGTACTTAATGCCACCGAACTGTGTTATATGCATATTGTCATAATTTTTTTAAATAGATGGAGACAGCCCCACCACCCTGTCTCTATTTTTGCATAACATTAGGCTGGGAACTCAAGGAAAGTCCAACTTCTGCCCATTTTCTAAAATTTCATCTTCTCAGGAGTTGCCACTATTTGTATGTCAGCTTTATTTGTAAATACAATTAAAAAACCAACCACAAAACACCATCATCCAAGGAGTAAATGTTCCCGGGCTCCGAAACAGAGTGCCATCATTCCCATTGACAGTAATGAGAGCCCATGGCTAAACCTCTGTGCATCATGCTCAAAATTTACCCCCTAGAGTCTGCAGATGGAAAAAAAAAAAAAAAAAGATTATCTTATGTACAAACAGAAAACAGAAAATAAAGCCAGAAATGGGATTCTGACCACAGAGATGCCATGGGGCAATTAGCAGGCAATCTGGTGAGGACTGCTTCAGAAAGAATCTGAAAGAGGGAATATGGCAGAAGGACTACACCCAGCCCTGGTCCCCAGAGCTCTTATATGTTTCAGAACAGTCAAGGTGGCTGGTGGCCGAAGGTCAGGAGACTAGTTATGACTCTGACATTAAAACCTGTTTTTTAACGTAAATACCCCCTTGTGATGCAGAGAGACTTACCTCCTGTGCTATATAAAAGTTCCAAAATGTTTGTTTCAAGTGAATTTCAATTGAGGTTTTTAAGAGTCCTAGTGCATTCTTATAATTAAGACTTCAAGTTTTAATTCTCTCTTCACTTTGCATCTCCCCTAGAGCCTTTGTCATGTTCTAAGTTGTTAGGAAATATAATCAAATTAGCACAAGTAAGAAGGGTTTTATTGAAAGTCAGTCTGTGTGTGTGTGCGTATGTGTGCATGTGGATGTCTCTCTACTCTCTCTTCCCCACGAGTCTTCATGGGCTCCCATCCCTACTCTTCTCAACAGCAGTTCGCAAAGAGCAGTCTATGGTCACCATGCTGTCTAAGTGTTTACATGGTCAAACATTTTCCCCGTGGTAATTCTAAGACATCGTTCACCTCTTTATACTCTGTTGGCATGCCGTACTGATGGTGCATAAGCTATGCAGGATAAAACCCCTGATGCCTGGCACAAATCAAGGCCCTGGCAGCAAATTCTTTTAGCGGGCGATGCATTCTTCACTACCACATGCTGGAAGTTAAGGGGAAAAAATGTCAGTTTCCATTAAGAATATCTTTAATGAATTGGTAAAATGATTTTTATAGTAAAAATGACTCATTTTATTGTCTCTTGAGTATGATGAAACTTCTTTTTGATGTTCTTTGTAAAATACAGGCAGTACACATGGATCACTTCTGTTGCAGCCCAAAGTATGGTGTTTGTACTGCAGAAAACATTTGTGTGATTGCTTGAGTTGCCAACTAAACTAGCTATTTTTTTCATGCAATACTTTTACTTAGAAGAACAAGAAAATTGAGGTTATTAAGATTTGAGTATTTATCAAACATTTTTTTCTCAAAAATGATTAAAAAGAGCCTGTCATTTCAAAGAAAATATGAGCATTCAAACCAAAATATTTGAACTTTAGAAAATTTCTATCTGCCACTATGAGCTTGACAGCTCCTCCATACCTACAAAGTTTTCTGATGAGATCACTGGTAATATTATTTACTGTGATTTTTAAAGAATTTTGTTATTAAAGTGTCAATATTTAGAAGATAATACAGTAAACCAATATTTTCCAAAAAATCAACATATAACGTTACAAAGTCACACATAGGTCCACCAGCAATTCCATTTCAAAGCTCAAGAAATACAGTTTTAATGTATGATTTAAATGTAATAAAATACAAAAAGTTCATTGACACAGTTTCAGATTTTACATTGTAACTAACCTTTAAGAAACTACCTCTTGCTGAAGTTATTTGTGGTATCAAAAAAGAATACCCCACATTATTTGAAAAAACTATTATATTACTTCGTTTTCTAACACATATATGTGAGACACTAGAGTTTTTCCATATACTTCAAACAAACCAACATATTTCAGTGGACTTAATGAAGAAGGCACATATTCTGAAATTTATTCATTTGGCTCAATATTCATTCTGACATGTATTCATTTTAGAGCATCTAACTAGCTAGTCTACTTTTGCCGCACCATAATATTCCATTGTAATAAACCTCAACATGAAATTGAGTATTTAGGTTGTTTCTGATTTTTTTTTTTTACTACACAAAATGCTTCTGTGAACATTCACTGTATCTGTCTTGGTAGCCACATTTTTCTCTGATTTCATTTCTAGAAGTAGATTTGCTCATTTCTAGTAATAAGAGACCCTTTACCTCCACGAACACAAGTAAGAGCTAATTCTTATTGAACACTTAATTGGTAAGTCCTTTTCTAACAGCATTACATACATTAATCCATGTAATTGTTGAAAGACATTAGTTCCATTTCACACAGGAGAAGAGTGAGACAGAGAGATTCAATAGCTTATTCAAGTTCATTCAGCTAAAGGGCGGTAGAACCAAGAGTGATTTCTCTCAGCTAGGCTCTGGAATCCATGTTTCTAACCATGCTCTTCAAAAGCTGGCAGTGAAGAGACGAAGGAACTAGAACATTACCACTAGAACACAATATTAATAAATGCTGCAGGTCAGATCTACAGATAAATGCCAAAGTGAACAGGCAAAGCTTTGAGGAAAAGCAGATTATTTTCATAGTCTCCAAGTATCTCCCTCATAAATTTCCTAATCACTGTGGTGGTGTTAACAAATAACTACAAATTCTTTGATATCCCTCCCTCCAGGAGGCTAGCTTAATATACCTCTCCTGAATGTGGACTAGAATTGGTGACTTGATTCCGATGAACAGAGTATGGAAAAATAAAAAGAGTAACTCTGTAGTAGAGAAACCAGGAAAACACCACATCTATGGAGGGATCAAGGTTAACATCCCAATAATAAGTCCTGTGTCCCCATCATGATGAAACAAGGACACATCATCTCTGTGGTACCTTCTCCAACATCCAAACCAACAAGGACCTACTGTTTAGCACAGGGACCTCCACTCTATATCCTGCAATAACCTAAATGGGGAAAGGATTTAAAAAGGATATATGTGTAATAGAATCACTTTGTTGTACACCTGATGCTACACAGCATTGGGAATCACCTATACTACAACATAAAATAACACAAAAATTAAAACATTTTAAAAACAAGGGCATATCACCTCTGTGGTGCCCTTCCCCAACATCCACACCTTCAGGCGATCTGTGAGAAAACATGGGACAAACTTAAATTGAGGTTTATTTTACAGAACAGCTGACAACTCTGCAAAAGCGTCAAGGTCAAGAAAAGATCTTAAAAAAAAAAAAAGGTCGCTGATTAGAGGAAGCCAAGGAGACCCTGTGCAGACTAATCTGAACCCTGAAACAGAAAAGGAGTGGAAAACTGGGGAAATCCAAATCAAGCCTACAATTTTAGTTAACAGTATTGCACCCAAGTTAGTTTCCTAGTTTTAATCAGTGTTCTGTGGTTACGTAAGCTGTGAGCATCAGAGGAAACTGGTTGAACAGTACAAGGGACACATGTATTCCCTTTGCAAATTCTCTGTGAATCTGGAATCATTACCAGAGGCGAGGGTGGAGAGAGGAGGGACTGGAGGAAGGTAGTCAAAAAGGTCCCGATTTCCAGTTATAAGGTAAACAAGTCCTAGGAATGTAACGTACCACATGACAAATGTAACTAACCCTGCTCTGTGTTATGTACAAAAGTTGTTAAGAGAGTAAATCCCATGTTTTCATCGCAAGGAAAATAATCTTGCCTATGTCTTTAGTTTTGTGTCTATAGAAGATGATGGATATTCACAAAACTTACTGTGATAATCATTTCCTGATGTATGGAAGTCAAATCACAATAATGAACACCTTTAAACTTATACAGTGATGTATGTCAATTACATCTCAATAAAAATGGAAGGAAAACAAAGAAAAGAAAGCTAAGAAAAATAAAAAATGGTTACACCCAGCAATGCCTTCCTTTCTCATTCAGAGTAAAACAACCAAAGAGCTTCTCCAGAAGGGTCCCACGTGATCTGCCCCTACCCACCTCCCTCCACAGCCCAGTGGGTTTTCCAGGTGATACAGTGGTAAAGAATCCCCCTGCCAATGCAGGAGATGGAAGAGATGCAGGTTCAATTCCTGGGCTGGGAAGATCCCCAGGAGAAGGCAATGGCAACCCATTCCAGCACTCTTGCCTGAAAAAAAATCCCATGGACAGAGGAGCCTAGCAGGCTGCAGCCCATGGGGTCGCAAAGAGTAAGACCCGACTGAGCGAGTGTGAAGATCCACAGCACAGCTCCCTCGGATGCCCTCCACACACCTCACTGTTCTGGAACCTGCTTCTGTCTTAGGCTCTTTGCACTTGAAGTTGGCTCCACCCAGGATGCCCCTCCACAGGTATCACCATGGCCACATATTTCAGTTTGTTCAAGTCTTTGCTCAAAGGCAACTTCCTCAATGTGGCCCCACCCGATCATTTGGATTGCAACTGATTCCCCCTCCAGCCACTCCAGTGTTCCCTCATTCTGCTAGCTTTCCATATCAGGCATCACCTCCCCTCTCCCGCTGTCATTTCCTTGACGAGTGCGATTACTGTCAATGGCCTGCGTCCCCACCAGAATGTCAGTTCCATGAGGGCAGCGATTTTGGTTTTCTCCACTCTTGCATCCACTGTGCCAGGAACATGGGACAGCTAACTTTGTTAATAAGCTTACCTATATCATTCCTAGGCTTCCCAGGTGGCATAGTGGCAAAGAATCTGCTTGCCAATGCAGGAGACACAAGAGACTCAGGTTCAATAGCTGGGTCAAGATCCCCTGGAGTAGGAAATGACAACCCACTCCAGTATTCTTGCCAGAAAAATTCCTTGGACAGAGGAGCCTGGTTGGCTACTGTTCATGGGGTTGCAAAGAGTCGGACATGACTGAGCGACTAAACAGACATCATTCCTAGTATGTAACTTATTTATTGTCAGCATGCCTGTGCCTAAGAGTCCACCAAGTGATGGAGAGGGTGAAGACTTTTCCTGCGGAGAGAACATGAGCAAAAGGTCCTGAAGAGCTTCCCAGAGCTGGAGGGAAGAGATGGGCGGAAGCCCCAGTACCTCAGCACAGGGATGGCAATGAACTTTGCTCCTTAGCAGGGTGTCATGTGCCTAGAAAGGCAGAAATGGAAAAAAGTAAATCTGCTTCGAAGGCAATGTGTAAGCCAAGCTGAAAGTTATAAAAGATTTAGGTGAGTTCCTTTCTAAGCACCTTCAAAATTCCCAGAGGGCTCTCCTTATGTGGTAGGTATTATAATGAAAAAAGACCCAGACATGACAAGAGACACATGGGTAAAGACAGCTATTAAAGCAAGAATGATTGATTTCATAACATTCCAAGGTAGCACTCTTTAACTCCAGATACAGCCACCTCTCAATGTCGGCCTCCCTCATTTGCATATGTAATTGACAGCTTGTTAACAACTCATTAAGATCACTGAAAACCATGTGACAACTACAAACGGGTGTGCTTAAATGGGGACAGAATCTGTGAATTGCATGATATTGAGAACTCAATCAGATCCCAGATTACAGGTCAGAAAACAAGTTGATCCACTCTGATGGTGAAAAAATAGGAACATCCACCAACTTTCTTTTTTTAGAACTTTATTCAACAGCCCTGTTGTCCACAGGGTAATAAAGAAAAGCCTCAGTCGTGGTGATTTTCAGGGCTCAGCTCTACCAGATGCAATGATGTGAGGACCAGTTTAATATAAACACCTAAGAGCAGATCATTTCCATTTCTAAAAACACCCGTTAAACTGCTTATGCAGTTTTAAAATTTGTTCTTAAAATTCACCTTTTTCATAAACACAAGTCATTTAGACACCGCAATCTAATATTCTGCAAGTGAGAAAAATGTAAAGTGTAATTTGATTTTAGCCTATAAAAAGGAGATAAGTTTCCTGATTTGCACACAGTTACCATCGGTAAATTTGGAAGCTGTATTTTTTTAAAGAACATTTGAATATAAATAGTGCAAATAATTGTTACATCAGCAAATCTCTTCTGAGCTTCAGACCCAATGCAAAAACCTTCTTCTGCGAACTGTTTCCCTGGATGGAATAACAAGTTTAAAGGCCGGCTGTGTACAGATTTATTCGGTACCTGTAAGCCCAGCTCATCTGTGTAAGTAAGCTACAGTATGTAAGCTAAGCTCATCTATGACCAAGGGTATACCCTCCACAACCGTAAAGCCTCCTTTTCGTCTTTCTACCTCCATCTAAAAGTTGCAAATGGATGGTGACTGTGGACTGAGGGTTCCAGCAAAGGCTGCCCCATGCTCAGCCTTGGGATTCTGAAACCATCCACAGGGTTGCAGGTCAACCTGGTCCACCATGCTTCCCAGCTCCCACCAATTTGTCCAAGCCCACTCTACACCAGCTCCTTCCCACCTACCCCTGTGCCTTTAGGTCAAGTGGACTTCCTTACCTGGTCTGTTCCCCCACCCTCTGTCCTTGTCAGGTGGCCAGTTCCTCCTCATTTGATCAGGTTCAGTCCCAGGGGCCCTGTTAAGTCAATGGGGACACGTAGAAAAAGCACAGAAGCAGTATTTAGGGAGACTCAAGGTCAGCCACCCAAGGACTGGGCTTCACTGATTACTAGCAAAGTGTTCCACCCTGGGTTAGATATTTAACCTCAGATGAACTCAGTTTCATCCCCAGTACAACAGGAATGATGCTAAGAAATCTTGGCCATGCCAGTTAGTGGAGACAAAGCCATGGTACAGGATGATATTTTGACAAGAACAAGAATCGATACTGATCACTGATCTTAGCATTAAGTCCATGCTAGACCTATCAATCTGTTAGACTGACCACTTGACCTAAGAAATCCAGTGACTGAACAAAGACATCTATTGTGACCTAACAAGAAGAGATGAACTCTGCTCATCCCCAAAGTCTGAAAGGAGGACGAAGGAGATGACGGTGCTAGCAGAGGCTGAAACCAGAAGTCTATGACACGGGGTGAGCTTGAAGAGACCGTCCAGGGAGACTTTCTGCATCACAGGTTGTAAGGAAGCAGAAACCACAATGAAGCAGAGGCCACGAGGGGAAAGAAGCCACGACACGGAGGGAACAGAGGCTGGTGGGCATAGCAGGAAGCAGATAAACAGGTCACCAGCAGCAGAGACCTCTCTTTCCCCTTGGGGGCCTGCCGTCTGTCTGGTCTAGTCAGGGTTTGGCAAAACTTCTAAAAAGATCCAGAGAGTAAATACTTGGGGCGCTGCAGCCCACATGATCTGTGGTGCAATTCTTCAGCTCTGCCACTGTAGACAATACAGCCATTCTTAAAAGCATGGCGGTCTTCCAGCACACCTATTTACAAAACCAGGTGAGGGGGCATTGTTTGCGGACCCCTGATTTAGTCCACTCCATGCAACAATGATTTGGGCCTTCCGTGCTCTCTCCAGGCCACCACAGGACATCTACTGATCGTTTCATGATCACCTAAGGGCCTAGTTCCAGCACTTTCTTTACCCTCCACCAGGAAGGAACAAATCTATAGATCTTCAGGAGGTAAGTGCTGAGCACAGAAACTGCCAGTGACTTTTTTGTTTGGAGATTATTAAGAACATCTAAATTTGCATGCACACACCACACACACACACACACACACACACACATTTACATACCCCGAAATATCTTTGGACATCATTCGGTCAGTGTTCTTCAATGTTTCTTTTTTTTCCCCATATTTCTCAACTAGCCCAGCCATAAGCAACATTTGAAGGCAGTACCACAATTTGCAAAGTAATAACAGCAAGGACAAAATGCAAAATATATATTTTTTTATTACCAGCCTAGGTGGCCAAGGAATTGCTATTTTATGACCATTAATGATCTTTCCAGGTAATTCTTAAATATACTGAAGCTTGAGAATCACTTGCCTACACACTGATTAACATCGTGGAATTTCTAAAAGGCACTAATGAACCTGATGCTGGGAAAGACTGAAGGCAGGAGGAGAAGGGGACAACAGAGGATGAGATGGTTGGATGATCACTGACTTAACGGACATGAGTTTGAGCAAGCTCCAGGAGATGGCCAAGGCAAGGCAAAGCCTTGCGTGCTGCCGTCCATGGGGTCGCAAAGAGTCAGACACGGCTGAGCAACTGAACAATAACAATGTCTGGGTTAGGGTTACCAAGGTTAGAAAAAATAAACAGGATGCCTGGGTAAATTTGATTTGCAGATAAGCAGCATAAAATTTTTTCATAAGTAAAATTTTAATAAGTGTTAGCAAGCATTGTATTCTCTCTAGCACCCTTAATCTGAGTCTGCCCTCAAGGACTGGAGAAGGAAATGGCAACCCACTCCAGTATTCTAGCCTGGAGAATCCCAGGGACAGAGGAACCTGGCAGGCTACAGCCTGTGGGGTCGCAAGAGTCGGACACGACTTAGCGACTAAACCACTACTACTAAAATTCGCATTGAAGAAGGAAATGGCAACCCACTCCAATATTCTTGCCTGGAGAATTCCGTGGACAGAGGAGCCTGGAAGACTGCAGTCCATGGGGTCACAGAGAGTCGGACACGACTGAGTGACTAACAGACACACACACACCCTCAAGGATTTCCATTTCTTTGGTCTGAGTGCAGCCTCGTTTAAAACTGATGTGTAGCTGAAGCTGAGAAGCAGTGGCCTGAGAAGCAAGCCTCTTTCCGTCTTCAAGTCTTTCATTGGTAACTGTTTCACCTGGATTCTAGCTCTGAGATTAGTGAAGAAGCGGCAGTGAACAAGGTCAATCTTTGCTCCTGGAGCAAAGATTTTCACTCCACCCTGGAGCAAAGACTGTAGCTACCGAAAATGGGATTGAACCATCTAATACAAAATCCATTTGTGAAGCTATGTCATGACTTCTTTTGTCCCTCAGGTCTGTTCACATTGCCACCATTTTCTTCAGGATGGAAAAGCAATCCCTGCTATTACAATATCTAAGAAATCAAAGGTGATCAAATACGAGTCCCGTGGCTCCCAAGGTGGGAAATGGAGTGTTTGGGGAGGAAGGGTGTGGACAAACATGAATGGGTGCTATGGCTTGGAGATTTTTGGTGTGTTTGCCTGTTTTTTAAGAATTACATGGACACTTGGACTCATAAGTCAAATCAGAGATCAGCAGTGAACAAAAAGGCTAAAACAGAGCTCTCCCCAATGGCAGAACTGGCTGTTTCCCATGCGGTCTCTGCCTTAAGTATTCTCCGATGGCCAGTACTGAGTCCAAGTTGAAGGTTCCCCTTCTTGGGGTCATGAGCTTGGACAAACTTGTGGCTCTGTTGAAAAACACTAAGAGGTGTTCACTCCTGACAACGGAGAATTTTCTCCCTTTGTCCAGAGTCTGTGCTTCACAAAGATACAGAGTCTGTGCTTCACAAGGATAAAATCCTAGTTTGTAACTATCAGAAGAGGGTTCTAATAGTTAAATTCAGAAAAACTAATAGTACCCATGGACCTTTCTATACAGGGATCAATTTTAGCTTGGATCAATCTTAAAGTTAATATTTCTTCTTCTGTGTTTTAATTCTTTGTGTCCCATTCTTTATCCCCTTCCCTTATTTAAATTCCTTTAAAAATCAATATACTTATTTTGTTGTCCTTTTCAAAATGTGCTAGGATTCCTACTTCTTGAGGTGTTCATTCTCCAGCTTGATGTATCTGCTTACTTTCTTTTCCAGTGTCTTCTTTCCTGATGGAATTTTGTATTTTTTATTGAGTTTATCTTCAGCATAGATTTGGTTTGGTTTTGCTGTCTTTTTATATCTATGGGAGTTCCATGAGCCCAAGTTTCAGAGTGTGTTCCTAGAGAACTTTTTACATTTGCTTTCACTGGGACCCCAGACTCATACCTAGGTTTCTTCTGGATACGGGATTCCTCCATCAGCAAGAAGATGTTCACTTGGACCCTACTTCCATACTGCCTACAGGTGGTAGCTTCAATTTCTCATAAAAACCTATTTTTTTGCTACCCAGAGGCCCAAGTAGACGGCGAGCTTTCTTGCTGCTTCTCTTGGTCTATCAGATCTTTTGAATGTGTCTGTTTTATAGTGGGAGTCAACTGGTCTCCCACCACATATAGACTCAAAGCTACATCTCTTGCCCCAATGCAGGCCAGAAAATCACTAGACCCAAAGACCTGGGATAAATACTCCTGAGGACACTACAGTATCATTATCATTAAACCAAACTCTCATTTCAAATACATACATTTCTTTGGAATTCATGTATATATTTTTAAATATTACTATATTTCCCCAAGATTTCTATGGGTTTGACCAGGAAGGCAATGTGCTTTGTTTCAGTCTGCCACGTTGTTAAAACCAGACATCTGAATGCTATTCTTGCAACCAAAGAGCCAGAGACTGAGTTCTTTCCAGAGGCAGTTGGCAGCAAAACAAAGGATATGAATGAGGAGTCTAGGTTTAGATCAATAAAATGTAAAGAGCAGTGGCCATCTTTTGCAGAGATATTCAAAAGCAACTCAGACAAATTGAAGCATGGAGAAGACAACTCTAACAGGCTCCTGGCATTTTGTAATTATAACAAATTATTCATGACAACTGATCAATATCTATGTCTGCTTAACAAACTATCTCCAAATTTCGTGGGTTAAAACACCAATCATACATGATGATGCTGTGGTCAGGAAGTTGGGTAGGACTCAGCTGGGTGATTTCTCTGCTCCAATGGTGTTGACAGAGATCACCTAACAGTACTGAGCTGGTGGAGAGGACCTGTCCAGAGTACCTAAGGTGATTTCATTCACACATCTTACTCACTACCTGGGTGGAGTCGTGGGACTGTTGAGTGGAATGCCCACTTGTGGCCTCACCAACAGAGTGATCACAGAAAAGTCAGATTTCTTACATGGCTCAGGCTTTCAAGAGAGAGCATTTCAAGAGACAGGAAGTGGCTACTGCCAGACTTGAAGTCCTGAGCATCACTTTGCCAAGTACTTGTCATCAAAGTAGTCCCAGAACCCAATCAGGATTCAAGGAAAGGGGGCTCTTGGTAGAAGAACTGTCAAGGAGTTTTGCCCATCCTTTTCTGCCACAGGGAAGCCAAGTGCATCAACCCTATAGCCAGGCAGGAACACAGGGAAACTGACTTATCTAAGTTCCTTGGTGCTGATTCAAAGCTTTGGTTTACTCTCTAAGCTTTGGTTTTCCTCACCTTGAAAATCTTAACATGAAATCAGATTGGCATGTTTTCAGCTGCAATTAGTGGAAAAGCTAACTTAAACTTAAGTAAAAAGGGTTTTATTTTTCTCATATAGAAGGACTTGAAGCAGGAAGCCTCAGGCTAAAGCAGCAGCTGAACCATACCACACAAAGCCAGAGGCTTCCTCTGTTTCCACCTGGCCACCCTTGATCTACTGATTCATCATTTAATGGCTGTGAGATAGGTATGGATCTTCCAGAATCATGACCATGTTCAAAGCAGAGAGAAGGGATAGGGCTGCCCTGTCCAGGTCAATCCTCTCTTATCAAGAAAGCAAAAATTTCTCAGAAACTCCTGGTAGACTTCTTGCATTTCCTTGAGTAGAACCTTGTTACAAAGCCACTCCAGCAGCAAGATAGTCTGGAAAAATGAGTCTTAAGCTGCATAATTTGATGCCTTTGCAAAGCAGGCTTTTGGGGGGCAAGAAGAAGGAAGAGGCAGGATGATGAAGAGAAAATGGCATCTGCCTCAAAGACATGTCATGAACCAAACTTACATGTAAAGCCCAACCCGATGCCTGACCTGTGGCATCAACTCAAGTGTTGGATTTATTAATATTATTCTGAACCTAACCAAGCACGTGCAGTAGTTTACTATAGGAATGAATTAAAATAATGGCAACTTAGAAATGAGGTTCATGAATCAAGACAGAGGGAATTGGAAGAAAACAATCTTCTTTATAGATATTTGAGGAGCAAAGGATTTAAACTCTGAATTGAATAACTGAATCAATAGATTGAAGATATTCTGCTCTTGGTAATAAGGAACTTATGCAAGATAAAATAGCTATTGAAGTACAGACTGATATACAGTCCATAAAAAGTAAAACAAAGGTGCAACAGTGAAGAGGATCAGCTGCTCATGGATGAAAAAGGGGAAAACGTTTGGAAGAGACCAAAACAAAGATAACTCCCTTAGATAGCAACTCTCAGTGAGATGATGTTAGAAGTGAACGTCAGAGTCCCACTGTATATAATTTAGGATTTGAGGTATATAATTACACTTAAATTAAATGTACAATAAAGTCTAAATAGAACCCATACTGTGGTTTCAATTACTAGCACCTAATTGCTTTGTGACATTCAATACAAGTATTTATGAAGCGCTTACCACCAGGCCCACTGCACTGTGAGCTTTCCCTATCTTTTTAATCCTGGCCAAACTGCTGTGGAGAGGGTGAACATGACATTTTACAGATCGTAAAATTAAGCCTTGGAGATGCTAAGGGTCCCACATCCATGATGAAGGCCTTACTTGGACTCAGCCAGACGCTCCCCCAAGGGCATCCTGTCCACACCCACCAGGTTGGGCCACGCTCCATTTTTGTCTGCCCAGAAGGACTCTTCACAGAGTCACAACTATGAGCAGTTTCAACAAATCCAGAATGGAGAGACAATTCCTCTGGAAGTACATGCAGAAATAAGATAACAGTGGAACCCCCGGAACTGTCCCCAGGCTACAAAACCAGCAGATGCTCTGCCTATAAATGGAGTTCACAGTAGAGATGGAGGAAAAAACAGATCAAGTGCAAAGTTCTCTCACCTCCAACCCATATATTCTTGTTGTGGGGTTTTTTTTAGCCAATGGCATACATTTCTGGCTAGGAGTCTATGTGTAATCACTTCCTGTGTGCATGCCTACTGAGTTGTGTCTGACTCTTTGTGACCCCATGGACTATTGCCCTCCAGGGTCTTCTGTCCATGGAATTTTCCAGGCAAGAATACTGCAGTGGGTTGCCATATCCTACTCCAGGGAATCTTCCCGACCCAGGATTGAACCCACGTCTGCTGTGTCTCCTGCACTGACGGGCAGATTCTTTAACCACTGCGTCACATGGGAGGCCCAGTCACTTCCTAGACAAAAGTTAATCATCCCAGGCCTTGAAAAACAAAGTTTCTCTTTAACACCCATTTTGGAATGGGATTTCCAACGGGTAGACCAAACATTGGCTCAGAGCACAAGGGCAAACAGGAGGTTCCTTTTTTCAAAGTCAGAAGCAATTTTTTTGGAAGAATTTGATATTTAAAAAAAACACATGACCGAGTCACATGACCGACCGAGTCACATGACCGACCGAGCGGTACCCAAGACCAGAGTCAGAGAAGGAGGTGACGCACGGCAGGAGGGAGGCAGTGAACGGAGAGCAGCACTTGGGGGATACACAGGGACTGGATCTGGGCTGTTGCAGAGGCCTGTCAGATGGTGTTGTCTGTTCTAGCCCAGCAAGCGTCTAAACCAAGCTCGGACCCCACTGATACTCCTGTGGTATGCCTAGAATCAGATAATAACTGAAAGATTATGATCTAGAAATACAATGACATCAGGGTGGCAAGCACAAAAGGACCTCTGGACATCTCGTGTCTGCTCTCCAGCAGCCTGTCGCAGGGACTCAACCGCATCTTGTGTTAATTATCGTATAAACCTATTAGAGCTCCAGTAATTAGACCATTCGTGTCATATGCAATGGGTGCTTTTCTATTAATTTTAGAGTAAGCTGCTTGTTAACGTTCTATGGATTGATTTATCAAAATACTAGTTAAGGAAAACAGCACGCTTGGAAGCAGCAGATTTACGTTCCCTTATATATAGAACTTTGTTATGTATAATAAACCCAGTGGGAGGAAAAAAACACATCAGGGTGATTCAGTTGGACTTTCTTGCTGTCCTGGTTGAATGTTAGTTTTAGTTTAAAGATACTCATGAAAAGGTCCCAGACTACTTTTTGTGCTTGGGATCTAAATGTTTGGGAGAATCCTGGGCCCCTATATGGATGTTCCCCACCTCTCCACATACGTCACAGGGGCAGATACAGCAAAGGAAATAAACGTGAGATTCTCTTGACCCCACGTCCACCTGCCTCCACCTCCTCCATCTCTCCTGAGCTGCCTGCCCTTAGGGGGTCCAGTGGGTGTCTGGAGTAACCCGATCTTGGCCAGAAACGAAAAGCCAGTTCCCAGCAAAGGCAGAAAGGAGACCTAAATTTCAAGACCCATGACCACTGCTGCCTGGCAGCCCCTCCTCCTCCTCTCCTGGAAGGGCAGAACCAACAACCCTGGGTCTCCTCCTCCAGGAAGTTCCCTGGGATGTCCTAAGCCCCTTAACGAGAGCTGAACCCGCACCATAAGGATGCCCGTGTCTCCCCACGCTTGCACACACACACTCGTTTCAGGATACTGCATTCATTTCGTTCTCCTTCTCCCAAATATCGTGAAAGACCTTCTCCTTCTTCTTTCTCTCTCCTGCAGCCTCTTTCCCCGCCTCTCCCCCTGCAGCACCGCCTGCTTTACTGGAATTATTACTCTTAAGTGGCACGTGTAGGACCACTTCCTGCTCCGTCAGGCCCCGCCGCGAGCGACGGAAGCAGGCTCTCCTCGCCGTGACATCTGTCTCGGTGGCAGCCTCCTCAGGCGGTTTTCCTGGCAGCCTCCGCGCTGCCACCAGGCCTGTCGGGTGGCTCGGCGGCTGACGGGCTGTCACCACCGCCTCATCTTGCGGGCTGCCATTTTCTTTTGATTTACCTTTTGATTCAGGAGCATTTGCATGCTTTCATCACCTGCTGGACAAAGTCCTCCTCGGCAAGTCCCCCATGGCTGCCTTCTGTGTAGGCAGTTCGCAAAAGCGGGAGATCCCTGGGTGACTGCTTTGAGGTGTAAATGGGGAGGGGGCCCGGCTGGTCTGTGCCAGGCAGAGCCCAGAAGGAAGTGGGTGTGGACTGTCACTTCCCTTCTCCCCGAGAAATGACGCTTTGTTGGGCCTCTCTTCCACTCCGAAGCTGCTTTGTCAATTGCGAGGGTCCCTCCATGTCAATTACCTTCTTAATCACCCAGCTAGAAAACTTGGTAATTTGGGGGGTTAGAATGCACCCAGGTGCTTCCCTTCCCTGGCTGGGCACAGAGCTCATTAAAGTACCTCCCCTCCTCTCCAGAAAATTCCTCCTTTGCCTTTGTGCACATCCCAGTGAACCAATTCGAAACTGCAACTCGTGTCTCCCCCCCCCCCCCCCCCCCCCCCCCCCCCCCCCCCCCCCCCCCCCCCCGCCGGGGGCGGGCGGACAGAAGCGACGACAGGGTTAAATTGCTAATCGAGGTTTCGTGAGGTCTGCCCGCGCCGAGTCTCCAACACTTACATCTGTTCAACAATTATTACAGCATTTTTGTCATAAAAAATTCAACACCCTGAGTGTCGTGCTAGCAAAACCTGAAAATTTATGCAGTGAATAGAATAGCTAATTTCTCTGAGGAAATGCAGGGGGAAAATTACAGATTTTACTTAAATTCCAAACACCAGAGCACACACATCTGACGCCCTCCTCAGGGTCTTGTCACCACGCTGGCCTGGAGGAGGATTTTCGAGCCACCGAGAGATGGATACAGCTCTTGAGGTGTGTTCCTGCCTTCAAAGGGGCCACGCTGTGAAGAGTCCACCCTTGTCCGCGCACCGGCCCCTGGGTGTCTTTAAAAGACCTCTCCCCCAATTAAATCCATGCGTGGTGAGGAATCAGACTTCAGTAGTTCTGGAGCAAGGCTAGCGTGATGGGTGTGCATGTTTTCCACTCTCTCTCTCTCTTTTTTTTTTTTCCCAATTTGCCCCACGCCTTTAAAACAACTCCTTGGAGGAAACAGAGGGATGGAGAAGGACTCTAACAGCTCTGAGAGTCTTTAATCTCCTTAATTCATTCTAATGCTGTCTGATGCTTGCCACCGCAGCACTGGAGTTGCCTCTCTGCTCCATAATGGTCTGGAATATGGATTTTATGCTAAAACTAAAGCTGCCTGGTTAGGATGCCAGTGTAGTGGAACAAGATGCTACAGGCAATCACTGACTATTCTCCAGGGCCAGAGTCTGAGTTCCCCAACTGGGTGTTTGCTACCCAATAATCGTCGCATGAGAGGAACAGGGATGTCTTGCAGTGGCACCATGATGGCACCCATCAACATTCCCCAGATTTTAAGAAGTTCACCTGCAGAGAGGGGAGGCGTGCAACTCTCCTTTAAAGATGGTTTCAGGATCTCTGATTTATTTCCCCTGGAATATGATGGTTGAGGGACCACCTGCCCTTCACCCAAGCACTGTGTCTTATAAACCCTTCAGGTGAGGTGTAAATATTCTTGCTGCCCATCTCCTCTTTACCAAACACCAGGCTGGGGAGCGCAGGCCCCTGGGGCAGGGATTGGACGGGAGGGTGGACACATAGCTTCCTGGAGAAGCCAAGAGAATTCACCCTTGGCATTTATCTCTTAACAAAAAGCATGTGCAGTTTTCAAATACAGCAAACACCATGCTTTTTCCTTTTCATTGTCTTTTCGCCTTCCTGTGCTTCACACCCTTCTGGAAGGTGAAACTTGCCTTCTGAAGAGTCCGAGGAGGCAGCACCCCACTTACTTCTCAGGTGGGTAGGCAGTGACGACAGCGGGCAGCGCCCCCTCCTCTGCAGCCGGGCTGAGCCTCGGGCACTAAGCGCCCACCGGGAGGAGGGCAGCCCCGCCTGGCTCCCGGCCGGAGCCGTCCCCAGGCACTGGCATCAGCCCGGGCGCTGCCTCTGGCTCTGTCACACAGCGAGGCCTCCCAGAGGGTCCTCCTGTCTGACTAGCCCACTGAGTCTATTCCCAGATTGGAGAGCTCCAAGCTGGGGGCTTCCGAGTGCAGTTTATCAGCAAGAGGAGATGGAATGGAGTGACCCCGCATGCACCTGGCCCGGAACCTACATGGAGAACAGCCATAAAAATAACAGGATCCTTGCAACAGCTACCTTGCTGCCGATACCGCACCACGGCCACATCCCAGGCTCTGGCGATAGAAGCTCTTGTCTGGTTTAATTTTCAAAGTCACCCTAGGAAGCATGTGCTGCCATCCCCCCTTTTCCAGCTAAGGACTCTGGGGTTTACATGATAAAGTAGATTCTCTAAGATGGCTCAGTATGTTAAGTACCAGGGCTGGCGTCAGACACCCAGAAAGGTCACACCCAGGCCCCTCTCTCCACTGTGCCCCTGAAGCCACTTTCCAGTTGAGAAACAAGTTTGGTGTGGGATGGCCAACAAAAATGGTGAAAAGCAGATCTATGGAATTAGGTGTGTCTCCAGATGGGCTTCCCTGGTGGCTCAGCTGGTAAAGAATCCACCTGCAATGCAGGAGACCACAGTTTGATCCCTGGGTTGGGAAGATCCCTTGGAAAAGGGAACAGCTACCCACTCCAGTATGCTGGCCTGGAGAATTCCAGGGACTGTATAATCCATGGGGTTGCAAAGAGTCGGACACAACTGAGCAACTTTCACTTTCATAGCTAGTTGGGCAGACAACTCAGGGGACACAGGACAGACCAGGAAAGTTAGCAAGAAGACAGGGAATTAGCCTGACTTGAGACAATTGTGGGCTCAAAATCATGATCTCCACCAGGATATTCTATGATCTTCTGCTTTCCTCCAGAGCTGTCTGTCGCAGAGGGGAGAAGTTGCAGGGTCTATCATGGTGAACACGGAGGACCCCATGTAGGTCAGCACTGATCAGCACTTGTTTACTTTAGAAGTCAGATCTTGAAATCCAGGCCCTGGAAATATCTCCTCAGTGAGATCCCCACTTTTCAGCCACCAGCAGTCTCTGCCAACAGGAAGGTCTCAAAGCCATGCCATATCCTGGCTGCCAGACCTCAACATTAGCACACAGGGGTCATCTTTGTTTCCCTGGATACTTTGTATTAGCTATCTGCAGCTGTGTAACAAATAAACCCCTTTTTCAACTCCAAAAGCAAATTTTTATGCATGTTGCTTATACATAGGAGAGCCTAAGTCTAGTGTAACCCTGAATTCTGGATTTTTAAGTGAAGCATGTCACTTAATAAAGCATGTCACTTAATAAAACAATCTATATAAACAAATAAATATGATTTCCTGCTATCAGAGTTATTTTACATAGTCACTGTTAGTGATCCAAATATCAAATATCAGAAACTTTATGTAGTTTAATCTGACACAGATTTGTGAATATTTTCATCTAAACAAATGATCCCAACAAATGAACAAATGGTGTTTCAAATAATAAATGATCCTTATATACACCACAACTTCTATAGATTTAAAAGAGAAAAAGAGAAATGAACAAAATATCCCTTTTCTGTAGATACCAGCATATGACAAGAGATACGGCAATACTGAATATGAGCATCTCTGTTTAAGTCCTTTCACACATAATATTTTATTAAATCTTTACAGTATTTCCAGTGTAGATAATGTTATCCCAACTTTTATATTTGAGAAGACTGGATCTCTGAGAGGTGAAATGACTTACCCAAAGCCACATAGCAAGATGACAGAATCAGCATTCTAACCTAGATATGCCTGTAGTTAGAATATCACCTGTTGCTTCTCTTTGTAAATAAAGTTTTATTGAAACACACCTATGCGCCCTTGTTTATGTATTTTCTAAGATTGATTTTAGTACTTGAAAGCAAGGCCTGAGTAGTTGCTCCAGAGTGTACAGCCCACAGAACTAAAAATACTCAGCCCTTTAGCCTGAGTTAGTCTTTTACAGAAAAATGTGCTGATCCTTGATTTAGAGAAAGATGACAAAGAAATATAAATTATGTAAGGAATGATGAGTTATGGAAGATATAGAACAAAGACCCGCTTTGCTAAAATCTGGCATTTCAGAGAACATAATCAGGGTCAACAGAACTCCAAGGCTAATAAAATATACACAGAAAATTTCAAAGCTAGAAATACCTTAGTTCCCCACCCCACCGTCAAAAAGGCTCACATTTTTCCAAACAACCATTCTCTAAAGAAACTCCATCTTAGAGGAATTTTTAAACTCCAGGAAATTTTTTCCTACAAATCTGAGGTGTTGATGGTAGAGGTTACCTGCAAAATAAAATTAAAATGCCACCGATCTCAGACTTCCAAATTGTTCCTGTTAAGAGGAAAGTGAAATGGAGTCTAATGAGCTTTGAGAAGAAAATGAAATAAGTCAAGAATTTTATATCCAGCCAAGGGATCATGCATGAAGCAAAGACACTCAGCTACACAAGAAGGTATAGCACCTCTACATCATCCAGGAAATTATGATCTGAAGGTACACTGGAAATGACATCAAAATAAATAATTCAATGATAGAGAAACTAAGATTCAGGAAAAAGAGTGCTTTGAGTGTAGATCACTGTTATTAAACACTAAACACAGAGTTAATTTCAAATCATTTCAGAGGGAAAAATTGAAAATTCAAAAATTAAAATGTCATACCAAATAATGTAATTTAAAAATAATAAGCCACCTCAAGAAAAGCAAAACAAATCTGAAGACAAAAGAATCTAAGGAATAAATGCAATAATATCAGATATCTATTAATTATACACTAAAATAATAGCACTAGCAAAAATCATAAGAGCTTCTCTATAGGAAGAAAATAAAATAGGCCACTATCAAATGCAGATTAAGAAACAAAAAATATGCAAAATTGGACATGCAAAATCAGGTACTGTCTCAAGATGAGAATGAAAAATTATCAAAATATAGAATGTGTATCTTTCTATGTGTAACTTTGTAAAGATAGTTGAAAATATAATGAGATAGATGACTCTGGAAAATTGAAAACAACAAAAATTAACCCAGGAAGAATTAGAAAACTTTAGAAAACCTACAGCTACGGGGAAAACATAAGGAAAGAATGTTCAACAAAATTATCTCCCCAAAACACCCATAGGGCAAGTAATTTTGCTAGTTTTTTGCAACTTTAAGAAACAGATAATTATTATTATATATAATTTGATCCAGAGCATACATAATAATGAGAAACTCTTCCATTCATGCTATAGAGATACTTCACATCCAGATCGAAAGCTGAAAATGAATGCCACACACACACACAAAAGAAAACTAGATATCTGAAATCATTTATAAGAATATATGCAGTATTCTGTATCAAATACTAGCTGAATATTTCAAAAACACAGTAAAAGAATCCTAGAGCTTTTACTAGGGATATAAGGAAGGCATAATATTAGTAATCTATTAATTCAATTTATCATATCACATTAAGATGCCAAAGTTAGAAGATATCATATGCATAAAAGGATCTTTGTAGAAACCAAAATAAATTTCATAAATTCAGTACCCATTCCCTTAAAAAAATATCTTAAGCATTCAAAGTCTAGAAGAATATCTCCTGAATATTCTAAAGACTATGTTTTCTAAACATCAGTCGGTATCATATGTAATGCCTGTGTACCAGGTATAATCCCATTCAAGTCAAGATTAGTGCAAGGACATCTCATCCAACCATTCAGACTTGGCATTGCCCTGTATATTCTAGGTAATGTTATGAAATGTGAAAAATGAACACAAGTTATACAAATCAGAAAGAAGAAACATGGTCATTAATCATTGATAATCATCAATTTCATAAATCATTAGATAACATATCTGGAATACCTTACATAATTAACTAAAAGAAAATATCCATAGCTTTAAGCCAGTTCCGTTAACCAAATACCAGATCAGCCACCTAGACAAAGTCGGGTTACCAAATGAGCCAGCTTAGCACAAGCCACACTCAGAGGAAACACAAAAACAACATCCAAAAAGAACTGGGAAAAAATATGTATCTAGTAAATGGTGCCTTTAAAAATGTCAAAGCAGTTTTATGTCATGTTCCACAAAGAAAAACTTTAAAATGTTCTTTAGGCGTCTCTGGCCCAAATTTCCATTTATTTACCTCACATATCTGCTGTCTCCAAGCCCTTGATGAAATCCCTCTACCTTACCACAAAGTTCACTCAAAATTTCCTGACCTCCACTGTTTTCAGATAGAAAAGATAAATCAATCCTTTTTTTCCAAACTAATATCTGTATTGAACACAATTCAAATCAAAATCTCCATTTTTATTATTTTCCTAATTATCTCCATTATTATTATTATTATTTCATTTGGGATATTTAAGTAAAAATTCTTGAGAAAATTTTGAAAAGGTAATATAAAATGATTCTATTAAAAAACCATAGTGATTAAAATTGAGATAATCCACTGCTAGCATCCAGACTGTAGTAGGTTTGAACAGCTAATTCTGAAGCAGGCCTGTGTGTGAGTGTGTCTGTATAACCTTAATATATAGGAAAGAGTAATCAACTGTAATCCAACTGTAAAGAGAATGATGAACCAATAGATGAAGTTAGAAAAGTGATAGAATTTAAAAAGAAAAGCCCAACATCAACTCATCTCGAGCAGATTTTATTTCAATTAAAGTTAAAAGCCAAATAAATAAAAAGGATTTCTGGAAAACAGAGACATATTCTGAAATTCTGAATGCATTAAAAGATCCCCTAAGTATAAAAGTCAAAGTAAAATTTGTAATAAAAATTCTCAGTGCGCCTTACCAAAACAAACTTTAAAACTTTACTAAATATCATCAAAAACAAAATTAAAATGCAGTGCAAGAGAAAGGATATTTACTATAAACATATCATAAACAATATTAATTGTTATCAGAAACAACATTAAATGTTATATATTGATATCAGAAACAATGTTAAATATTAATTGTTGTGCTATGCTTAGTCGCTCAATCATGTCTGACTCTTTGAGACCCCGTGGACTGTAGCCCGCCAGCCTCTTCTGTCCATGGGGATTCTCCAGGCAAGAATACCGGAGTGGGTTGCTATGCCCTCCTCCAGGGGATCTTCCCAATCAAAGGAAAGAACCCAGGTCTCCTTCACTGCAGACAGATTATTTACCATCTGAGTTAATATTAATTAAACACACACAAACATCTCAAAAGAAAAAATGGACGGAATACCTAAGCAACTTAAAGTAAAAGTATATATAAGTGGCCAAATAAATAAAAGCCATCACTGATTACTAGCAATTTAAAACAAAACGTTAGAGCAACAAGGAGCTGGCATTTGTCCTTGATTGCCTTGGAGAAGTGTGACAAGGCAGGGACCTCGCTTCATGGCCACTGGGAGACTCCCAGAGGGAAAGGCCGCCGTCAGCCCACAGACCCAGCAGGCTGTAGCATCAACAGCAGTATCTGCTGAATGAAAGAAGAATAATTAAACTTCCAGAGATAACATGTTCAAGAAGCTGAAAATATTTACTCATTTTTTTCTCAGTAATCTCAATCCTACAAAAGTACCTTCAGGAATGATCATATATTCAGATAAAGATATAGGTACAGGAATGTTTTCTTGCAAAATAAGCTGTAATTTAAGCAAAATGAAAATATCTAATAGAATAAGCTGACATTTATATGACAATCTTCTAAAAATTATATTGCCCCTAAGTATTTAATGGTATAGGAAAATGATTAATGTGCTATTACTGAAAAAAAAGAAGATATATTTATATGTACATGTCTATATATACACACAGTATTAAAAAATACATATTTTGAATATATAATGTGAATATATTCAATATATGTGAAATTTAACTGTGTATACACACACACACACACACACACACACACACACACATATATATGAAGAAAAAAAAAAAATAATGTTAGTTTGCTCAGTCCAGCCAAGCCCTCCAAGGGGCACTCTGATTTTCATAGCTCAATTTCTTTATTCCTCAACCTTACTTTAGAGAGATGAGCTAAAAGAAGTCAAGATCAGCTTATTTGATTTACATGTAGGGTAGCTAGATTTAGCAAATAAAAATACAGGATACCCAGTTAAATTTGCATTTCAGACACACAATGGGTAAGTAAGTCAAAGAGGCATACTTCTGCTAAAAAATTATTCATTGTGTACCTGAGATTCAAATGTAACTGGGATCCTGTATTTTATCTGGTAGCCCTAACAGAGAATGACTGTTTAAAGAGTGGGGGGAGAAGAGCTTCAAGACAGAGCAGAATGGGATGAAAATAAGGCGAACCCAAGGAACCAAGGTTTCCAGCCCTGTCTAGGGAGGCGGGAGGACAGAGGGCAGGGGTGGTCTAGAAGGAGGGCAGACTGGGGCAGAGGACAGAGTGTGTGGCCTTACAGAGGCAGAGGCCAAGTGCCTACCGATGAAAGTCTTGACCATTCATTTTTGGATGTGAGACAAGTGTCTCTTCTGAAAGAGACATCATACCAAACCAGGCCACAAAATGGCCCAGCGAAGCACAAATGGGGCTGAGAGGAGCAGCCCCACCTCCAAGGAGCAGCAGCTGTGTGGGTGCAAGAGGGCAGAGAGGAGCTACTCCACGTTCAAGGTCAGGAGGGGCGGCTGTGAGAAGATACCCCTCGTCCAAGGTAAGGAGCAGCGGCTGCGCTTTGCTGGAGCAGCCCTGAAGAGATACCCCACGTCCGAGGTAAGAGAAACCCAGGTAAGACAGTAGGTGTTGCGAAAGGGCATCAGAGGGCAGACACCCTGAAACCATAATCACAGAAAACTAGCCAACTTGATCACAGGACCACAGCCTTGTCTAACTCAATGAAACTAAGCCATGCCGTGTGGGGCCACCCAAGACGGTCGGGTCATGGTGGAGAGATCTGACAGAATGTGGTCCACTGGAGAAGGGAATGGCAAACCACTTCAGTATTCTTGCCTTGAGAGCCCCATGAACAGTATGAAAAGGCAAAATGATAGGACAAGGAAAGATGAACTCCCCAGGTCGGTAGGTGTCCAATATGCTACTGGAGATCAATGGAGAAATAACTCCAGAAAGAATGAAGGGATGGAACCAAAGCAAAAACAACACCCAGTTGTGGATGGGACTGGTGATCGAAGCAAGGTCCTATGCTCTAAAGAGCAATATTGCATAGGAACCTGGAATGTTAGGTCCATGAATCAAGGCAAATTGGAAGTGGTCAAACAGGAGATGGCAAGAGTGAATGTTGACATTCTAGGAATCAGTGAACTAAAATGGACTGGAATGGGTGAATTTAACTCAGATGACCATTATATCTACTACTGTGGGCAGGAATCCCCTAGAAGAAATGAAATAGCCATCATGGTCAACAAAAGAGTCCAAAATGCAGTACTTGGATGCAATCTCAAAAATGACAGAATGATCTCTGTTCGTTTCCAAGGCAAATCATTCAATATCACGGCAATCCAAGCCTATGCCCCAACCAGTAATGCTACAGAAGCTGAAGTTGAATGGTTCTATGAAGACCTACAAGACCTTTTAGAACTAACACCCAAAAAGTATGTCCTTTTCATTACAGGGGACTGGAATGCAAAAGTAGGAAGTCAAGAAACATTTGGAGTAACAGGCAAATTTGGCCTTGGGGTACAGAATGAAGCAGGGCAAAGGCTAATAGAGTTTTGCCAAGAGAACACACTGGTCATAGCAATCACCCTCTTCCAACAACACAAGAGAAGACTCTACACATGGATATCACCAGATGGAGAACACCGAAATCAGATTGATTATATTCTTTGCAGCCAAAGATGGAGAAGCTCTATACAGTCAGCAAAAACAAGACTGGGAGCTGACTATGACTCAGATCATGAACTCCATATTGCCAAATTCAGACTGAAATTGAAGAAAGTAGGGAAAACCACTACACCATTCAGGTATGGCCTAAATCAAATCCCTTATGATTATACAGTGGAAGTGAGAAATAGATTTAAGGGACTAGATCTGATAGAGTGCCTGATGAACTATGGAAAGAGGTTCATGGCATTGTACAGGAGACAAGGATTAAGACCATCCCCATGGAAAAGAAATGCAAAAAAGCAAAATGGCTATCTGAGGAGGCCTTACAAATAGCTGTGAGAAGAGAAGCAAAAAGCAAAGGAGAAAAGGAAAGCTACTCTCATTTGAATGCAGACTTCCCAAGAATAGCCAGGAGAGATAAGAAAGCCTTCCTTAGAGATCAATGCAAAGAAATAGAGGAAAACAAAAGAATGGGAAAGACTAGAGATCTCGTCAAGAAAATTAGAGATATCAAGGGAACATTTCATGCAAAGATGGGTTCAATAAAGGACAGAAATGGTATGGACCTAACAGAAGCAGAAGATATTAAGAAGAGGTGGCAAGAATACACAGAAGAACTGTACAAAAAAGATCTTCACAACCCAGATAATCACGATGGTGTGATCACTCACCTAGAGATAGACATCGTGGAATGCGAAGTCAAGTGGGCCTTAGAAAGCATCACTATGAACGAAGCTAGTGGAAGAGATGGAATTCCAGTTGAGCTATTTCAAATCCTGAAAGATGATTCTGTGAAAGTGCTGCACTCAATATGCCAGCAAATTTGGAAAACTCAGCAGTGGCCACAGGACTGGAAAAGGTCAGTTTTCATTCCAATCACAAAGAAAAGCAATGCCAAAGAATTTTCAAACTACTGCACAATTGCACTCATCTCAGACACTAGCAAAGTAATGCTCAAAATTCTCCAAGCCAGGTGTCAGCAATACATGAACCGTGAACTTCCAGATGTTCAAGCCGGTTTTAGAAAAGGCAGAGGAACCAGAGACCAAATTGCCAACATCTGCTGGATCATCAAAAAAGCAAGAGAGTTCCAGAAAAACATATATTTCTGCTTTATTGACTACGTCAAAGCCTTTGACTGTGTGGATCACAATAAACCGTGGAAAATTCTGAAAAAGATGGGAGTACCAGACGACCTGACCTGCCTCTTGAGAAACCTATATGCAGGTCAGGAAGCATCAGTTAGAACTGGACATGGAACAACAGACTGGTTCCAAATAGGAGAAGGAGTACGTCAAGGCTGTATATTGTCACCCTGCTTATTTAACTTATATGCAGAGTACATCATGAGAAACGCTGGGCTGGAAGAAGCACAAGCTGGAATCAAGAATGCCGGGAGAAATATCAATAACCTCAGATATGCAGATGACACCACCCTTACGGCAGAAAGTGAAGAAGAACCAAAGAGACTCTTGATGAAAGTGAAAGAGGAGAGTGAAAAAGCTGGCTTAAAACTCAACACCCAGAAAACTAAGATCACAGCATCTGGTCCCATCACTTCATGGCAAATAGATGGGGAAACAATGGAAAGAGTGTCAGACTTTATTTTGGGGGGCTCCAAAATCACTGCAGATGGTGATTGCAGCCATGAAATTAAAAGACGCTTACTCCTTGGAAAGAAAGTTATGACCATCCTACATAGCATATTAAAAAACAGAGACATTACTTTGCCAACAAAGGTCCGTCTGGTCAAGGCTATGGTTTTTCCAGTGGTCATGTATGGATGTGAGAGTTGGACTGTGAAGAAAGCTGAGCGCCGAAGTGCTTTTGAACTGTGGTGTTGGAGAAGATTCTTGAGAGTCCCTTGGACTGCAAGGAGATCCCATCAATCCATCCTAAAGGAGATCAGTCCTGGGTGTTCATTGGAAGGACTGATGCTGAAGCTGAAACTCCAATACTTTGGCTGCCTCATGCGAAGAGTTGACTCATTGGAAAAGACCCTGATGCTGGGAGGGATTGAGGGGCAGGAGGAGAAGGGGACAACAGAGGATGAGATGGCTAGATGGCATCACTGACTTGATGGACATGAGTTTGAGTAAACTCCAGGAGTTGGTGATGGACAGGGAGGCCTGGCATGCTGCAATTCATGGGGTCGTGAAGAGTCAGACACAACTGAGTGACTGAACTGAACTGACTGAAGCACAAATGACCTAGAAATGCAAAGTGAAAAGATTGACAGATTTAATACAAGCATCTCAGGGGATGGAGAGAGAGGACTTCTGTGGGTCTTTTTTTTTTTTTTTTTCTACATTCGTCCAGATTTTCTGCAATAGATAACGATTAATTTTGCAAATAGGACAAACACAGAGCCTGACCTCAACATGCAAATGTTTGTCAGCTTCCCAGGGTTGATCCCACCAGGGAGAGAGGGCCCCCCTGGGCATCCTGGGTCATGATGCCAACTGCCAAACTGCTCCTTCTGGCCCACAGGTGCTCCGAAGAGAACAGCCTTGCTGTCCCTCAGAGTCTGAAACCCGAGTCTGAGGCTTACGGGTGTGAAGAAATGAGACCCCTGGAATGATCGCTGCATATCATATGACTCACTCCCACCCCCACCAAGCCCCTGAAGCTGCCCTTTGCACAGTGGCCACACCATATTTCTGACCTTTGCTGAGGAAGGGCCCCCACGATCAGACGTGGGGTAACTCCATCCGTACGTGTTCCTTCGTCCAGCCTGCTCTGCCTCTCACACACCTGGCCACATCTCAGCTCCATCCAACTCTCTTAGAGCTTTTCCAGTGAAGGAAAAGCTTTGTGAGGCATGGTCCATACACCAGACCTGGTACCAGAGCTTCATCTGTATCACTTCATTGAATCTTTAAACACTTAAGGTTGTTAGCACTGAGACTCAGTAACTGACTCCAAGTCAACCAGCTCATTAGGTTCTGGAGCTGGGCTTCAAATCCTACCCTACTTAGCACTAACCACAGTACTGTCTACTGAGTTGACTGCCATGAAACATCTCCGGCAACTAGTTTTTGAACAAAAGAATGAAATCTATGTTCCAGACAAGAGATGGATGTTTTCCTGGCCACAGAAGCTCCAATACTTTGACCACCTGATGCTAAGAGTCGACTCTTTAGAAAAGACCCTGATTCTGGGGAAGATTGAGGGCAGGAGGAGAAGCAGGTGACAAAGGATGAGATGGTCATCACATAAATGACTCATCACATCACCAACTCCATGGACATGAGGTTTGAGCAAACTGTGGGAGATAGTGAAGGACAGGGAAGCCTGGTGTGTTGCAGTCCATGGGATCACAAAGAGTTGGATACGAGTGAGCAACTAATCCTTTTCACTCCAGTATTCCATCCTATATATGTATCATACCCTCTTTGTCCATTCATCTGCTCATAGACACTTAGGTTGCTTCTATTCCTGGCAATCAAATAATGCTGCACGGACCATTAGGGTGCATGTATCTTTTTTTTTTTCTTTACTTTTTAAAATTTTTATTGGACTGTAGTTGCCTTACAATGGTGTGTTAATTTCTGCTGTGAACCAATTATATGTACACATATGTCCCCTTTTTTTTGTATTTCCTTCTCATTTAGGTCACCACAGAGCACTGAGTTCCCTGTGCTACACAGTAGGTTCTCATTAGTTATGCACATATCATTTTTTGTTTGTTTTTGCATGTAACTTTTGGAATCAGGTCTGGCAACAAAGGAAAAGAACCCTCCAGCCCTTGAAATCTCACTCCTCCTCCCCCTAGTGGCCGGTCTGTGATCTTCGTGGGCAGTAGCTGCCAGGACACCCTGGGTCTTTGTGACAACTTTCTCATGCCGACTCAAAACGGTTTTGTTTTTATTTTCATCTCATTTCATTTTCTCCTCTTGAAATACACCCCACCTCGGATAGCCCAATTGTCTTTTGCACCTGGTCAAACTTCTCCTGCTTCTGTAAAGCTGTCCCTGGCTACCTGCATAAAGGAGTCAGGTTTTCCTGTATCCCACGGCCCCTGGTGAGTGCTTCTGGGACCCTCTCATAACACCAGTGTTCAATTATTAAGGGCCTGCCATGTGACAATCATTTCTTTGCCACTGAACCCTCATGAGGCTCCAGGTAAAGGGTAGAGACAGGAGTCCCAGCCAGTCTGGCCTCACCCCTGGCCCTGGCCATTTCGCCCCAGGCACGCTGGTCACCACCCACGTGGTCATTCCCTGCAATTGTCTCAGTATATAAGCTGGTCTGGGCCCCCAAAAGTCTGTCTACTCAAGGCTATGGTTTTTCCAGTGGTCATGTATGGATGTGAGAGTTGGACCATAAAGAAAGCTGAGCACCAAAGAATTGATGCTTTGGAACTGTGGTGTTGGAGAAGACTCTTGAGAGTCCCTTGGACTGCAAGGAGATTCAACCTGTCCATCCTAAAGGAGATCAGTCCCGGGTGTTCATTGGAGGGACTGATGCTGAAGGTCAAACTCCAATACTTTGGCCACCTGATGCGAAGAGCTGACTCACTGGAAAAGGCCCTGATGCTGGGAAAGATTGAAGGCAGGAGGAGAAGGGATGACAGAGGATGAGATGGTTGGATGGCATCACCAACTCAATAGACATGAGTTTGGGTGGACTCTGGGAGTTGGTGATGGACAGGGAGGCCTGGCATGCTGCAGTTCATAGGGTCGCAAAGAGTCGGACACGACTGAGCGACTGAACTGAACTGAACTGGGCCCCCAGAAGGGAGTGGGATATAAGCCTCAGTATATAAGCTGGTGCCCCACTTGGGCTCCATGAACCTGGTCCACACCAGGTGTCCCAGCACCTGGCACTAAGTTTGGAGCATAGTAGACACTCCCTAAAGGCTGAAGAATTAAAGAAAGAGCAAAAAGTGGAAGGAAGGAAGGGAGGGAGGAGAAACCAGAGACCGAGTGTTTGGAATGTTTGTAGTAACCACCCCCCACCCCACCCACCCCCCGCCCACCTCCATTCCACCTGGGGTGTTGGAAGCAAGCCCCTGGGGCACCTAGCCGTGGCCCTGCAGTCTCCCCAGTGTGGAAAGCAGCACCTTGGAAGGGGAGGGGGCTCTGAGTCCAGTCTCCTCCCGCACCGGGGTCGCCACACTGCACGGAGGTGCCAACACGGTCATTAAGTCTCTCTGGACCTGCCTGTGCCCGAGCCAAATCCTCTGACAAAGAGATGAAATAAATCATCTTGGCAGAGGAGCTTTCCCATAACCGATGGGATGCTGCAGACTTGGAAAGTCACTCAAGGAAAATCTACCACTTTTCTTTCTCCTAAAAACATCATTAGCCTTCATTTAAGTCAAGTAGGGAGTAGAAGGGGCAGTCATTTCAGGAAATCTGAGTGACGATTGTCTAATCCCATTTAGGGACATGTTGAGCAATGACTTATAGATCATGAGAGATTTAAAATTCTTTGGTCAGTCTGGAGCTAAAGGCTTTTTATGGGGGAAAGAATGAGTAATTCAGTGTGGACCATCTAGCTTTTCATAAGCTTTTATTCATGATTTGTTGGACTCAGATAACATAAATTTTGCGACCAATCTATTAACAACTTAAATTGGAACCTGGTTTCCCTGCTCTGCACGTAGCATTCAGGAACAAGTGTAAAAACCAAAGGATCAATAATTCCTATTTGGTATAGTAGCTGAGGTAAGCAAACACGACTGAGATATTTCTATGTATTGAATATCATGTCAACAAATTGCCATTTCAAGGATAATAAAACAAGTTACATTCAACTTCAAGGTTGTTTATCTATACGAAGGGTGCACAGTATATTTCACTTTAAAAAAAATTGCAGTCAGGTTCTTTATTTAAAATAATCCATGTTTTGATCCACTCTGCCAAGTAAAAATAATTTTGCATTGAATCTGTCAGCTGTCGAATTACATTACATTCTGTAAAATGGACAGCAGCTTCAGGAAGAAAAACACGGTACTTGTTTTGTTTAGTTTCCCGCCCCCCCCCCCTGTTTATTGAGTGAAGCATGAGGTTAGTTTATACAAGGTATTAACGTAAACATGGATGTTAAAAAAATATATAGCAAGAAAAGCAATGGCTAAATTTACCAGATGAGGAAGAAATATAGCTGCAGAATTATTTCCAACCTATAGTTCTCAAACACAGCGTGAAAAGCCTGAAAAAAATGAAATTTTAGTCATTAGAACCTGACAGCTTCCAGTCATAATATGCTGACATGTACAACCGGAATTAAGAGGTTCTACTGGTGGAATGAACATTATTATTTTTTTTTAAGGCAAATCATTTATTTCAGCTGCATGAATCACAGCGTGACTACAGATCACTGGACACTTATAAATGTCATCATACAACTTTCTGAGGCTTTGTGTTTCTTCTTGAGTAGATTCCACTTACAGACAGTAATTACTGGCTGGGTTAGAAGCACTTTCTGGGAGACAAAACAAAGTAGGTCTATCCAGAATGGAAAGAAGTGTCCAGGATCTTCGCAGGAGGACCGAGACCATTGGGACTCTGTCATTTGGGTCTGGCTAAAGCGATTTTGAGTTTCCATTGATTCAACTTTTCCAGGAGGGATCACAGCCTCCTCCCATTCATTCATCATTGACAAGTACTTACTGGGTGCACCACGCACCAGACTATCTCTACGGCAACACAGAGAAAGACCAAGACAAAGATTTCCCTCTCCTTCCGGAGGTGGGGGGTTAAACACCCATGCAGACAAACTCTTGGCACTGAAGATGGTCAAAGTTGATGAGCAGAAGCTTCCCCTGGCATGAGCAAAAACACTGGGGTTAGGTCACCTGGATTCACATCCCAGAAACTTCAGAGAAAAGCTGTGTGGCCCCAACCAAGGAATGTAACCTTGCTGTGTCTCTCTCTGTCAAATTGTTACTGAAATCAAGCCTCATCATGAAGCCAAGCCAGCCTTGATCTTGGACTTCCAGCCTCCAGAACTTTGAGGAAATAAACATCTGTCGTTTAAGCCTACCCCCACCCCCAGCCGCACCAGTTTATGGTACTTAGTTACAGCAGCCTTAGCAAGCTAATACAGATTTTTTAAAGATTCTGTAGATACTTCTGCAGGGCCCAACAGGTAGAGAACCTCTCAGTTTCACTTGAAAAGGAAGGTGTTGGATGAAGTCTTCCCAGAGTGGGTTTCTGTGACAGATCAAATGATGTCCTGCAGCTTGCCCTTTCCCCAGCAATGAGATTTCGCAAGAAACAAGACAACAGATTAGTGAGAAAAGTATGGTTTCTGTAGGTCAAGGATTCTAGGGTGGGGAAAAGGAGGAAGCTACAGATTAAACCAGCCATCACAAACTAGCATCTTAAAGTTGTCATGGGGATGGCCAAGAGACTATTTCACAAAACTGAAAATTTGCATAAATCTACCCAATTCTAACTTAGAAAATAAGTCAACGACTCAGCCATATGGACCCCCATTCTATAGGGCACCATTCTGAAGCTCTGTCTAGTGGGGAGAATGCCTTCCTAGCACCCCCCTGCCCCTGAGCCTGTCACCGATCAGGTTCCTGACCTTAGAAATAGAAACTGATCAGAGACCAGACAAGAAATTCAGGCAAGGCTTCACTGAGGCCCTGGCTACAGCAGGAGCTGGGGGACAAAAACTAGTAACAGGTTCCCCAGCTTTGCTCTCTGAGAGGGACTAGCAAGGACTTTACATGCAGTGAGGGTAGGGGCTGAGTCCAGGAGTCTGGCTTATGAGAGGCTTAACTGGTTTGCCCACCCCTTTGGTGGTGTGGTATGCAGGGGACAATCGTGGTACCCTGCTTTTGCTCCCAGCTCTTCAAAAGTGGTAGTTTGGGGGTGGCTGGTCTTTTCGTATTTTATTGTCCATAATTTGCCCCAGCTGCACACATGCACAGTTCTTTTTAGTCCCTTGTAGTTTCTTTTTATTCTGTTGCTCCGGAGAGGTGTGTCCAGGCACAAGCACTGCAGCAAAGGGTCCCAGGTCCCAGCTTGTCTCATGCCCACTTAAGCAGGAGTGGAAACAGAATCGGGGTCACTCTACACTGCACTGTGGGGTGAATGAAACCTTGGGGGATCCCGGAAGTGGTCTTTGACAAAAAGCCTTCGAGAGACTTTGGAGATGCACAGCGTGGAGCAGGAAGGGAGAATCAGGGGATGAGGAAACCAGCTTAGGGGAAGGCCAGAAACAGAACAGGAGGGCAGGGGAGGGGGTCAGGTCTCCGGAACGAGGCCGCCGTTTGGAGTCCTTTAATTTGCATTCTTTCTAACAGTCTCCACCACAGAGCCCTGAGAGGCGGGTTAAGTCATTTATAGGGTGATTAATTTTCTTGCAAGGGATGTAGGCCTATTCCCGAAGGCCTCACATAATTCAAAACTAGCACAATTCAAGATTAATTCTCTGGAGGAGGAAATGTAAAGCAGGGTTCGCATTCTTTCGAAATCTGTGCATAAGCTAAGACTATTAACACATGATATATCACGATTTCGGATTTGTCTGATTCAGATTCGCAGACACCACTACCAAAACACCCTGTCCATATTCTGGAGCCAGGGGAGCTGATTAGCAAGGGCAAAGAGAAACTGCATGCTTAAATGGACTAGAACCAATACACTCAAAGCCAGACCACCTCTATGGGGAGCTTCCCATGGCCCAGACCCTGGCTAGGTCTTTCCCAAGGCAACTGAGAAATGCTCAGCTCCCCTTGGACAAGTCAGGGTTTTCTGAAGACTGTGATGAGACAGGATGACTTAATGGCCACAATTTCATCTTGGACTTGAGACGGACATGGGTTCAGGTTCCTGTTCAACTGTAGAGTCTTTGGAAAATATAAAAATAACCTTTATGCCTCTTAATCTCCCTGGTTGTAAAATAGCAGTAATAATAGTCATAGTAATAATATCTGATTCAGAGGCTCAACAAGATAATGCATATCAAACATACCCTTTTGTGCCTGGTACATGTACATGCTGAGTAAATATTAGCTTGTATCATTATTTGTTTGGACCTCTACAACCTCTTACCATTCTTGTCTGTTGACCATATTTACCATGCCCACTTCATGAGCAAAGAGCTGGGATGTCAGACAGAGAGAAGGTTAGGTCTGTTTTTATAACTAGTAAGAGGACAGGAAGGAGAGAGGAACCAAAGTCTTCCTGGCTTCAGGGACTTCACTCGCACTTTTCTGTCCAAAAACATCAGGAGTAGACAGACCATCCCAATGGTTCGAAACCATGGGGAGGACTGGGCCCCTGCGGCCACCATGAAAGTGAAAGTGAAAGCCCCTCAGTCGTGTCTGACTCTTTGTGACCCCATGGGCTATAGAGTCCATGGAATTCTCCAGACCAGAATACTGGAGTGGGTAGCCATGCCCTTCTCCAGGGGATCTGCCCAACCCAGGGGTCGAACCCAGGTCTCCCGCACTGCAGGCAGATTCTTTACCAGCTGAGCCACCAGGGAAGCCCATACTTTCTCCCAAAGTTGGTACCAGCAGGACTGCTTAACACAGATGTGTTTCCTGGATGCTGCTGGCACGCCGATAACGCTGGGACATTATGTGCTGTAAAAACAGAACATCATTGCTTACCAGGGGCTTATAAAAATAATTGAGATCCAGCCTGGCCTCTGTCACTAGTAATTTATCTCATCACTCCTCTTTTTGTTAATGCGGTTTACGTGAGTCAAACGCATTCTATGTAAATTAGGAAGCATGTTAGGCTTCAAGTCGAGAAGTGACAGGCCTAGGTGTGAATAAGATATTTTCAAATTTTTCAAATCCCAAATGGAGGCGGGTGATATATTTGTGATGGGAGCAGAGAGTGTTCAGAATGAGAAGGCAGGAGACCCTCCTGGGGAAGAAACCAAGGGCCAGGGTCCCAGCGGTCCCTGCTGCCTGCCCGCCCGTGTAGCCTCAGCTGGCCTCCGAGTCCATCACCACGCCCCTCAAGGTGTATCTTCTGCCCTCACTGCCACTCGCCTCATTTCAAAGGCATCTTATCATAATGATTTTTAACCTCTTGGATAACATTATAAATTTCTTTAGGTTGGGAACTGCCATGAAATCTTAATCATTTGCTCAATCAGATATTCAACAAATATGTAATATGCCTAATTAATATATACATTAACCATATATATATAATACCTTGAACTCCAAATATATATCTTGGGCCCCAAAATCACTGCAGAGGGTGACGGCAGCCATGAAATTTAAAAGTCACTTGTTCCTTGGAAGAAAATCTATGACAAACCTAGACTGCATATTAAAAAGCAGAGATATCACTTTGCCAACAGAAGTCCATATAGTCAAAGCTATGGTTTTTCTAGCAGTCATGTATGGAAGGCAGAATGCCAAAAAAATTGATGCTTTTGAATTGTGGTGCTGGAGAAGACCTGAGAGTCTCATGGAGAGCAAGGAAGTCAAACCAGTCAATTCTAAAGAAAATCAACCGTGAATATTCATTGGAAGGACTGATGCTGAAGCTGAAGCTCCAATACTTTGGCCACTTGATGTGAAGAGCTGACACATTGGCAAAGACCCTGATGTTGAAAAAGATTGAGGGCAGGAGAAGAAGGGGGCGACAGAGGATGAGATGGTTACATAGCATCACCAATTCAATGGATATGAATTTGAGCAAACTCTAGGAGATAGTGAAGGACAGAGGAGCCTGGTGCGCTGCAGTCCAGGGGTCACAAAGAGTCAGACACGACTTAGCGACTGAACAACAACATGGATGTTTTGAGGCTACAGTGACAACAGATGGAGCGTATTTTGCCCTCTAGGAGTTGGGGAATGAGCATTTGGATTTAGGGAGGAGTCACCTTCCAATAGAGAGAGCTTTTTGGCAAACCTAAAGTATGACCCCAGTATTTTGCTATACTTGCATCCTGACTGCGTCCTGGGTCTCCCTGGAACTTTTGGAGCTGTGGGAGTCAGATATGAGTTGGTTTCAGACTCACTGAACTGATCCATGATCTGGGGGCCTTCACTAAAATGTGCCAGATTTTAATGAGATCTGTTGTTCAGCCTATAGGTCATCTAGGAGCTGTTCACCTCACCCTTCTGTACATTGTCCATCCCTCCCACCTCCTGTGTGGATAGTCAGGTGGCCCTTCATTAAGGCCTCAGTGGGTATATGCATGCCTGTTATTTATTCATTCATCGTTTACTGCAAACCTACAGGACCTTCATTAGCTAACATTTGGGAATGCCTTTGAATTGCCAGACACTGTTCCATCCAGACTAACCGGCTTAATCCTTATAACAACCTAAGAAGAACACCATGATTCTTCCCATGGTGCAGACGGGAAAGCTGAAGACAGATAGATTTTCACCTGCTACATAATAATTGACCACAAAGAGCTGCAAGATTATTCATTCATTCTTTAAGGAAATATTTAGCGAGAGTCTGCTGTTTCCTGGGTAGATCCTGTCCACAGAAATTCAGAGGAACACAGACACAGGGGCACAGAGATGACCAAGTCATGGGCCCCACCTTCTCACCCTGACCTTCAAAGCCCAGCATGATCTGATGTCTGCTCCACTCCAGCTGAGTCTTGCAGCACTTGCCTCAGTCTGGAAGTTCTTGGAGGCATGCAGCTTGTTAGAAAAACCATCATGCCTCAGGAGGACATTCCTCCACTTATTTTGAGCACCTTTATGTGCCAGGCAGGGCATCCTAGGTGGCGTTAGTGGTAAAGAATCCACCTCCCAATGCAGGAGACACAAGAGGCGTGGGTCTCGATCCCTGGGTCAGGAAGATCCCCTGGAGGACGAAATGGCAACCCACTCCAGTATTCTTGCCTGGAGAATCCCATGGACAGAGGAGCCTGGTGGGAGAGTCCATGGGGGTCACAAAGAGTGGGACACGACTGAGCATGAACATACACACACGTGCCAGGCGCTGAGAGAGACCACTAGCGAGTTTTTCAAAAAGCACCCACATAGATAAATACAGAGTCGAATTGAATAATTCAGGGAATGTACAAGACGTCTCCTGTAGAAATGGTCTTGCAGCTGGTCCTTCGAACTAGTTCTAAGAAGCCTTAGAACTGTTCATGGAGGAGAGAAGGAGAGGATCCTCCCCCCCACATTAATTTGCTTGCCCATTGGTTCAACACCTATGTATTAAGCATCTTCGATCCTTATCATGGAAGTCATAAAGGACACAGAACAAAAGACACTGTCTCATCAAGAAATACAAGTACATAATAATCTAAATGGGAAAAGAATTTAGAAAAGAATAGATATATGTATGTGCATAACTGAATTACTTTGATGAACACCTTAAACTAATACAACATTGTTAATCTATTCCAATTCAATAGAAAATTTAAAAAAAATTAAAAGATATACAAGTGTAAAATTCAGAGAATACTTAATTGACCAATTGGAAGGAAATGAACAGAAAATAACAAGAGATTAGAGGAATCTACCCTCATATTATGGGGTGGATTCTCGAGGAAAGTTTTGCTGAGGAACCAAGGCTAGATTTGACCCTTGCAGGAGGTGACCATATCTGTTACCATACAAACTAGGATGTTTTTAAGAGCAAAAGATAGAGCCACTGATAATTAATCTTGGCCAACAGCATGAGCTGTGTACTGTTCTAGGCAAACCAGGACAGATCTCTTAGATTTAAAGAACTGACAAAGTTTAGATGGGAGCCTCACAAGAAGAGAGAGTAACCTGTGCAACAGCTTTGCAGCAGAAACTATTAATTGGAAATTACTGCAGAAATGAATACAGTGATTTAAGTATGATGACAATAGGGCTTATTATAGTACATGCTCAATGAGTATTTGTCGAAGGAAGAAAAGAGATGGAGGTTGGTTTGCGATATGACCAACTTTGAAAACAAATTCCACCAAAACCACTGGAGTTACTGAAGTCTCTTAAAATGTTTGACCTTGGTTTTGTATCTTGGTTGATCTTTGGCATAAGCACAAACATCACAAAGGTTTTGAGGATGGAGTATGATAGAATGCAAAGGTCACGGGCTTAGATGCTGGTTTTCAACCACAGTCTCACCATTTGGGTTCAGAAATTCTGTTTCCTCAATTACAAAAGAAGAGATAAGAATCCTTACCTCAAAAGATTATTGTGCAATTTAAATGAGATAATAGGTTGATGCATGCACATTCCTGGCACATAAATTCTATTAACACAGTTTCACTCTTCTTCTTTCTTTACAATAATCTAAGAGGCCCAAGTATGCCGAAAATGATGTCATACAACCTTAATTTCTACCTAAATTAACAACAGCCTCCAGATAAACATGAGGGAGTTTTACAAAGGAAACTCAAAATGACCAAAGGCACTCCAGCCAGGAGTGGGGAAATGTCAGTTTATTAGTCGTGGAAACACAGCAAGCCTTCTAAAACCAAGAATGTGCATATTTTCACCAATGACTCAGGAGCCAAATAGATTTTTCTAAAGAAATTTGGATAATTTGACCATTTAAAGAACCAAGTCAAACAGATTTTAATGGCATTTTAAGCCTCAGAAAATAAGGCGCCTTAATGTACATGCTGACAGACCCTTAACTATAGCGAGACATTCAGCGTCACAGTAATAGCTTTAAGAGGAAGAGTAAGACACCTATTTACATTTTGAGTACAAGTCTATTCCCTAAACACATTCACATTTGAATCAGATAAAAGACCAAGAGGCAACCCAGAACTGACTGACAGGTGTTCAGAGTGACAGTGGGATGAACTGGGATCAATCTCTAAAACCACCATTAGTGACTGCTTCCCATTTAAAAAGCAAATGTTGTTATGACTGAATTCTACTTCCTGACTAGGAAGACCATTTTCTACCTTATACTTGCAGATGTTGCGCTGGAAGGAGGATGCTAAATATCAGCCCCGGGTTCCCAACCAGGAATCCGCAAAATAAACCCATGTCCATTTGTTGGCTCTGCACAGAGTCTGGTCTAACACAAAGGAGATGTGACTACATATTGCTTGGAAGACAAAATGGAAAGATGGTAGGAGGACACAGAGATGGAAAGAAAAGGAGGAGGGAAGAGGCAGATCAGAACCAAGTGCAAGATTTCAAAGACAACCTGGGCCCCTCACCAGTTATAGATAGACCTGTCCCCATAGGCAAGATGGTGCATACCAATCTTACCAAATATCTGGGTTCATATAGTCCTTGACTACTTCTTTTCTCTTCAGCTTTGCTGATTCTCCAAGTCTGAGCATGATTCAGGACGTCCCTGGTGGGGAAGGGCCCTCCTCTTTTCGGTGAAGGTCATGGCCATCTGCCCCCACCCCCACCCTGCCTCCCAGCACCTGCTTTAGCCACTCCCATCCCCTCCCACCAGGCTTATGGCAAAGGTTCCCTACTGGTCTCTAATCTTTCAGATTCAGGCACCAGGGCCCCAGGCTCCCATCCCAGGCTGGGGCTCTTGCATCCAGACCGCGCTCTCCCAGGCACCCAGCCCTTCCCAGATCCCGAGCCACATCCTGGCATCCCTGTGCCAAGCCCAAGCTCTGCCTCTGTCTTGAGAAGTGTCGATCTGAATCCCAAATGTGCCAGCCTTATTACCATCATCAACAGACTTCTTAATGAAGCTGCCAATACTGTCAATGGCATCCTTTTAATGACACTTCATAAAGAGAACGGATTCTACAAACTCTCTCCGACATTGCCATTTGGTTCCTTTGCTTTATGGCAGACTCAAAATGTTCTCCGAATAAAGATCATGATGACAACGACGACAACAATAACAGTAATAACAGCGGCAGCGAATATTTACCGAATTCTAATCCTGTCTCAGGCAGTGTTCTAAGCACGTTATTTTTTATTTTATTTGTTTATTTGCGGCTCTACTGAGTCTTTGTTGCTGCACCCAGGCTTCTCTCTAGGTGTGGGGTGTGGGCTCCTCATTGTGGCGGCTCCTTCCATGGGGGAACACGGGCTCTCGGGTGCAGGCCCAGCCGTTGTGGCGCCTGGGCTTATTCGCTCCACGGCATGTGGGATTTTCCAGGATAGATTGAACCCATGCCTCCTGCATTGGCAGGCAGACTCTTTACCACAGAGCCACCAGAGAAGCCCCTCCAAGTACTTCCAATGTGAGGTGGAATAACTGGTCCACATATATACGGATGCAATGAACTTCCAGCCAGGCACACTTAGGAGTCAAGCCTTCCTTCACTGGATGTTACGAGTTTGATTGGACTACTCTGTGCCTGGCACTGTACACATCATTTCTCTAATCCCTGCTACAAGCCTGCAAGGGCTTGGGCACTGTTTGTATTAGTCCTGGAGGAGGAAATAATAATAATAAGGCCCAGGAAGATCAAGGGACTTGGCCAAGGTCAGCCAGCTAGGGAGTGACTGGCAGAGTCAGAGTCAGAACACATGTCCTTGGATAGTCGCAGCCTTACTGGCTCCACTGGCTGCTCATCTAACAAAAATGTCTAGCGTGAGATGGATGGGCCAGGGGTGTCTCAGGGATGAGATGGCCAGAGAAGCAGGGCAAACAGCTGACTCCTAAAACAAACCACACCATAGTCACATTTGGGATTTGATGTGTATTTCAGGGAGAAACCATGTCACAAGTGGCCTTTTCTATTTCTGCTGCTCTTTGTTAGCACCTTAAGTCTGAGCAGACTCTTATGAACTAACCATCTTTATACAATTTGCTCTTCTGAGAAGAAAAGATACTTCAAAGTGTAAACAGGAACATGATTAATTCCTAAATGGAGGACTGCTTGATCGTCATAACATTGCAGAATTAGACAACTACCATCATCATCAGGAATTTCCCTGAAGGATGAAGGTTTTCAGCAGATCATTACACTGGCAATGTCTTGCACAGGCTTTCAAGACCAGTAGGTGCTAGTTGGGGGTCCTCCTACTGTCCACCAACCATGTTATCTGAGATTTACCCAAGCTCTGTGAACAAAGCCCTGTCTTCTCCTATGGAAAATGGGAGAGTTACACTTATTAGGAAACTAAAATGAGGTGTAGGTGTCAGTCATCCTGGACTCCGGCCGGTGACTAGTCACTGGGGTTATTGGGGTGAGTTCTGGGGCAGACAGCCTGGGTTCCCCTCTCTGTAGGCAGGGCACTTGGAGAGTTACTTGCTCATCTTTGGTTTCCTTATCTACACAATAAAGGAAAGAACAGGTAACCTCGGGGCTACTGTGAAAATGGAATGGAGGAACATATTTAAGGAACTTCAAAGTCGTAAGGTGATTGATTCCAGGATCTTCTGGGCTTCCTATTCTGGGCCTAGCATTGGATCATACATGTGGTTCAGACTGTACCTCTTCCATCCAATTTTAATGAAAAGAATTCTGTTTGCTAAATCCTATGTGTCTGTGGTGCTCAGTCATGTCTGACTCTATGCAACCCCATGGACTGTAGCCCATCAGACTCCTCTGTTAGTGGGATTTCTCAGGCAAGAATACCGAATGGGCAGCCATTTCCTTCATATATATATATATTATATATATATATATGATTTCAAAGACAACCCCAGAGATGGCCTAGCTTACCAGTTAATGCCCTGGGCCCCTCACCAGTTATAGATAGACCTGTCCCCATAGGCAAGATGGTGCACACCAATCTTACCAAATATCTGGGTTCAGATAGTCCTTGACTACTTCTTTTCTCTTCAGCTTTGCTGATTCTCCAAGCAATATATATATATTCTCCAAGCAATATATAATATATATATATATTAATAAGGAAAATAGTAAGATTCAGACATGGCCACTGTATTTGCATTTGAAATCCAATTTAGAGAATCTTCTCTACCAGCCCACCACCATATTCTACTATTTAACCTAAAATTGATTGACTGAATGATGCCTACAAAGTCATGAGTTCATTGTCCTTCATCAACAAATCCTATGTAAAAATACCTTTTAAAATCACCCTTTTCTCCAGTCTCACTATGTGAGTACCAAAGACCCTCCTATTATTTAGTGATGGAAACAGTTTCAAAAGCCACAGAGCATAGCTTTAAAAAGAAAAGCTTCATGTGTTTCCTTCTAGCCAAATAGATCCTCCGTTGGTTCCTCTCAAGGTAGAATGCTCAGAGGAAAAATATTTGGAACCAGAAGCTTTTAATATAAGGAGAAATGAAGAAGCAAGCAAGCAAAAATAAGGAACAGAGAGAGACAGTGAGTGAAAAGGAAAAGTTTAAGGGCCCTTATTCACCAATGGACATACTTCTTACTTTAGAATCTTTCTCTTCCTGCTCCTTGAAGTTCATGTTCATTTTGTTCAATTTCCTTCATCTCTTCGGAGTATCTTAAAAGGCCCATCACCATTTGTGTCTCTCCCACTGAGGTCATGCATCTCGTGCAGAGATTCCAGGCAAGCAAGGATGGTTTACTGCTTCTCTGTTAGAGATGCTCGAATCAAGGGAAACAACTCGCTCAGAATCACCTGGTTTCAGCACCAAACACTGGCCCTCAAACTCCTCATGCTTCTGTTAAGTCATACTGTCTAGGTCAAAAACATCACTTCACACACCTAAACCATGATACCATAACATTCAGCATAAGACACAAGCCAAGGCACACAGAACTATAAGAGCATGTCACAGCATATATGCTACACCAAGCATGTGGGCAGAAAAAGGAGAAAATACAACACAGTCAACAGCAGCCTTTTAGCAGCTGGGATATTATGAGGGGTCTTTTTTTTTTTCTTGAAGACTGTTTTTTTTAAATGCTAAATACTGTGGTTATAAGAACATAATGAATTTATTTGGAAAATTTATCTTTCCTATTGCTCCATAGTTTCCCCAGAAGTTTCCTTTATTTAAAAAAAGAAAAAAACACTTTTTATTGAGGTATAGTTGATTTACAATGTTGTATTAGTTCCAGGTATATGCCAAAGAGATTCACATATATATATATATATATATACACACACACACACATATATATATATATATATGCATGCTAAGTTGCTTCAGTTGTGTCTGACTCTTTGCAATGCTATGGACTGTAGACTCCCAGACTCCTCTGTCCATAGGGATTCTCCGGGCAAGAGTACTAGACCAGTTGCCATGACCTCCTCCAGGAGATCTTCCAGACCCAGGGACTCAAACCATGCCTCTTATGTCTCCTGCATTGGCAGGCAGGTTCTTTACCAATAGCGCCACCTGAGAAGCCAGATGTATATATATGTGTAGATACATGTGTATATGTTCATATATATGTGTATATGGGTATATATATATGTGTGTGTATATAATTTAATTTATATATATAGAATTTATATAATTTAATATATATATATAATTTAGTGTATATATGAATAACATGTATAGTGATTTGTATGCTATATATATATATATTCTTTTTCAGATTCTTTTCCATTATCAATATAAGATACTAAATATAGTTCCTGTGCTATACAATCAGTCCTTGTTTATCTATTGTATAGTGTAAATAGTAGTGAGTATCTGTTAATCCGAAACTCCTAATTTATTCTCCCCAGAAGTTTCCTTTAGAATCAACTAAGAAGTTAAAGAGGGACTTCCCAGGTGGCGCTCATGGGAAGAACCTGCCTGCCAGTGCAGGAGACTTAAGAGATTCGGGTTTGATCCCTGGGTGGGGAAGATCCCCTGGAGGAGGGCATGGCAGCCCACTCCAGTATTCTTGCCTGGAGAACCCCATGGACAGAGGAGCCTGGCGGGCTACAGTCCATGGGATCACACAGAGTTCAACCCGACTGAAGTGACTTAGCTTCAGGCATGGCAGGAAGTTAAAGAAAGTTAAACAAAGCCCTCCAGTTTTCCAAATTAATGCATGCAGTACTTTTTAGGCATCTACTGCGTTCCTGAACCAAGGCCAGTCAGCGTGAAGGGCTGTGGAAGCGGGACAGACCTGTCCCCTTATAATAGAGCTGAGAGACAACAGTCGTGCCAAGCAATCAATCAGAGAGGGCTCCAAGATAAGACATAATCGAATGTTCTAGTAAACCTTGTCAGTGCCAAACTGTATGTATGGTTCAGGCAACACAGGGCAACCTGCAATTCTTCAGCATATAGGCCAGGCCAAGAGGTTTGAGTGGTTTATGAAGAATTCCCCACTTACCATATGCACTTCCTCAGACTGCTACTTCTTAATGCAGTGTTTTTCTTCCAACACCACTTCCAAGCTCTCCGAGTTGTATTGTACTAATAAGTAGTGATTTTGGAGTCTCTAAATGTTAGACTGTATAATGAAAAAGGGCAGGGAAGTGTTTTTAAATACCAATGAATTCCAGCATCTTGGGCTGCCAGAAGTCTGGTCTCAACCTCCGGTTTCCAGCCCAAGTGTTTGGGATTTGCACATGTCGGAAGCTGATGAATGGAGGTTGGGCCCTCCTACTTTTCTCTTTGGGTCCCGAGGAGTCTGGGCTGTCGGGAAGGCTGCCCACCTCAGAGAGAGGCCACCTGGCTGAGTCCCTGGGCCTCGACTCTATTAGGGACTGCCTGGAATTCCCACAAGCAGCCTCACCCTTCTCTCACTAAGGCTCAGTTCTAGGGAAAGGAGTGGTCCGTGGGTGCATTCCAAAAGGATAGTCCCTTGCAGGACATTTAGGAACATTTACAGAAGAAAATTTCAGATGAGAAACAATGTGAGATACTAGTGGTGGTGGTTTAGTCACTATGTCACATCTGACTCTTGCGACCCCATGGTGACTAGTCCACCAGCCTCCTCTGTCCATGGGATTTCCCAGGCAAGAATACTGGAGTGGGTTGCCATTTCCTCCTCCAGGGGATCTTCCCCACCCAGGGATCAAACCTGCATCTCTTGCATTGCAGGCAGATTCTTTACTGACTGAGCCACCAGGAAAGCCTGTGAGACACTAAGAATTTTCATTCTAGGAACAGCCTATTGCCCTTGACTTCATAGCCCCGATGCATCACCATGGACAATAGAGCTACCACCAGCTGAATGGCACTCTTTGTCCAGGCACTGCATGGTTAGTATAAGCCTCATAGCATTCTTAGGGAAACACTATTACTAAGCCCTTTCACTTGTGAGGAAACTGAGGCCTTGAGAGCATGACTCACTTGCCCTAAGTCACTCATCACTTAAGTAGGGGAACAAGCCCATGATCCAGTTTGTCTGAATCACCAGGCCGTCCTGCCACTCAGGCAAATAACACACAGCTCAGTGTGCTACCTGCAAAGACTGCCTTGCAATCAGATCAGTGCCCAGCAATGGGATATATCCTGATGAAAGCCGACAGGAGTCAAATGATGCTTCCCCAAGACACCGCTGCCTGGGAACAGTGCAAGGAACTGGAGGTTAGGATATTGGGGCTGCTATTCACGATTGCAGAGAGGAACTGATATTTCTGGAAAGCCACGTGAAGGCGCAAGAGTCCTCCTGGTAGATGAGGGAGGAATAGGAATTCAGGCAGAGGAAGTAGATGAAGCTGAGACAGTGTGGGAGGCAGAAGAATGACCCAAACACATCCGTGCTCTAAAACCTGAAACCTTTGAGCATGCTACAGAACTTGGCAAAAGGAACTTTAAGGATTCAGACCTTAAAAGAGAGAGATTGCTCTGGATTATTCAGGTGAGCTCAGTGCAACCTCATGAATCCTTAAAAAGGGGAAGAGGGGAACAAAAGGGTTGACCAAAGACATGTGATGATGAAAGAAGTGACAGGAGAGATTCAAAAGAATGAAAGAATCATTAGCACAAGTGGAAAATGAAGCACAGGAATGCATGGGGTGATGAAAGAGCCAGAGGAGCTCTGCTGAGGCCTGAAGAACACAACACTTGAGGGGGAGCAGGGGAAAATAGACTGGTAAAGGCAACTGAGAAGGATCAGCTGGGGGTCTTATCAACCAAGGCAAGAGTCACGTTTGACGTGTGGTTATCTGTAATCAAGGACACCCTGTGAGATCAAGACTGATCTCTTCTCTTAATGCTGTCAGGATGAGAGAAGGGAGAAATGATGAATGTGAGCAGTTAGAGACAGGCACATCTGCATTTAGATGGAATAGATGAGACTTCCCTGGTTGGTCAGCTTGTAAAGAACCTGCCTGCCAATGCAGGAGACTCAAGAGATGTGGGTTTGATCCCTGGATTGGGAGGATCCCTTGGAGAAGGAAATGGCAACTCACTCCGGTGTTCTTGCCTGGAAAATTCCATGAACAGAAGAGCCTGGCAGGCTACAGTTCATGAGGTCACAAAGAATCAGACACAACTGAACTTGCACACACATGTACACACACACAGATGAGAGCTGGGGAGAATTTTGAAAACAAAAACATTAGTAAAGATTTTAAATAAACAGCATATTCCTGGACAAGAAAGTTAAATTACTATATCTCAATGTCAAGTGACTGATGAGTAAAAATAAAGAGACAGAGATGGAAACAGAGAAAATGTAGGCTAAATTAATGGAAATATCCGAGAACAGTGTGGCTTCAGGTACAGCTGAATCCAGGAGCTCAATAAAATGTCCTCAGGTCTCAGCCTTGCTGACTTTGAGTTTCACTCCTCACATTTTGACTTTCCCATCAGGCAGGCCCATTTCTTGTAGTAACCCCTGGAAGGTCCAGAATTCCATTCATTCAGTTCAGAAAAAAGTCCCCAAATTGAGCCCCACTGGCTTGATTTGTGGCATGACCCCCTGAATGAATGACTGTGTCCAGGGAAATTTGCAACTTCAGAGTTCAGGCAGCTGGCCAGGCCTGAGGCATGTGATTTCTTGTGATAACCAGGAGTCACTTCTACCCTGCTGCAGATGGAGAGTCAGGGAGGAAGGCATGAGTCCCTGAGTTGGCCATCGCTTGCTCCATGAGACACCACCCAAACTTCGCGAGTTACAAACATGAGCCCTCATTCATTCTGCCCGCAAACCTAAAGGCTGGGCTGCATGGGGACCGTCTGCCTCTGCTTAATAGTGCTTCATCTGAGGTGGCTCAACGGGGACTGGAAGACCCATCAGCATGATCAGCAAGTAGGTAGCTGAGCTGGGACTGTCGGCCAGGGCCCTGTGCTTCCCTGCATGAGCCTTTCGCTGATTATCTTGGGCTTAATGGCATGCGGCCTGGGAGCCAAGGGCAAGGATTCAAGAATCCAGGGCAGAAGCAGTAAGATTCCTCCTCACTTAGATTCACAGAGCCCAAAGCATCACTTCCACAGGACTCGAATGTAGAAGAAGTCACTAAGGTCAGACAGCGTCCATCTTCAGTATGTGAAACAGCCAGGCTTTTAGAGCCGTTTTTATTCTATCAGGTCCCCCAAAGTCATACTGGGGGAAAGTTATCAGAAGAAGGAGTGGATAGTGGACAGGAAAGAAAAAAAAAATAGAGACTTTTCATGCAGCTGCATCCCCAGTGCCACTGTATCTCGTTACTGAACCTCTCTGAAACTTGTCACCCACTCCTAACAGCACAGAGAGGAGTCGACACCACCATATACACCTGGCCCCACTCAATAGCTAAGGTTCCCTCACTGTCCCCTGAGCCAATCGGAACACTCCCAAAACGAGATGACTTGTCCCGACCCAACTGCGGTCCAAGCAGAGCCAACACAGGCTGGAAGAGTGCTCGGGACGCTGGGCCTGTGGTATGTTCCATGGTGTAGCAGAACATGAATTAGCTGTTTTCTGAGAAACTCAATTTCCTTATTACAGGGCAAACAGCCACTGTTCTATTCTAACTAACTAGACTGATTCAATTAACGGTGCTAAATACAGTTCCTACTTGAAAATAACTTCAGTTTACTGCTTCCACAAACCTCATTACATTTGATTAAACAAAATACATAGTAATAGACAAAACATGTTGCAAACTTTTGGCCATGGCCCATTGACTAGGAGGCCTGCAGCTCTCGGCAGGGAGGAGGGATTACGGTGGTGGGCCTTGGAGTCAGACAGAGGGAGGTCGGAGCTCAACTTTGCCTCCCAACAGCTCTGGAACTCTGGGCCTATGCTCCTGGATCTCAGGTAGGAGAAGCATCATTGTTGTTTAGTCACTAAGTCGTGTCCAATTCTTTGTGACCCCATGAACTGTAGCCCGCTCTTCTATCCATGGGATTTCCCAGGCAAGAACACTGGAGTGGCTGCCATTTCCTCTTCCAGAGGATCTTCCCAACCCAGAGCCCAGAGATCAAACCCACATCTCCTGTGTTGGCATGCAGATTCTTTACCACTGAGACACCTGGGAAGCCCGAGGAAAAGTTTTAAGAGGACCTATTTCTAAGAGCCGTCATGAAGAGGAACCAAGACAAGCACTTTGTTTTGAGTTGAATTATAGCCCTCCCACACCCAGTGCCTGTGCTGAATCCCTAACCCCCATCAGGACTGTACTAAGATTTGGAGGAGAGGCCAATAAAGGAGGTGATAAGGGTTAAATGAGGTCCTAAGGGTGGGGCCTGAATCAGATAGAGCTGGTGTCCTTGCAAAAAGAGGAAGAGACACCAGACACCTCTCTCTTCTCAATCTCTCTTCTCTCTGTACTCTCTCTCTTTCTATCTCCCCCCTTCTCTCCACAAGCACACACAGGAAATGCCCCGGAAAGGTGCATTTGCAGTGAGAAGGTGCCATCTACAAGCTGGGAATTTGCCTGAACCCTAAGCATGGACTTCTCATGTCCAAGACTGTGAAAAAATAAACGCCGAGTGTTTACGCCTCCCGGTCTGTAGTGTTTGGTGAGGCAGCCTCAGTGGACTGAGACACACAGCAAGTGCTTGAAACAGCCCGGGACACAGATCAAGTGTCGGATCAACTCTCTGGCAGGCGTTCCCCTCTAAGTGCACCATTTGCGGCATACAAGGGACCAGGATACTTCTAGAAAACCTTCTCCGTACGACATGCATATTAAAGAAGAGAGAAAGAACACCACCACCATCACCAACAAAAGAAAAGAAAAAAAGCAATGTGAGCATTTTCACTGGCTTCTAGATTAGGAACCTGTTGAAGGCAGGGGTTGCTATGATCAGTTGTGTCTCCCCTTTTCCAAGCACAGGACTCAACGCATGCTTAACCAACATGTCAGTGAATGACTAACAGTTGAAGAAAGGAACTCTACTAAGCAACCAAAAAAAAAAAAATTCTCTTTGTTTGGATTCAATTCTATTCAACTAAACAAATACTTTTCAAAGGTTTCTTGCTCTGCTAAGAGCTTAGGATAAATAACATCCCTCTCCTCAAGCAGAGAAAGGTGAAATACAACCAATTTAGCAGAAAACAAGGCAAAAGATGCTACAGAGGGTTTTCCAAGGGCTCCAGGAACCCAGAGGAGGGAACCATCAAGTTCTCCCTTAAAAGAACAGAAAAACCAAGTTTAAGGGCATTCTGAGTTAGGCCTTAAAAAAATAAGTCAATAAAGTCAACCAGCCTTTATGAACATGCCCAGGAAAGGCTGGCAATCAACTCAGTTCTGCAATTAGTTAACAAGAAAATTTTTAAAAAAGGTAACTATCCATAGATCTTGCCCTGATTTTGTCTTGTGGAAGTAAGAAATAACTGCAGGGAAAATAATTCCCAAGAGAAAAACATGAGGTAGGTTTCCACCACCCACCCAGGTCATCAAGGCATATATTCATGGGGCAGAGAACAGATTCTTCTGGGCCCCAGGGAAGGGGCCCCAGACTGGTTCACATGGATGTAAAAGTCCAAGTGCTACTGCAAGAATCAGGCAGGAAGACGGGGCAGAGGCAGAAGGTCTCGTGGACAGTGGGACATTTACTCACTTCAATACATGGCTGCATACCATGAGCCCGGACCTGGGGGTTAATGAATAGGGTTGAGTCAACCATCAGAAAGGATCAGGGTCTCAATTTCCCGCTCCTTCTCTGATAGGACTTCATTCTCCTGCCTCTTGTTTTCTACTGGTCATCCATCCCTCTTCTCATCACCCAATCACCCTCTTTCCCACATGGATCATCACCTGCCTCCCTCCTTACCCTCCACTCACGGGCTGCATTCTGTTCTATCCTTACTGTGACCTAAACCTCTCCTTTCTGTGTACTTTCTGGGACACACTCTGGGCCACCATCACCTCTCACCTGGACCACAGCGGCAGATGCCTCTCTGGTCTCCAAGGTAACCTGAGTTGATGTCTGTGGTAGTTTTCTAGGGCTGCCATCACAGAGGACCACAGAGCCAAGGGCTTAAACCACAGAAGTTCATCCTCCCAGTCCTAAAAGCTACAAGTCTGAGATTCAGGTGTCGGCAGGGCTGGTTTCCTCTGAGGCCTCTCTCCTGGGCTTGTAAACGGCCACCTTCTCCCTGTATCCTCACGCGTCTTTCCTCTCTGCCAGTCTGTGTCCTCACCTCTTCTTCTTATAAAGACACCAGTCATATTGGATTAGGACAAACCTCTACCACCTCTTTTTAACTTGTTTACCTCTTTAAAAATTCTCCCCCCAAATGCAGTTATATCCTGGGATACGGACGGCTAGAACTGTAACATATGAATTTGGAGGGGCTGCATAATTCAGCTACAACAACCCGCCTCTAGTTCATTCCATTCCAGCCCTCTATGGAAGGTTCCATCTAACATGCCCTACTGACCATGATTCTCCCAGATCAAATAGCTTTCCTGGAGCCCCAGAGACACAAGACAAGGTGCAAATGTCCCTGCAGGGCAGAAGATGGAGTGTTACATATCTCCTCCTACCAACTTCACCTCCAGACACTACGCTCAGCCTTCCCAAACCACACCAAGCCATCTCTCGCCTACACGCCACTGCAGTTCTCCAGATCTTTGCATCTCTTCTCCAATCCCTAACACCTCTTCCAGGAAGCCCCCCTTGTACCACCCTATCCTCCCAAGAACATTAGATTATCCCCTTCTTAGACTCCCAGAAAGAATCTGCCTGCAATGCAGGAGATGCAGGTTCAAACCCTGGGTCAGGAAGATCCCCTGGAGAAGAGAATGGCAAGACACTCCAGAATTCTTGCCTGGAGAATCCCATGGACAGAGGAGCCTGGTGGGCTTACAGTCCATGGGTGGCAAAGAGTCAGACACGACTGAGTAACTAACACTTCACTTTCTAGACTCCCAGAGTGCCCATTCTCTTCCGTTGTCCAGGCCCAGATTACACCTATGAGTTATATCCCACTGACGTGCCTGTTTTCTTCTCTCGTCTTTAAAGGTGACCATGGCCGGTCAGCACCGTGTTCTCACCGTGGAGCCGCAGCATTGGGTGTTCAGGAAACACTTCCTGACTCAGTAGCTGAATGAATGTGCTGCCTCCTCTCCTGGGAGATTCCTTCCCTTGTTCCTCTCTATTCTCTGGCCCTTTTTCAGAACCTATTGAAGGGTTTACCATGAGCTTTGGGGATTCAGTAGACCCTAGTGGGATGGAGTTAGGTTCAAAGGAGGCCAGGACTCTGGCGGGAGACAATACCCTCGCGATGCATCTTAATTTTTTTATGGCGATAGGTTTCTACTGTTCAATCAGTTTTTGATGGTTTTTCATCATCTGTGTCAATTACAAATTGTCACTTGCCAAGAGCATTTGCCAGTGACTGAGCAACAATTCCAAGGGTATTTCTATCTGACTCTGCAGAGATTGAACCCTGTGTGGCTGCAGCTGCTGACCTTCAACACCCCCCAGGGGGGATTCAGGAAGGAGAGTGAGGCCCTCTGTGCTCCAGGGACACTGGTGGAGCAGGTCTTTAAACACTTAGATATTTTCAGGAACTGATTTCATGATCCCAATCCTTGCACCTCCTCATATCTAGAAAAGCACAAAACCCCTTCATGGTGACATCAGTGCCTTGTGACTAGCAGAAACCCTTTGTAAAACAAGCGCTTGACTGCATGGAACTCCCTTTCACCAAAATCCGACATATTGACCTTCCTCCACTGCTGTTTTGGAACAGTCTCTCCCAGCTATCTGAGACCCTGTCTCCCGGGCTGCCATCCTCATTTTGCCCCAAAGAAAACTTAACTCACAACTCTCATGTTGTGACTGTTTTTAGTCAATATATCCTTCACTTAGTTAAATACTGAATTTGCCACCATTGCTTTAAAAATGAACCTTCATTAAGAAAGAAGAGTCTGCAATATTCTGTAATAACTGATATGGAGAAAGAATCTGCAACAAGAATAGATGCATGTATATGTATAACTGAGTCACTTTGTTGTATACCTGAAACTAACACAACATTGTAAATCAACCAGACTCCAACATAAAATAAAAAAATAAATTAGAAAAAGAAAGGAAGAAGGTAGGAAGAAAGGAAGGGGGAGAGGGAGGAACAAAGAAAGGAAGGAAGGAAGAAGGAAGGACGGACAGTCTTTAGCAGAAAAAGCAGTGGTTTGGAACCAAGACACTCTGGGTTCTGCTCTAGGAACCATGTCACCTTGACTGTGTCCCTTGACCCTTCTATCTTCTATTCAAGATCTGGAAAGCAAAACACATGCAAATGACTTTCCATTTCACTGTGAGTATCAGAGGGGAGTGTGCAAAGGAAGGGCCTGGCACACAGTAGGAGTTTAAAAAAGGCTAATTCCCTTTTCCCCACTGCACACATCACACTTAACCTCACTTCAATTATCAACCCATTTTCAGGGGTTTTCAGCACAGAATGTTTATCAGAAAGCATCCTTGGGTGGGAGGGAAGCAGCAAAAACAGCGGCTTGATAAAGGAGACCGTGAGACGGCCGTCACTGGAAAACCTACACGCTCCTAGAATTGATTGCCATTTTCCACTAAAAATTACTTGGGAAGTTCAAGTGGTAGGAGTTCCCGAAAAAGATTCTGACTGTCAGTGACAACTGACAGCATGTTTGTGCCTCTTTCATATTCTGATGAAATTTTCAGAATCTCATTGCCTTGGAATAAAAATATTAGCACCTGTATGTGTGGAAGTGTGGACTGAGACAGAACTCCCTTCATCTCTGACGGCAGTGCTTGTGTATAGAGATTATTTCTGTTTCTCCAAATATTTATCACAACACTGTACACAATACAAATGGCCTGATTCTCATTCTGAAGCAAAGCAGAAGGCGCCCTCTTTCTCGGATCCTGGACAGAGAAGGACGAGGGCTCCTCCATGAGTATCGCAGCAACAAGCAGGGCTTCTGCTAAAATTCATACATAATCAAAACAAATTGAATATCCACCCTGATTTCCATAGGGAGCAGCGCTCTAATGATTAATGCTTGACGATGATATTTAATTAAATCTTATTTACTTTATAAATACTTTCCAAGTCTTTTTTTCTGTGATATACCAAGTATTAACATTAGATGAAGACAAGGGTTCTAATGACAAGAAGGAGCTTACATCAACATCAGGCAAAGCCTGGAAACATTTTTTACAATAAAGAATATTTGCAGGGCACAGATTTGAAAACAATTTGATTCTCAAGGTCTGGAGTGTTTCCTCTCTTTCTCTCTCTCAAAACATACATCACATACACACACACACAAAACATACCCCTCAAATGTGTGTCTACAATTTTGTTTCACCTATTCTTGTAAAAGCCCTCACCTCCTCCAACCCAACCTCAGGCTTCTGATTTCACAAACCCTGAAATTTTCAGCTTCTGTATGTTTCTGCCTAGAAAACTAGATACAGTCAGCACATCGAGATCCATCCTGAATTTCAGGCCAGAAATCTCGTTTTCAGGTATCCGGGCACAGGATGATGAAGATCAAGTTATGAAATTTGATTCTGGAAATACATCTTAGATATGTCATATTTTCCCCCAAATTCCAGTCAATTAGATTTCTTCTTAGAATGTTCATTAATTATCTTTAACTGAAATTATGATTCTTTCCAACCCGAAGAAACTTGATTTTATTTGTGCAATTTCGGTGAAACGCATTATGAACCATTTTATTAATTTTTAAGAAAGCAGTTAGAAGCTAGACTTTGGGAAACATTCGTGTTTTAATTTTTAAGCTTTTTTAAAAATTAATTATTCACTAGGCTTCCCAGGTGGCACAGGAGTACAGAATCCGCATGACAATGCAAGAGACACAGGAGATCCGTGTTCCATCCCTGGGTCAGGAAGATTCCCTGGAGTGGGAAATGGCAACCCACTCCAGTAATCTTATCTGGAGAACCCCATGGACAGGGGAACTTGGAGGGCTACAGTCCCTGGGGTCACAGAGTCAGACACGACTGAGCGATTGAGCATGCACAATTATCACTAAGATCAGATAACTGTACAAATAAGGATAATGAAAATGGAGGAGAATCATTCATTCATTTATTCTGGTGCTCTGCTGAGATCAGAATGTTCTTTGCACTCTGCTCCTAGACCCACAGCCTAAGTCAACAGCAGGATTCTTGACCTTTGAAATGAAACAGCCTCTATGTGACTGCCTGATGAGAAGAGAAACCCCGCGTACTCCACAGGGAAACCAAGGCACTGGTTCTTAAGGTTACAACTGTTCAGTGTCCCTGGAAAATACTGGCTGCACGTGATCCTGTGGGGCGCCAGGCATGCCCAAACCATTTCACAACCATTCTTGCCAATACAGGGCTTTATCACGTTCCCCTAGGGATATCTGCAGGTCCTCATTCCTAACGAATTTACCTAATTCAAAACTCACACCCAGTGGCTAATCCTGACAAAGGAGAGCAAACGGCTCAATTTTGCAGATTAAGAAGTGGGTGTGATGTTGCTACCACCACCTCCGGTGTGCAATTCTCCTGGAACAAATTCAAAATCCCTTACTTTTCATTTCAAATTTTTTCTGATTCACAAGATCTCAAATCGAGATATAGTGAACCCTAATCACATTTCCTATGAAACTTTCTAAATCTGCATAATTCATATTGGCATACCTGTCTCGGACCCACCGCATTATCAGCCCCATCTTACAGATGAAATCAAACTTCATGAGTTGAGTCTTCTTCAGAGAAAATTAAAGGTATAGCTGAGTATTCGAACCCAAGGCCAGTTCTAGGGTACTGCTCCATGCCAGGGAAGTAAAATCAGACAAATGTCAGGCTTGTCGATACTTGGGGTCAAAGGCATCACAGGATACCATCAGCTCTCATTTTTGAAACACACACAGTCCCACCAGGAGCATTCTTCCTATAGTTATCAATGACATTGAGCTTTCAAATCTAGACAGTAGCTGGAAATAAATTCAATTTACTTGATTCAGCTTTTAATTCATGAAAAATATATCACTCTCTGTTCCACATCAGTTAATATTCCAAATACGGTGCCTTGCTTTTCTTTCTAATCATAATGACATAAGTGTATTTTATAACAAGGTGTTCTATTGCTTTCTAACTATTCATCCTCCATGTGTACATAAATGTTAAATGAGTTGGAGAGGCATTATAGCCAATTTTAATGCTTTTAAAACCAAAGGTGACATCCATTTAGGCTGGCTTTCTAATAAAGTCTGACTTTTTTTTCATTTGAGGAAAAATATATAATGCTAAGTTTATGTGATTTAACAAGGTATTTTTAGCCTCAGAATAATAAATCCCTTCTAAATCAATGGTCTTTGTACTGTTACAAAGAGTTAATAATATAAGGCAAGTGAAAATAAGTGCAGTTATTAAATACTTTATTGCTAAGTTGAGACCAAGAGTTATACCAACAGAGAAACCGTGAAGGGGGAGAACAGTAATGAAGTTAAAATATAAACAAATATATAATGCCACTTTGCAGGATTAAGTGCACTGTCTAAAAGAAAAATTTAAGGAAATAATTTAAATAAATGGTATAATAAGATCCTTTTAAGAGACAGCTGTTAAGATCCATATTTAGATTCATGTTCTTTTATCCATTCTATGAATAACAACCAGCTTTTGTTATTTCCTTACACGAAACCATTTTTAAAATAAATTTCAAGTGTTATAAATCACTCAGAACGTACTTACCCCTAATTCATGCAGTTTTATTGCCACTAAGGAAATCATCATTCTTTTACACTTTGAATCTCTCTTTTTCTCCCAGTGCCCTTCTTTATTGCAAGAGCCTGGATGGTTTGGGGTTTTTTTTGTTTTTGTTATTTTGTTTTCGATGCTATGATTGCAAAGCCACTTTTTCAAATCAAGATGTTTTCACAGTTTTAAAGGAGGAGAAATTTAACTCCCTTAGTAAATATTTTTTACAAAGCCTGTAACAAGCAGGTCAATAGACATGTAAATGTTGATGCATTTTGAATGTCCATTCCTATGAATTTATAAAGTCTTAAGGGCCTTCATTTTGCCAAAAGCAATTTTGAAGGTTGTTAGTCCAGGCTCCTCTATTCATGGAATTCCCCAGGCCAGAATACTGGAGTGGGTAGTTGCTCCTTTCTCCAGGGGATTCTTCCCAACTCAGGGATCAAACCCAGGTCTCCCACATTGCAGGCAAATTCCTTAACATCTGAGCCACCAGGAAAGCCCTAGAATACTGGAGTGGATAGCCTATCCAATCTCCAGGGGATCTTCCCTAGCCAGGAATCGAACCGGGGTCTCCTGCATTACAGACAGATTCTTTACTATCTGACTAGCCTCTTGGCATATTTGAAGAGAAAAGAGAAACGGTTAAACAGTCCAGGTACTGAGACTCACAGAGCTGGATCAACAACTGCACAGGGTTCATTCCCCTGCTGTGTCTGGCTCATGAACATGGGATAATGTTGCTACAGTGCAGGCAACCAACACACACTAACATACTCTATCATACAAGCACATGACCACGTTAGGATCTATGAGGCTCATGGGGAATATATCCAAAGGATAAGGCGCAGACACAGGCAAGCACATGCCTTCAGGCAGATCAATAACAGGAAGCCCCCACTATTATTAATATATCAGAACCATATTGGCATGGGCTGCGACTATATGCTGGACATGGGGAGTGAGCGAAAGTTATTCAGTCGTGTCTGACTCTTTGCAACCCCATGGACTGTAGCCTGCCAGGCCCCTCTATTTATGGAATTCTCCAGGCCAGAATACTGGAGTGGGTAGTTGCTCCTTTCTCCAGGGGATTCTTCCCAAACCAGGGATCGAACCCCGGTCTCCCACACTACAGGCAGATTCTTTAACATCTGAGCCACCAGGAAAGCCCAAGAATACTGGAGCGGGGAGCCTATCCAATCTCCAGGGGATCTTCCTGACCCGAGAATTGAACCCAGGTCTCCTGCATCGCAGGCAGGTTCTTTACTATCTGAGCTACCAGGGAAGCCCGGACATGGAGACTGGCAACCTGCTCAGGTATTTCCGCCTGGGAAATGCCATGGACAGAGGAGCCTGGCGGGCTACAGTCCGCTCAGACTGTCAGAACACACACACGCTGGAAATAACGCGCTGTCCTCATACATAACAGTTTAACCAGTCCACCGACATGTTAGTCAAACCTGCCTCCTAATCAATCTGGGAGGAATAATTCAAGTATTTAAATGTGGGGAAGAGGGATGAAGGGTAGAAAGACCAATCATTCCAGTCTGCTTGGGAACTAAGTCATGAGACTTCCAGTACCCAAACTGGGAAATTCCCAGGTCAACTGGAGCAGGTTGGTAACCCTCGAAGGAAGGAAATTAAGAATTCATTTTTGGTTGGGGCAAAGGCCACAGAGGAAGTGGACTGGAAAAAAAATAACCCTCCCCAAAATAACAAAACTGAAAAAGTGATTTGAATTTCATATAATAAAGAGGGTTACCCCAATTGAAAGAAATGCACATTTAACAGAGGTTTTTAACTCTCAGAAAAAATGGGGGGGGAGGAGTCCTCAGCATTCAAATACAATGGCCCCCAGGGATTCACAATGTTTAATATCATCTCATATAAAAATGGGGCTTCCCATGTGATGCTACTGGTAAAGAACTCACCTACCAATGCAGGAGAAGTAAGAGATTCAGGTTCCATCCTTGGGTCAGAAAGATCCCCTGGAGGAGGTCATGGCAACCCACTCCAGTATTCTTGCCTGGAGAGTCCCATGGACAGAGGAGCCTGGCGGGCTACAGTCCATGAGGTCTCAAAGAGTCGAACAGGACTGAGCGACTAAGCACGCACACACATATAAAAATGAGCTGTGTTTTTAATTTTACTTCCTGAAAAGAATGCATGGTTGGGCCAATCTATTTTAATAGCAGTTCTGAGAGTTCTGGGTGAGGAGTCAAAAAAATTTTTGCCTTGGCTAATATGGACCTTGAAAGGGCTAAAAAATAGCAACTGTAGAAAATCCTGAACTGAAAAAACAAAAAGTCAGACTAATTTCACAAGTGATTACAGTAAAATTTTTAAAAATCAGACCAAATTTCTGCCTTAAACCAGTGAATGATGAAGACAAAAGTTGCCCATGAAATCTGATGAAACTGATGCAGAAGCAGGCTTCTGAAATGTTACCCCCATAAAAAGAGCCCATAAAATTCATCTACCTGGACCCTTTGCATGTTAAATCAGCAGAGAAAGAACTTTTAAGCACTTAGGACATTAGTTATAAAATGCATGGTCTCTAGTTGTCTGTATACACGGACCCAAAATGCCGTGTGCTCGGATCACTCCCGCTCAACACACAGAGGGAAAACATAGACAAGGACAGAATGATAGACGCTCTGCAGTGATGACTGGGATTTGTGCTCAAGAGAAAGAAGAGTAACACCAGGGACTCAGGAAAAGACGAAAAAAATGTTGGAAACCCCCAGATCACTTTAATTCACTGGTAGTCCTAAGTCCCCTTGTACTCCCCCTACCAAAATTAAATGGCATCAATGTGGTCTTTCTGGACCCGTTACTTAAAGCTTGGCATATGCTGTGTATAATAATGCCACCAATAAAGGACATCCATATCTCCTTGAATGAAGGCTCACATTGTTCAGATGACTTACCTGAATGGGTCTAGAAATGCCGGGGGGACCAGGATTCTCAGTCCAACGAGACAGCTGCCTCCCAGGTGAACATCCCACCTTGCAATTGATGGGAGTCTTCTTGAGGGTCAAAATTGAACATTGACCTTTGAGGAGGAAGTATGACAGAAAGAATCTGAGCTTTCACACCAGCAAATCTCAGGTGAAATCCTAGCTCTGTAACTGGCCACTGACGTGTAACAGACCAGCCTCTCTAATTCCCAATTTCCTCTCCTATTAAAGAAGACTGCAAGTTTCTTCACGAAGTTAAACCAAGAATTGCCATGTAACCCAGCAAATTCCACTCCTAGCTATAGACACCAAAGAATTAAAAGCGGGGACTTACACAGATGCTTGTACACACGTGTTCACAGAAGCACTCCTCACAACAGCCAAAAGGTGGAAACCGTGCAAGTGCCCATCAATGGATGAACGGATAAACTGAATGTAATCTCTCCACACAATGGAGAACTATTCTGCTGTGAAAACAAATGAAATTCTGATACAGGTAACAACAAGGATGAACCTTAAAAATATTTTTGTTGTTGTTGTTCAGTCGCTAAATTGTTTCCGACTCTTTGAGGTCCCATGGACTGTAGCCCACCAGACTTCTCTGTTCATGGGCTTTCCCAGGCAAGAATACTGGAGTGGGTTGCCGTTTCCTTCTCCAAAGGACCTTCTCGACCCAGGGCTAGAACCCACATCTCCTGCATCGCAGACAGATTCTTTACCACTGAGCCGCCAGGGAAGTCCTTGAAAACATTAGGCTAAGTGAAATAAGCCAGACGCAAAAGGACAAATTGGCTATGATTCCACTTACTTGAAATATCTGGAAGAGGCAAATTCATAGACAAAGTAGACTGGAGATTACCAGAGGCAGAGGGGAATGGGAAGCTACTGCTCAACAGGGTACAGAATTTCTGTTCGGTATAAAGAAAAATTTTGGAAGCAGATAATGATGGTTGCCCGAGATGGCATCCATGACATCATTCATGACACTGAATTGCACATTTAAAACTGCTTAAGATGGAAAATTGTATGTTATACATATATTGTAATTTTAAAAATTAGAAACAACAGAAGCTTTAAATGATAGCTAACACACTGGGAGGATTACACGACAGAGTTCATGTCAAAGAGAGTGACAAAGAGGTTCCGCTCAACTCAGTCTGAATGTTCTTCCCTTTGGCGTCCAATCCACTTGGCCCACACTCAGGGCTGCGCTGTGATGCTGGCCACTCACCTGCCCTCACCAGCGTAGGCTCTGGTCCTGAGACTCCCAGCAGCTCCTAGTCTGCAGGGCCTGTGTTCCTACCAACTCAGGAACTTTGATTTCTTCAAGGAGAGAGGAAGTGGATGTCAGTTTCTGACAAAGGCAATTAACAAGTTGCACGCACAGGAACCTACTTTTTTTCCCTCATCATGAGCTTTACAATTTACTGCATCTAGAAAGAAACTGAATTTAAAATGCAATTATTGTGCAGTAATTAACTTTGTCCAAATGAGGTCCTTTCAGAACTCAGTTTCTTTAGATACATTACTCAGCCCAGTGGTTTTTTTTTTTTTTTTAATGCTTTTCAATAAAGTTTTTTTTTATGGTCACATTGGCGGATTAAAAAAAAAAAAGTCTGATTTGATATATCTGGGCTCTTTCCAAGAACTCTGTCATAATTTTCCGAGTTTCAGCTTTCCACTTGGTGGGGGGCGGGGGGGGGGGGAGAAGGCGGGAAGAGTCTCATTTCTGGAGATCAACTGTTTGCTGCCACGTGAAACAGCCTCTCTCTCTCTCTCTCTCTCTCTCTCTTTCTCTCTCTCTCTCTCTCTCTCTCGGAAATCTGCCTCCAGCCAGCCAGCCAGTCCCAGTTAATGGCAGTAACAATAGTAACAATTTGATGTTGCCCATATCAAGACGGAGTGTGAAGAAAAACCCCCACCCCTGGGTTGAGATGGACCGAAGCTCTGATAACAGGAAAGGCCGGTGATTTTCCCTCCCCTCCACCATGCCAGTGGAGGTTTCTTACATTTCTTTCTTTCTTCTTTCCCCACGTACAGGCGCCAGGGAGGCACCCGTCCCATGAGTACATGTTCATTGACCCAAACATGTGAAGCATAACTACAGCAGACTCCTCCCCTTCTCTCAAATGTCTCTCCTGGCAAACATCTGAAACAAGGTTTATTTTAGAAAGCCCTCTCCAGTAGTTCTTAGATCTGAAAACCCTCCACGCAGCTCTCAATAAATAATGGGGGATGTCCAACCTCCTGGGCCCCTGTCATGGAAGACCACCTAGAGGGCAGATTCTGAATGTGCCGAAAGCTCGGAATCCAGGACATGGGGTGTGATCAACCCCGTTCTGAACACGGCGGAACGCGCGAGTCCAGAGGGAGAAACTGACCCTTTCGTCTCATCCCATGAAAACCCTGGCTAGGCCAAGCCAAGGCATTAGTGGACGCTGCAGAAATTACCAGCCAGTCCCTTCATTTTGCCAAGGGGGAGAAAGAGAAAAAGAGAGGAGTGAGAGCCCCAGCAGATACACGCTGGCCCTGCCAATGACTCTCTGTTTAACTTGTAATCAAAACAACTCAAACCCAGTTACTGTTTGCCTTTCTGCCAAGTTTCTCAATTTCAGTCGTCGGCAGCAGGCCCTCGGTATGACAGGCTGTCTTTCAGATTCCAGCAGAATCTGCCAAAGCCCCAGCTCAGAGGCAACTGGTAAATTAAATGCCAGCGAGCAAGGACATTCCTACACCTTTCCTCTGCGCGCACAAAGCAGCTTCGGGGCCCGCATCCTGGCAGAGGGGACGAGGACCTGGGGTGCTTAGCGAGGACCTCAGGCCGCTGTCCACGCCCCCCCCCATCTGGGTCATCACACCCCAGTGCCTGCTGGGCAGCAGTCATTGCACGGATGGAAACCAACAACCAAGTTTTCCTATTAAAAAGGGGCTGGGGTGGGGGCTGGGGAGAACCATTCTGCCAATAGATGAAAAGAAGACTCTCAAATCAAATAGACTCAGAAAAACTCGCTTTCAAGTGCCCCGCGATATCACGCAATCTATAGATAACGTGAGGTATTCAGATCCACTGCAGAGTGTAATTGAAAATAAAATAGACATTAAATGCATACAGGCACATCTTTAAATCTTGCATCCTAAAAGCTTCTTGTGAAACGAAAGATAAGGCTTCTCTTTTCCTAGGAAAGCGTAAGCTTTTAAAATCCAGTTGATCCTCTGGGGGCAGGGGTTACACGGTGTAGGTTCAGCCACCTCCCTGATTATCAGGTACTGATTTGTATAGCAGATATTAATGAATAAGCATTGTTTTGACTGCAACTTTGACTATAACCTGCTGATTTAATGACTCACAGTAAGTTTAGGGAGTGCGGGCTGCAGTCTTAATTACGCAAACGTGGCCGTGCTCCTGATATTAATAACAGCTAGCATAAATATCAGGACTTGACAGAACTACGGAATTAAAGCAGGAAAGGCAGTCAAGTCAGTGGGCCCCACGGACCCTCTAAATGGGAAAATGATTCCTGATTTCACCATTTTACCAAAATCTGTTTCTATAGTAAACAATACTGCTGTTTGCTTTTTTTTTTTTTTTAATGTTCAAGGTGGAGTAAAGGTGCTGGTACTCACAATGATGAGGCTTAGTGTTTGCAGGTGATGGGAAGAAATGTACTGGCAGGAAGGAGACTTGGTGCAGGGGCACTATGAGAGTGGTTTAATTTGTCTTCCTTCCTGGACTGACTCATGGCTCGCAGGCGAGGGCTGCCAGAGAGAGGGACCAGGGCCCTCGAGAGCCTGCCTAGGCCGCGTGTGTTGTGGGTCCGGGCATGGATGTGTGGCCCCGGGGGATGCCCTTGGGGTCGTGTCTGCACGTTTGCAAGAGCATCCACATGTCTGCACCTGGGTGTACAGCGGGGGCTCGTGCAGCAAACCTCCCTCCTGTTCGGCATCTCCTCCTTAGTTCAGGAAGTAAGAAGGGCCTGTCCTGCCAGGCATCCCTTTTATTTGCCGTAATTTGGCAGGTTGCTCTCTGTGAGGCTGCAGAACTGAAAAGACGCATCACTTTGATGAAGCCTCTGATGGGCGTCGGGGGTGCAGGGCACCATCCAGGTTAATTCTAGCCTCTAAGCCCCAAGATGCTTTCTCTTCCAACCTCAGGGGTTTCGTTTAAGAGAGGGAAGAAATGTTTTTTTAAGTGTAACTCACCAATCTGCAGGTTTTCTTTCCCTAAACTAACAACATTTGCAAAAGAGAACAGAATTCTAAAGGAGGTTTAACAGCCAGACCCATGACCCGGGGGTGGGGGAGGTACATTTCTGGGGACACAGTCACCATGGGAAAGCTGCTGAAAAATCCTAGTGGCCAAATTTTAATTAGCTGACAGACGAATTCCTGTTCGGTTTTGGGTTTCCAATCAGGGAAGCTACGATCACTTTCTGGGGAAACCGTAACCGTGTGTGTATGTGTGTGTGTAAACAGGAGGCCTTCAAGGAGCCTGGTTTCTGGTCTTGGTGTGGGGAGGGCTCAGCTTAGGCTTTGGGCAGAAATGTCCCATCGCTGCATTTTGGCATCCATGTCTGCCCTGGCCCTCAGCTCACAGTTCACAAGGCCTCCTCACAAACTCAGGATGCCCCCCAGCACCTTATTGCTATGCTAATGCCCAGGGCTGCCTCAATTTGCAATTCCTCCCTGGAAATCGTATTCAGATTTCCGAGTTCCTTGGAGGGATGAGGGTGCCAGGAGACGGTTTTTTTGTTTTTGTTTTTGTTTTTGTTTTCCTGCGTCTGGTCAGACAGGTAAAATAAACTCAGCCCAGTGACCGAAGATCCCCTCCCTAAGGTCTTCTTTGGTCTGAACAGAAAAGCAGGAGCGTGGGCAAGTTAAAATACTGATCAGACTGTTTGCAGAAGAACAGGAGTGGGGGGAAAGGCCAGATTCCTTTTACAAACTGTTGTTCTCAATTATTAATTTCCAATTCTTTGTCCACAGTCTCGGAGACACAGCCTCAACATCTTTACTAGCGTAAAGGGGGAGACACCCCCTTTGCTTAATATAACCCCCTCTCTTTGCATTTGAAAATAAATGTAAAGTTTACCTTGGGAACAAATGATTAATGAAGTGTTTTCAACGCATCCCAGCTGTTCACCCTAATAGAAGAATAATTTGATGTTTGGGGTCCTTAAGCCATTTGATGGCAATTGATTTTTTTTTTTTTTTGAGGGGCTATGGGGGTAGAGTGATTAAAGGGTTAATATTCAAATCATAAATTTGCAAGGCCTGCATAATGGGAGCGCCACCCTCATAACAATAGGAATTTTTAACAATATCCAGCCTTGTTAGCAAGAGAGTTACATGCATTGAGGGCAATCAGTGTGTCTTGTCAGTTTCTTTTTATCTACCATCTCCAACCGCCGAGGAGCCGAAATGAAGCACTTTGGAATTATCAATTTCAGCCACATTTGCATAACAAAGCCCCCGAGGAAGAGGCATGATAAATGTGAAGGACCCCTCTTGGAAAAGGAACTGTCAACCGCGCCCCGAAAGATTCTCCGACCAAGCGCATTCTCCGGGACTGCAGTCAGCGAAAATAAAATGAAAGCATTAAAGAAAGTCATTCTCTCAGAGAGAAAAATCTCCCCCTCTGCACAGAGAGAACTGGATGAAATGACATTATGCATATGAAAATGTCCAGAAAGATGTTTGATTTATGTATGCATTAGATGCAAATTCCATTACGGTGCGCGCGCTGTTGTGTGATTTGGCGCTGAACACATCAGCGCCCTGATCAGATCTGATCTCATTAATTCCGACAAGGAGAGAGAGAGAGGGAATTGAGAAGAATTTATGGCCTGGACACTTGAAAGAAGTAAATTGTAATTCTGTTTAAAGCTGTAGCGAACCTTTTAAACACCTTTTATTATAGGAAAGAAGCACTCACTTTTATAAGACTGTAAGGACTTACTTAATCTTGTACGGGGGGCTTCTGGTTCTCATTTAGGGGGGAAAAAATCTGTGACCTTGTTTAGAGGAAAGGAAAAAATAAAAAGGAAAATGCCTATCTTAGACCAAAATTCAAGAACATCACAATAGTAGGATCAAGGGAGAAACAGTGCCTCTGTGAAGAATGGTGTAAACGCTGGACTTTTTAAGAATCATGTTTTAGTTTTTTTTTTTTTTTTTGGTATTTTTCAGTGGCTTAAAATTTTCAAAGAAAATACCAAACCACTGTTTTTTTTTTGGATTTTTTTTTTTAATGTGACTTGGCAGCAGATTTACCTTTGTAAATGTCTTTAATTGCATCGCAGATAAAAGTATTACTAAAAACACATGGGGAGAGATGACATGGGCAGAGCATCCTTTGAAAGCTCCACTTTCACTGCTTTGAAAACACAGTCCATTTCAGACCAAAATTAATAACAGTAATAATAATAATAATCCAACTGCCGAAACAGTTTTAAGAGGAAATAATATTTCCGTGGGGAAAATCCCAGATTGTTTGTTACTAGCAAAAAATGATTCTTATCTTTCTTTTTCTCCCCGAACAAGATTTTAATAAATCGTTTCCTCCTTTCAGGAGCGATAATCACCCTTCACGGGTGAGGTGTCCTGTATTTACTTGATAGCGAGTGTAAAACCAAAAGTGTCTCAATATGTTATTGCAGGAAGGAATCATGTCCCTCCCCAGTATTCATGACCCCCTGGGGTGCAGCTTTGCCTGCAAGAGTTGCGTTTCCCCGCGCATCTTTCATCTTCCTGAGCTATGATTAACTGTCTTCCCAGGGCCGGAGGTGGGGGCAGAGACTGGATTCGGAAAACCTTAGTTACCGATCATGTTTGATTTGAGATGGAAATGAAGATATGGAGGCGGCACCCTCCCCCAGCGCAGCCTCCAGCTTCCAGGGGACAATCCTCTCCCACCGAAGTCATGCTCCGAGTTTAGCAAATGTTGATCCAAATGGATGCGGCAAACTTACATGGAAACGCACATAAAACAGCGACTCGGAGGGTAGTGTTTCAGAACCAGGTGAACCTGTTTAAACATCACACTTTGTCAGAGGCTAATCCCCAGGTCGGTCTTCCTTTCCACCCAAACCGTAGAAGTATCTCGCGTGTGCCATAGATATCATTACAGATGGGATGCTCACCTTCCTAACATTATGCGTCTGCGTTCCTGTCCACCCGTGCTGTATGTTTTTAAGGACACAGGGAAAGCGTGGTGCTTATTGGCTTGCCCACATCCCAACGTGGAACACCGGCAAATCAGGAAAATAATTGGGTTTTCCTTTGAGAAGAGAGAGAGGGGCGAAAAAATTCTTCTTCCTGTGATGTTTTAAAAATTCAAAATTTCCTCATTTATCTCCATGATAGCTCTAACCACACAGTTGAAAGGTATATTTAGGCTGCAGAGATTGTATTTGAGAATGTGGAATTTCAAGTCCTCTCTCTTGCGGGACTTGAAAGAATTGTGCACATTTTGAATAGGATTGTCTGCAAGTAAAAGGAAAAAAACTTACCTTGGCATTATGTGAGTGAGATTTTTTTTTTTCCCCAAGGCGTTTTAATGTGCCTGGGTGTGTGTGAAGGCATGCATTGAAAACGGATCCAGTTTGTTGGCCTTCAATTAAATCATCTTTGAAATATACACGGAAGGAAATGTACATATTATATTTCACAAATAATAAGGGGTGGGGCTTTCTCGTATTTTCACACAGTCAGCCAGACCTTACACATCTCTCTCTCTCTCTCTCACACACACACACACACACACACACACACACACACACACACACACACACACACGATGAATGGGTAAGGCTTGGTGACCACACACACACACACACACACACACACACACACACACACACACACACACACACACACACACACACACACACGATGAATGGGTAAGGCTTGGTGATTAAGGTCAAGCTGTTTGTTCATTTCTGCCCTGGCTAATGGGATTGAATTGGAACAATACCTTTGAACTCACTGGCTCTGATCTGCATGCTAATTGAACTCACGTCCTTGACAATGACCTTTACTAACCATCCACCCATTCCAGGCCCTGCTCAAAAGTTGCTATCAAAATTCAGCCACAACAACAAAAAGTCCCTTTATAAAGAGCTCCTTTCACAGTGTGCTACTCCCTAGCTCCCCCTGCAAGATTCTTTAAGAAATAAAAAGTATTTGTCCAGGACTGGAAAACAGATTCAGGGCAGAAGGCCCAAGCTTCTGATCCAGTAACCTCAAGAGCAAGGAGGAAGGAATTCAATTTCCAGAACTTACTCCTGGGCTTGTCACATTTGATCCTAAAGTAAAAATCTGTGATAATAGTTTCCCTGCAAGGTGTTTTCCCAAATCATCCACTAGTTTTTGGAAATCTGCACATTGACCAGGTGCTTTATTTTAAATTCAGGGATTTTTGTTCATCCAGGATTTGTGTGCATTCAGTTTGATTTTTCAAAACGTTACCTGCTTACTTCTGTTAATTACTGAGTGTGGGGCACTCCTTTAAATTTCCACCCAAAGTGCTTGCCTCACTTGTCTTATTCTAACCCAGCCCTGCCAGGTGGTTTTACAGGATCTCTGCCATGTTCCTAAAGATAGTCTGGAGGACAGAAATTAGAAAACTAGAAACAGTATAATTATCCCCCAATGTATACATATTTATTTACAAATTTAAATGGGCATAAGAAGAAGGTGAAAGTCTCATATTCTATGAAAGCTGTCCTGTGTCTCAGTGAGATGGAGAAATGCTTTCACATAGACACAAACAGACATGCAAAGATATCAATGCCCAAAGTCACGCTTTTAAAACTGTGCATTGCAGTAATGAGTTAACCAGGAGCCAGAAGACACCGGGTTTCCATTAATAAGCCAAAGTTGCATTCTTGGCGTGGCCTTGAAAAGAAAAAGACATCTCTTTCGAGGAGAAAATGTTATCAAAGGAATTTATTAAAAGCAACTATCGTATCAGTCCAAAAGCAACTATTCAAGCAAAATAAAAACACAAGACATTTTCTCCCATCTTAACTCATCGATTATTTGTGACTGCAGAATCTCCTTGAAATTTGCCTGATGGGTATATTGGAAGAGGCCCCCACACTGGGCCAAGAACAGGACCCGTCTTATTGCTGGAATAAGTAATCAACTAAAACCCCTGGACAGGCTCACATAGACAGCTTTACCTCGACCCACCTTGCTGACAACAAAAGAAAGTAGGTGCATGACCAAAGGGCCACCTGCTTCCTATTATCACCATGTCTGTCATCTAACATCCTGCCTTCATCTTCCCAGAACACAGAGGCCAGATCCAGGTCCTTTTCAGCCCGCAGCAGCCACGAGTCAGGACACCACGGTACCCAGGACCACAGACACCCTTAGCTCTCACACTTCTCCATTTCACTTTTCTAGGAACACGTGGTTCTAAAAAAGACAAGAGGAAGAAGCAGACTGTCTGTACTTTGTCATGAATTTCAATGACCGAAAAACTTTTGCATTTTTTTCCCTTTTTGCAGAGTAAAAATTGGCATTCCTCCAGGACTTAAGAATGTGGGTAATTCAGAGAATGGCAGAGAGACAGAGATATGTGTGTGTGTGTGTGTGTGTGTGTAAAAACCACTCAGAACAACCAGCTTCAGATAGGCCTGGCTGGGCTTTAAGCCTCACAGCAAAGCTCCTGGTGACACGGATAAGAAAGAGCATTTTGTCTTAATGTGGAGCAAATGTTCCGACAGGTTCCACGGTGTTTCTGGGAGCTGACATGTCACAAAAGTGACTCTCGGCATCCCAGAGTTGCGAGCACATACTGGGAAGCCAGTTGACACTCCCAAACTTGCTGCACAAAAAAAAAGGGGGGGGGGGCTTTGGAGAGGATATCAAGAATCAGTTTGCAATTGGAAACTACAAGAGAATATTTTTTCCTCCTTTCAGATACACAGAATACTTCCCAAACGGGAGCAGAACTTTTTTTTTTTTTTTGAAATGTGCAACTGTGTGAAACTTCTCTGATTTCAGATTTACACAGAAATTTGGAACCATCTTGTTTTTATCCAAACAAATTCAAACTGAAGAACCTCTTCTCTAAGCTGGGAGCATATTTGCACCAAGAAACCGACGTTTCCTAATTCATTAACCTACAAGCGTTTGGGACCCGTTGAGCTTACTGACTGTGCAGAAGTCAGCGACATGCTGTGTCATTTATTCCATTTTATCCAGGGCTGACTCTTAGCCTGCACTGTCCTGGGAATGAGGTGAGAGATTAAAAAAAAAAACAAAAAACTGGCATGATGTCTATTCTGTGCTATTAAAGAGCTATTTTGGATTTTTGAGGAGCCTGGTACCTAATTGGGGCTGGATGAATATTTAGCCAGTAAGTGAGTAAATCAAACTATAACACCTTAAGTTGTAAAACAAGATCATTTGCAATTAAAATGCCAAAAGGATGGTCCAGGATTATTCCAGAAGAAGTTCAAAGGTCAGAGGAAGCTGGGATGGTGAAAAGCAGCTGTCCTAAGCACAGCAACAGGCAATTTAAAAGGGGGTTTGCTTCCAGCCCTCTGCACAGTCCTGCACATTGGCAGGAAACACAAAAGATGAAGTCCCTGTTCTGGTGGGCTTCTGTCCTGGTGTGTGTTGGGGGGGTGGCTTAGGTCCGCCACACCCCATGATGATGCATGCCGTGGAGTCAAGTGAATCAGGAAAGAGATGTGAACTCCCACGGAATTCAAGTGCACCGCGATAGTGTTCCGTGTACAGCGGTTAAGAAAGCTCTCATCTGATAGGTGACATTTCAGTAAGGACACAGAGAAACACAAGGAGAAGCCACATGTCCCTCTGCGGGAATAGAAGTTCAAGTAGAGGAAAGAGCAGGTCCAAAACTCTGGGGACAGAGCCCCCCCGAAAGAGGAGGGGAGGTGTTGGGAGCAGAATGATCAAATATAGGAGCAGTGACTGGGGGGGATCAGGCAGAGCCTCAAAGATGCAAAGTCAGCAGAGGGCTTTTGAGCACCGGAATGTCACGCTCAGAGGGTAATGACGCAGCCCCCTTCTCAAAGCGCTGGGGAAGGTTAAACATCAAAATGCAGGCACGCATCAGCTCACCAGGGCCCAGGCACAAGCCCCAGTTTACACTCACACATGGATGTAACCAGCACAGATCGAGTGGAGAGCTCTAGTTTCAGAAATCCAAGTTTGTTCACTTTACAAAAAGGCACCTAAGCAACACGGATGGACCTAGACATGATCATACCAGGTCAGACAGCGACAAGTGTGACAGATGACATCACACGTGGAAGCTAAGAAAGTGATACAGGTGAACGTATTTACAAAGCAGAAATAGACTCACAGACATAGAAAACAAACTGATGGTTACCAAAGCGGTAAGGGAAGGGGGAGGGAGAAATTAGCAGTTTGGGATTAAAACATATACAAGACTACATAGAAAAGAGATAACTGATATAAGGACCTCGTGTATAGCACAGGGGACTCTGCTCAATATCCTGTAACAACCTATAAGGTCGAAAACACACACACACACGGGAATGCAGAATGACTCTGCTGCACGCCCGAAACCAACCCAACTCTGTAAACCAACTCTTCTTCAACAGAGCATTTTTAAAAGCACATGCCACAGTGGGAGGGTAAAATAAACAGGGGTCTCTTCCAGGCTTTTTTTTTTTTTGACTCTCCTGTGTTTTGTATCCATGGATTTTCTGATCTATGAGCGTGGTTTTTAAAAATCCATTAGTGAAGTGGAGAAAGGAGAAGAAAAAGCAGCAGGATTCTTCTCTGTCCTGTGTGAGTGTCACTCTAAAGATCTCCGCCCTGTTCTCCCCTAAACAGGGGGACCCCTCCTAGGAATGCTGGCTCCTGGATCAGGGGATCCCTGCTCCTTCTTGAAACGCTGCCCAAAGAGATAGGTCCAAAGTTCTGCCTCTCACGCTCTCCTTAAACTCAATTGGTCCTCAGTTTTCTTATCTGTGAAATGGGAGCTCTAATATAGACTCTGGCTACCTCCAGACTGGCAGGAGCATGCAGTGGAAATCATGAATGTGAAAGTGCTTTGCCAGACATAACTGCAATTATAGTTACAAAATTAGATATAATTTTTTATTAAGTTTTTCTAAAAAACAGGCAAAAATAATGAAGGAAACTAAACAACAAGAAAACTAAACAGACTAGACTTTCTACCCTGATAAATACATATAGAAATACATAAAAATAGTTATATTTCATAATGTAAATTTTAAATATATACACGCACAAAAACAATAATAATTATGGATCGTTTTACTACTCAGAGAAAAACAAAAGTAACATTTCATTGTATTTCCTTCCAGTTTTTAATCTATGTTTAGAATAGAAGTATAAATATTTAAATTAGTATTTATGTGTATTTATATCATTATTAATGTACATGTGTATTAATATGACATAGCAGTGGCTATGTTATGAAACATTAGCCATAGTTGTAAGTTGTATCATAGTCATAATTTATAACTTTACATAGCCATAGTTCTGTTACAATATATAATTACAAACTATTTTATATGGTCATATAAATATGTTTACATGTATACTTATAAATCTGATGCAGATTTACATCACTAACTATATTACTATAAAAATTAGTACCAATTTTAATTTTTTAAATGTTAATCACATATATTGTTTAAAAATCAGCAGTACCAAAACAAAATCTTCCCTGTTCTCTACAATTTTTCCTCCAAAAGGAAATAGTTCTTCTCATTGATCAGTGGCACGTACTATGCATTCCATATCGATAGATATACAGAGTTGCTTCTTTCTTTTTAATGGTTGTATGGTATTGCATTGTAAAGATATTTTATGTTTCATTTAATCTACAAATCTAATCAATCAGTACTCCAAAGTCATAAAAAGCATATTTTTGTGAATATGTGTCAAAGTACCTAAGAGATAAATGCCTAAACTGAAACTTCCAGCTCAAAAAGTATGAATCATGTTAAATCCAATACATGCAGCCAATTTGTCCCACAGAGCGGATGCACCAATTTACCACTCACAAGGATCATGCATGCACAGTTCTTTTCCTCATTCTCATTTGAATTTTGCCTTTTGTTTATTGTGAACAAGTTGAGAAACCATATTTAATAGTCACATGTGTTTCCTTTTCTTAAAAATTGTCTACTAATCTTCTTTCTCCACTTTTTCCATTGAATGATTCTTCTATATTAAAGATTTGCAGGAGCTCTTTATATATTAAGGAAATTAGTGTAAAATATATCACAGGTGATTAAAACTGGAGCTTCAAATTTACAAAAAGTACAATGTATCCATTTTTACCTTTATGGCTTCTGGATTTTGTGTCTTTCCTAATTCTGGAATTACTGATCGAGGGGAAAGACAAGAAAAGAGTGAAGAACAGCATCAGGTAGCAGGACAGCTCAGGAAGAAATGAGGCAGGCAGGCAAAGGAGAGAGGGCGGGAGTGACTGGGGGAACTGGCAAGTTGAAGAGTGATGTGGGACTGGCTGGATGGGAGAAGATCGAGAAGAATGATCCGTAGGAAGAATGGTTTTGTTTGATCAAGGAACCCTGAAAACATCACTACAGTATGACTGAGGGGTGGGCGGGTGGCCAGGATACCTGTGCCCAGGTAAGTGGTGCTGGTGGTCTGGATGAGGGTGATGCAGTTCAGGTGGAGAAAAGTGGGGTGGACTTGGGGCCCCTGTACCGGGGACCAAAGGTAAGGAATCTGCCATGAATCACAGCACGCCAGGCCTCCCTGTCCATCACCAACTCCCGGAGTTTACTCAAACTCATGCCCATCGAGTCGGTGATGCCATCCAGCCATCTCATCCTCTGTCATCCCCTTCTCCTCCTGCCCCCAATCCCTCCCAGCATTAGGGTCTTTTCCAATGAGTCAACTCTTTGCATGAGGTGGCCAAAGTATTGGAGTTTCAGCTTCAGCATCAGTCCTTCCAGTGAACACCCAGGACTGATCTCCTTTAGGATGGACTGGTTGGATCTCCTTGCAGTCCAAGGGACTCTCAAGAGTCTTCTCCAACACCACAGTTCAAAAGCATCAATTTTTCGGTGCTCAGCTTTCTTCACAGTCCAACTCTCACATCCATACATGACCACTGGAAAAACCATAGCCTTGACCAGACGGACCTTTGTTTACTTTGACAAAGTAATGTCTCTGCTTTTTAATGTGCTGTCTA